>NC_138537.1:70583984-70992697 GCF_964234715.1 Podarcis melisellensis | reverse complement strand
CCTCGAAGAAACTCCTCTCCATCAGTTCTTCCAGAGTCACTTCAGCCGCCTCTTCCTTCTTCTCCTGCCTCCTCGCCGCCATTTCCAAGGCGCCAGAAGCATAAGCGGGAAGGGGAAAGAAAAAAGGAAAAAAACCAGAAGCCGGGACAGGAGCTAATAAGCCCCCTCCCCGCCCAGCCCGCGAGGGCGCAGGCGTAACAAGCGCGCTCCCCTATGAGGCGCCGGGGGTGGAGTTGAGGCTCTTCCTGTTTGCGCGGGAGCGCCTGGTCTCTCTCTTCTTTTCCGCGCTGCAAGAACGGTTGAAACTCGTTTCTTTTAATCTGAAGACATTCTTCCTCGTGCTTTATTGTTGTTAGCCGCCCTGAGCCCGGCTTCGGCTGGGGAGGGAGGGATATAAATAAAAATTATTATTGTTATTATTGTTATTGAGAGCGTCTTGGAGTACGAGCTGGGTGGGTGGGAAGGAATTGCTTTCTTCAAAACAAAGAGCAGTGGTCGTTTGCTTGCTCTCCATTTCGTCTGCAGTGAAATCCTGCCACGCTTTTTTTCGTGCTGGCTCTTGCACAGCCCTTCATCTTCCTTGGAGGTTTTTAAAGCCATCTGCTTTTGTTGGGATTCCTGCTTTGCAGAGGGTTGGACTGGATGACCCTCGGGGGCCCTTCCAGGTCTACAGTTTTGCGATTCTACGCCTGCACTGTAATTCACCATGGATTGAGAGGCACACCTACTGGCCTGACGTTGATTAGGCTACTTTTATATAAAATTGCCTCCAGAAGTATTTAGGGAAGGGGTGGTGAAAAAGACCCCTATTGTCTCCACGTAGGGCTGGGAAAGATTTCTGCTTGAAGCCTTGGAGTACTCCTGCCAGGCAGGGCTGACGATAGTGAGCTAGGAGGATCAGAAGTATGACTTGGCGTTAGGCAGCAGATGCCATTTTTATTCCAGAATGAGGGACATCTCAGACAAAGGTGGGGAACCTCAGGTCCGAGGGCTAAATGCAGCCTTCCAGGCTTCTCTGACCCCTGCTCTCCCCAGGCCACATACCTCATCAGGCCTGCTTCATACCCTCCCTGAATGTTTTTAGCTCCAATGTCTGAAGGATGGAGAGGGATGGGTGCAGAAACTATCCTACAACAGAACAATAAAATGTTCATTCTGTTTTTCCTCTGGTCCTGTCCACAACTGGCATGCGGCCCCCTCAGTAGGTTGCCCAGGTGCCAATGGGCTGCAGAATGGCTGAGCTCACTAAAAAAAAATCCCTTTGCGCATGGACACAGATGGCAAAGCAAAAGTACTGATTTATGTTTAGCCTGATAGGTGCACCGCACTGTCATGGCAGACGCAATCTGAATCACCACTGTGCCTACAGATTTGGAAAAAAAATCCCCAATTCAATGAAAACTTTTTTGCAATAGAAATTTGCAGGACATATATACAGGTGTGGGATACACATGCCACCAATATTGTTAGTAGGATTTTATTTTCATAGTCATACAACCAGAGTTGGAAGGGACCACAAGGGCCATTTAATCCCACCCCCCTCCAAATGCAGAAATCTTTGACCCAATGTGGGGCTCAAACCCACAACCCTGAGATTAAGAGTCTCATGCTCTAACAGCTAAGCTATCCCTGCATTGAACAGCAGGGTGTTTTGTGTGCAATGGCTTATGATATTATGCATAATGGAGGGGGGGTGTTCTTATCTCCTCCTTGCAGCCATTTGGAACGCATTTGAGCCCAGCGTGGAGGCCAGGCTCATTCTTATAATGCTAAAACCAAGGTTTAGCATGTCTGAATACAGTCTGTCCATTGTTAAATTAGGAAGAAAGAATATGAAAAAACTTTTTAACGTTTCTTAAAGTATCTTTCAAAAGCACGATTGTCACATGAAATCCATTACATTTCATTGTTATATAGGCAGTCTTTTAAAAAGGTGTTTGATTATAAATTTAGTGAATACAGGATCTACACACTATTCTCCAATAGTAACTTTACTAAGCCGCTGGAAATGGGCCAAACATTCAAGAGAAAAGCGGATTACCAGAATCAAAGAAAGCTCCACAGTCAGCCCAAGAAAAGCAAGCAATATTGTCAACTATGTTGCTGCCATTCTGAGCAGTTACTTAGAAATAAGTTCTACTGGGTAATTTGTGGCACATGAACTTTGATGCAAATGGGGGGTTTTTGTATAAAAGCCTTGATTGTCTTCTTAATGATCATACTTTAAAAAAATTTTAAGATGTTTAGAAGATACACCTTTGTAAGTTTTCTTTTTTAAAAATCACAAATAAGGCCAGAGATTAACTGCAGTCACTTTAATATTGTTTCATCAAACATTTTAAATCTGCATAAAACAGAAAAAAATATAAAATTCCAAACACGTGCTTTTATATTGGCTGGTATGCTTAGTTATATTGCTATTCAAGACATTTCAGTTTAAAATAAAATATACATCTCTTGGACAATAATAATATCAAATGTCAAAAGACACATATTTCAATAAAATAAAAATGCCAAACCACAGAACTTATTATGTCCCAGCTATGGACTATTACTAAAAGCGATTTTTACAGCTGCTGCTAGATTTGGTAACATAGCTCTTACCAGTTTCATACTCCATATACAATATTTACAAAAAATAAATTATACTGCTTTACATAAAACATTTTGAGAAGTGTTGCAAAAGCTTTAGCATTTACGTTTGGCAAAATCAGACTCTCTTAATCAAATAAACCATTTTTTAAAAAATAACCAAGACATACATATTGTTCCTAGCAATAGGAAGGTGAAATTGGAAGGCTGCTATTGAAAGGGAAGACACTTATCCAGGCTTCCTAAAACTGACCTATCCATAAAACCAATAGGCAAAATAGGTAGGATTTGTTGCAAAAAGTGGGCAGGTCCTCTTGAAAAAAAAAGACATAGCCAAACCAACAGTGGACAGCAAAGCTGTAATCTCAGGGACGGGCCAGCCATTAGGTGGGGTGATGCCACCACCTCATGGTGGAAGCCCTGCCACCTCCACCACTGGGGGAGAAGCAATGCCAGCATTGCAAAATCTTACTGGAAATCAGCATTGATGCTTCTGCACCAGCGTGGGCGGGGGGGGGGGGCATGTGGCACAGACAGCCTCAAGCAGCAAAATAGGATATGCCGCCCCCATGTCATCATGCAACGTGGCTAGAACTTGACTGAAAAGCCCAAGCTCCCACTGCTGGGTAGACTTTTTTCAGCGTTGAGAGATAAGTGAAGAATTAATAAAGTTGCATCCTGTTACCAGAGGAGCCATAATAGAAGGCACAGAAGAAGAAAATCACTCAGTGCAGTAGAATATACTGCAGCGTACAGCAGGGATGGGGAACCTATGGCCCTCCAGAACTCTGTGACTACAACTTTCATCCCGGATCACTGTTTTTACTGGAGTTGGAGTCCAACAACATCTGGAGAAGAACAGGTTCTTCATCTTTGTAATACAGGCTGCATGGGGGAAACATAGCAAGTAGTTAAAGCTGTAAATTCCTGCTTGTTTCAGAAAGGTGGCCTTGTAGTAAAAGTATTCATTAACCTTCCAGCAGAAGTGTGTGCATCTTGGTCCATACGCAAAATGTTTTAGATGCTCTCAATCTGACCAAAACAAACCCCATATGAGGACAGGACCCTGCTTACGCATAGAGATACAGCATTAGATGAAGTGCTATCAATCAACCTTAACCAACCTGGTGCCAAATACAACTCCCATCAGCCCCAGCTTCGTGAAGACTGCTATAAATTGTAGGAGAACCTCAACTTTCAATAGCCCTGTGTACTTTTAATACTGGACCCATAAAGTTCATTTCTGTTTCCTCATGCCCCCTACCATTGTAGAAGTACTGAATCATATACAGTAAATCAAATCCAAATCAACAGCAGCTTAAAACAAGTTAAATATGTTTCCTAATTAATCAATCACATAACATCTGTGCAATTGCTCATGTCTGTGAGAAGGGGGAGTAAGACTGTACCTCTTTCCCCCGCATGTCCCCTCCCCCAGACTCTCCACCTTCTATGCATTGGAGGGTGAATATATGCATCAGGAAGCCGCCCCACTGTAAAAGTTCCCCCTCCAACACATGGAAATCAGAGGGGTCAGGTGATGCAGACACATCAGAGAGAAGTGAGAAATGGCATGAAAGGGTTTCAAGCAGCCTTTCTCAACCTGTGGGTCCCCAGATGTTGTTGAACTACAACTCCCATCACCCCTATCTAGCAAGGCCAGAGCTCAGGGATGATGGGAGTTGTAGCCCAACAACATCTGGGGACCCACAGGTTGAGAACTGCTGGATAGTGCTGGATTAATAAGATAGGCTTCTTTAGGCTACTGCCTGTACCCGTTTATCTGAGAGCTCCACTGAATTCAGTGGGACTTACTTCTGAGTAGGCATGACTAGAATGGGGAGGTGCATCATATAGAAAAGTAAGATCCAGTATCCAAAAGGTCATGGAATTCCAGGAGTCTAATAAGGCTTTAGACTTACTTTCTTTGAAACAGTTCCCAGAGCTTAATGACAAATTGTTCTAGGGGCAAAATAGAAATGAAATGGGAGATGC
Source organism: Podarcis melisellensis (assembly GCF_964234715.1). Taxonomy (NCBI): domain Eukaryota; kingdom Metazoa; phylum Chordata; class Lepidosauria; order Squamata; family Lacertidae; genus Podarcis; species Podarcis melisellensis. The sequence continues at coordinate 70,988,110 of NC_138537.1, read as the reverse complement.
ATGACAACAATCACCTATGCTTGCTTTATATCCAAGAACTCCATGTGGCTGATTTGAAGTTCAGAGATGCTGTTTCTTACTCTCCTGCATCCCATGAAGCTTGTATCAGCTTTATTGTGGGGCAAGGGGGGGGGGGGAATAAACTGTAGGAAAGGCCTAAACACAGCCTCCTAGAGCACCACTTTCCTAATTTTAAAAGCAAGCCCCCAAACATCACATGATCTTCTATATCACATCTACTCCAACCTCTAACAGAAGTTTCTAAAACAGCATTATGAACAGTTCAAAGACAAAAAATAAGTACTGCAAACCCCTTGGAAGAAACCGGGCACCACTTTTGAGTTCCCACTCAAGGAGATCTGTATCATGGAAATAAATTGTGAAATTATATACTTTCTAGCTACTAGAAAATCTGAAAATAAAATGAAGGGACTGTAATATTAATGAGATTACATTAATAAATTCTGAAGTAATTGGGATGTTAACTGCAGAAGTACAGCAGAACCTTAAACTTAATTGCATGAAAGCAAGTCAAAGTGAATTCATTGAAATGGGTTTCCAAGCGGATCTACAATTACTTTTATGTTTTAGTTAAGGTATATTGTCAACTCTTTAGAAAAGCAGATATTTAAACTCTCCAATTAAAAAAATAATCATTTGGAACTCCTAAAATTGGTTTACTTTTCACAGTAAATTCCTCAATTTATTTTTATTTCCATCAGTGACCTTCCACACTGTATGTATGCATAACAAAGAACTTATTCAACTTCTGTCCCATTTACATGCTATACTTCTTCTGGTAAAGAAAGCACTATAAGAACCAGTGATTCCCATGGGAATTTTCACAGATAAATACAATGCAAAAACAAGAATTGTTTTTTAATAAAATTTAAGAGTCTTTAATTGAGGTGCAAGAACTGCTTCATAAATTCGTAGGTGGTGAAGGCGACAGCCTGTGAAGGAATACACCGAATATAATTCAGGGATAATCCTCGGTATAATCCTCTTCGTATTCCATGATTTCCATAAACATACTTCAGTGTCTGTACCATTGTACTAGAAACAGAACAGAGTAAATTTTAATATACTTGAAATGAAAGCTTTACTATTTGCTTTCAATAATGTTTTAAAAATCTAGAAACTACTACACAATATTTGAATTTTACAAACTGGTTACTAAAAATGGCTACAAAATGTTTTCACTTGTGCAGCACAGGAAATTGGAATTGGGGGGAAAAGCAAGGTGGTTGTTAAAAGGAGGATGCAAAACTTTGTCAAGTTGTGGATTAGGTCTCTTTGTTAACATATGGAAAGGACATAAGAAATATAGCATGCAGAAAAGGCACAAATATTTGTTGCTTTAGGTTGAAAATCCAACTGTCCCACATCTCCTACTTACGAACTAGGACAGAATCCACCATAACAAGCAACACAATCCACCAGGAAGTCTCCTGGAAAAGTTACACAGAAATTAGTAAAAATTGCATAGAGCACTACCCAAAAATGTAAAATTTCTGGAAAATTTGGAGTCATGAGGAAAAAGTTTATTCCCTTAGGAAATCTATGCAATATTCATTTTCTTATCTGACCTGTACTGTAACAAAATGTATTATTTATAAAGTAATAAACCAGTAAGATTGTTGTATTTGGCATATTTATGAAATTTACAGAGCAATTCTATCAATGCTTCCTCAGATCCAGTTATCTTAATGGAGCTCACTCCCAGGTAAATGCATACTGTATAGGGTTGCAACCTCAAAAAGCATAACTGCCTTAGTTTTGTAGCAGGCTGTTTCTTGTCAGCAATTTAAAGAGAGAGATGAAAACAGGAGATGAGGAATAGTCTATGGGAAGTCCTGGGCCTTCACATCCACATCAATCAATCAATCAATCAATCAATCAATCAATCGCTTTCCACAAAACATCCTGAAGCAATTTAACAATAAAAACCTATTTTAAAAGTTCAAGTCTGATAATGATTAGGACAAAAATCACCAAAGGCTTGTTAAGGACTCTAGCCATAATGCATCAAGAAGTCTTCATTTCTAATTTGTGGCCTGTGGCTCAGAGCTGCTATTCTGCAACCCCGGAATGCATACTAGACCAGTCATTTGTGGCAGCCACTTCTCCTTAAGTCACAGTTGAACTGCCTCTGATAGGCACAACATAATGAACTGTTTTGGAGGGGTGGAAATGCAATGGGAAGCCTGTTTCAGGACTGTATCACTTTAAACAGCAGAAGGGATTTGATTGAAGGGACTGAATCTCAATTCTATGTGCATGTTATATGGAAGAACCAACCGGCATTTCGGAAGACAAGAATTCTTCCTGACATGCCAGTTATGTATGGAGATGCCACCAACTGTTATGTGAATGAATCCCCACCTGTAGTCTGAAGGGACACAGTCCAGAAACCGGCTTACACCTCTTTCATCTGCTGTTTTTGAAAACTTGGGTCCACTATGGTTCACATAGTGACACAGCCTATTAAAAACTGACAAAATCCCATCTCTACATCAAGGATAAGAAGTGATGGAAGGAAACTGATGCATTAGGATCATACACTGAGAACAAATCTCTACCCACTTTTTTTGAATGTACCACTGTAGAAATTTGCCAAAATGCATCCTTGGCTGGTATAAATTTCGTAACTTTGCAAATAATATATATCTTTTAACCAAAGGACAAGAAAAGGTTGCTAAAATTGTAAAGAGCTATTATAAAGTAGCAGAATAAGATATCAGTTTTCAATTTCATTTAAGGCACCAAACTAAACTTACAGGCACTTTTCGGACTCCGGAAGTATTGCTCCCAACTGCATTCGTCTACGTGTTACATCAAGAGGATATCTGGGAAGAAAAAGATGGGTTTTTCCCCCAAAACAAGCTCTTTGTGTTGAACTTACATTAGTTTGTTGTTTGTTTTTGTTTGTGCGTTGTTGCTTTTTTCTTTGTGTGTATTGTCTGCTTTTTTGTTGTTCAATAAATTAAATTTTTTTTAAAAAACCCCACAGTGCTGCAAGTATTTGCACAATGAAGTACAGTTAAAGGAAATTCATATGAGAAATAAGAACTGTGTGGAACATATGATGGTGTCTTATACTGAATCAGATCATTAGTCCACCTATCCCAGTATTAACGTATTTACTCGAATGTAATGCACACCTTTTTTTGGCCGAATTACATCACGAAAATTAGGGTGCACATTAGATTTGATGGTGCATTTACATTTGCCAGCAAATAAATTTTTGGTTTCAAGGTTTTGAAAATTGAGATGCGCATTAGATTTGATGGCACATTATATTCGTGTAAATACAGTATCTACTCTGACTAGAATCAGCTCTCCTAGGTCTCAGGCAGAAGTATTTCCTAGCTCCAATGTCGAAGATCTCCCACACATTTTTTTTTAGAAAGGAGAAGCTGAAGATAGAGCCTACGGTTTTTTGCATGTTAAGCACGAACTGTTTTTACAGAACTATGAACTTCTTTACATTAGCGTTTCCTTTACAAGAAAATAGGAGGTTCAAGTTTATGCTACTTAAAGTTATCAGAAAAAGAAACACAAAAATCAAACAAATATGGAGAACTACAGGATGTATTCAATTTCATAGAAATATAATCTCTGAAGTTAAGCATGGTTTGTGTAAAAATAAGGTTTTAGGCTCAATACCACATTTGCACTGGATGAAGTAAAGAGAAAAAGGCCACAATCCAGCCCAAATTAATGAAAGCACATGCTTACATCTCCTTTACTGACACCATAGTAACCAGAAGTCCCAATATTTTAAAGGACAAAAAAATGTAACATACCTGCCCATCACACAACTAAACATATTATATGTGAAAAGGAGATGCCAGGGTGAAAATAATGGAACTCACTGGCATCAAGTTGTGTGAAACACCTTTGCAGCTCATTTTTAAAAAATTTCTGACCTATAATATTTAAAGCAGCATCTAAAATTCTTAACACCCTGTACTGCCAGTGTGGTTTAGCAGTTAGTGTTACATAAGAGCCAGATTCAAATCCTCACTCAGCCATGAAGCTCATTGGGTGGCCTTGGGTCAGTCATTAATTCTCAGCCTAGCCTACCACACAGGGCTGTTGTGAGGATAAAATGGGGAGAGAACTGTTATTTATGCTACCATGAGCGCCTTGGAAAAAAGGAATGATAGGTCAGAATACAGAGAAATGTGTTTTAGTTTTCTCACTCTTAATACTTAAACTGAGAAAATTAAAATACATTTTAATGCGAATGTCAGCCTATGTAATTCATAAATACTATATTGGAAAAACATTTATTGTATGTTACAATACATATTTACTGTGCAATCCTAAACATTTCTACTCAGAAATAAGTCCCACTGAGTTCAGTAGGGCTTACTCCTAGGCAAGTGGGAATAGATTTGTAGCTTTATTAAGGTTTGTTTTACTTTCTCATGTTTAAAGTTGGATTTTGAAAACCCTTCCTTGGAAAACAACATGTTCTGGGGTCTAGCTTTTTTATTATATTTGTACACTGCTCTTACATGGGACTTCTAGTCATTGATCAAGCGCAGATAGGCTTGGCTTAGCAAATTGGTAGTATGAGGTACTTACTCCTACCATTCTCTGATCCTCCCAGAGGTCTAATTTGACAACTATACAAGTTATTATAACTCACATTATCACTGCTGTATAAAGATTATGATTTTCCAACTTCCAGCTGGAATAGTACAGTTTTACTAAATTGACAGAGAAAGCAGTTGCCTAATGGACTGCACTCTTATCAACAAACAAACTGATCATTTCAAATGTTTTTGAAGGAAGTCATAATGAATAAGAGTTGCAGCCTTCAAAAACTTTTGCAGAATACAATATGCTGTCAGCAGCATCTATCATCATCATGATTATCAGCAGCAGCCTAAGGTTCCACGGTGGATTACAACAATTTAAGATACAATACAAAAAACAGTTTGAAGCCATAAAAATGCAATCACAAAACATAGGGCGAGACCTGAAAATAGATATTTCTGGTGTCAAATGCCATAATATACTGTTCTTTACTATTAAAGTATGAAAGTTTCTTTTTGCCTGGGGCATTATTGCCCCATTTTAAAATGAGCAATAGGCTTTCTTCCCATACCACCAAGGTGTGGCTGATGCCTTAGATTATGACGAAATGATTTCCAAGGTAGGAATTTTGTTTACTTACAATACTAATGCAAGCTATCCTAACAATTCAGTGCAGTAAAATACTAGAAAAACTTACGATATTGTCTGTGCTATTGCTCCAGCTATGCCACCACACAGCAAATTTACATGAGTTTTCAAAACTAAGACATCAGGATTATCTAAGCAAGGCTTCCCAAGCAGGGTAGGCGCTTGGGCAAGTCCCACACTCTTTAAGGTACCAAAGGTAAAAAATGAGAAACCTGAAAGGGAAAAATGTAACTTTAATGGAAACCTGAAAGGGAAAAATGTAACTTTAATGGAAACAATACCACAACAAGCTACATAAACAACAAAGGCACAATCCAACCAAAGGTTAAGCACAGTTAAAACTCTTTCCTCATGGAGGAAAAAAAATCAATGATACTTATCAAAGCTTTCCAAACTGTGTCACAACACCAGTGTGTTGGCTGTAGTGTGTAGGTATGTCACATGAACGCTCCCCGTGCTCCTCCCAGGGCTGGAAAGGGGTGAATTTAACCTCTGGTTTGCTAGTAAAACTGTGTTACTGTGTCACGAAAAGTCTGTCACCAACATGAAAGCTCTGGCTTGGCCATAGCTGAGTCACATCATCTCTGTTTGAGGAGTCACATTGTGAAATTGTTTTCAAGTATGTATTGAAGAATCAGTCTTCGTTTTTATCACTTGCATCTGACACCAACACCACAATCTGGCACAAAGTATCTGGGATGTGGGAATTATGTTGGGACGTGTATTTTAAGAGTTTTAATTGGGGTGTGAGGTGCACCACAGTTTCTATGGTGCTTTGAAGAGACCTTGAGGCATGCCTCAAAGTAGCACCTCGGGAACCGAAGCATGTACAGTGGTACCTCGGGTTACATACGCTTCAGGTTACATAAGCTTCAGGTTACAGACTCCGCTAATCCAGAAATAGTACCTCAGTTTAAGAACTTTGCTTCAGGATGAGAACAGAAATTGTGCTCCGGCGGCACAGCAGCGGCCCCATTAGCTAAAGTGGTCTTCAGGTTAAGAACAGTTTCAGGTTAAGAACAGACCTCCAGAACGAATTAAGTACTTAACCCGAGGTACCACTGTAAATGCGTGTGTGAAGACGAAGAGAAAGAAAGAGAGAGAGAGAGAGAGAGAGAGAGAGAGAGAGAGAGAGAGAGAGAGAGAGAGAGGGAAGAAGCATGTGTGTATGGAAGAAATATGGAGGAAGAAGCTTGATGGTGAATAGGAGAGGGCAAGAATGGGTAACTATGGGCTGAGAAACTTTGCAGGGGAGTAGTTGTGGTAAACGAAATAGCAAGCAGAAGGAAGGCTGGTAAGCTCTGGCTAAAAGGAACCAGTCAGAGAGAGAGTTAAGGGGGGAGGACAGACGGTTGTTTATGGGTAATTTGCACAGTGGAAAGTCAGAAAGCAACAGGGTAGGGTAAGGCCCCTACCTGCCAGAAATTAAGAAGGGTGACAGGAACCCTGAACCCAAATTAAAAAATAAATAGGTGCCTAAGAATGAGAAGAGTTCTATCTTTACTTTGGAAGAGTGAGGGGCTCAGCAGGGGGATCTAATGATAAGAACCAGGCTGGGGTTCTTGAAGGCACTTAGTACTGATAGGCAGGTGAGAAAAACTTCACACAGTGTTATGGGGAAGAGTTAAAATGCTTCTGGAAAGGAAATGAATATGTAACGCCATGCTACACCTTTCAGTCTATTCCAGGTTCAGTGAAACATGTATTGATATTAGAAAACTACCTTCCCCACTACAAATGAAAGAAAAAAGTGATAGGAGATACTCAAAATCAACACCAGTAGTCAAGACAAAAGGCAACAGGAACTGTACAATTGGTTTCAGAATTGAGGAATATACAAGTGCAGATAGACTGGTGCAAAAACAACCCTTATAAATACTAGAATGCATAGTGGAATAGATGTCAAGATTACAGTTTAAAATTCAAAGAAAAAAGAGACTCCGTGTGGCTATAAGACTGCATATTTCCATTTTTGTTAACAGTCTGTAATAGTTGGTTACTTTACCAGTGATTTTGTGCTTATGCAGATCTTTAAGACTGTTAGGACAACTAAGGACAGTCAGTAGAGCATTTTATAGATGGCTCTCAGTGTACATCTGTACTAGTTGGGGGGCACGTTCCACAAACAAGTCACTATAATTATATAATAAATTCCTGGCAGAAACCTTCTCTGCTGGTATCTACACAAATCCTAGTAACACTAAACATGTGCAATTTTTATTTTAACAGCAGCAATGTGAACAGTTTTGCGAATCAAAATTAAAAACCAAGAGGTTCACTGGGAAAGACTCTCATTCAAGTTCAACTCACCTGCATATGGAGCCATTCCTACAACTGTTGGCGTAAGCCCTCGATAAAATCCTTGCAAACCACCTTCCTTTTGGAGTAAGCCAATGATGAAAAGAACAAACAAACAACAAATATTTAATTGCACTGAGTACAAAATGCACATATACATTAGATTAGAGTGATGTTTTGCACAAGGAAATGAAATCAGCCTTTTCCTTTTGGTCAGGTTTTTTTTTTAAAAAAAGGTGTCTCTTTATAAGCAAATTTTGTGATCTGATCCAAACTTTCAGGGACAAACCCAGTTGTGGATCTCAGTGTCCGGCCTGAATGATGGGGGTGGAGTTGCTCCTGGAGGTACACAGGTATACATGTTTATTAAGCATGTGTGCACCTAGTTCAGTGCTCTGAGGCAGCCTCACTGCTCTGAAGCTCTCTCCCAAAAAGACAAAACTGTGTCTTCTATTGTACTTCCAAAGAGTTGATGACTTAAGAGTATGTTGTTGTTTTTTACTATTGCATGCTCTTGTTCTGTTTGTTTTGCCAATTTTGCTGTTTACTGTGAATGCTTTTATTTGTTACTATGATTTAGGGTGCATTCTAGGGCACAGCCACACAAGAGGGCTGACAGATAATTGTAACCTTTAAAATATAAATGTTTCTATTGTTTTATTTTGTGAACCACTATCAAATCTCATGAGCAGTATCATTTTCAAAACTGTATTTTTCACTCTGCCACTCTTCTCCCAGTATGCAGCTATCAACATCTGCCCACAAACAGCAGAACAGAGTGAGAGATGTTTACACAGAACAGCTGTTTCAAGATCCTTAAATGTTTGATTTTTTTAAAAAATTGTCAGCCTCAGAAACCAGCAACACAATAGCACTAAAACAAGAGATAAACAAGCTACCTTCGTATAAATGGTCTTGAATGCATGAATAATTCCAGTGTATGTGTGATCCCCTTTTACTTGGAATGCCAGACGTGCTCTCACCATGTCAAGAGGGTAAGTGCAAATTACTGCAGTTATACCTTCAAAACAAAAAAACCAAAAAATACACAGTTGTGACATGGCAATATCAAGAACATCGCTAACAGAAAAACACAGAGGGTCCTTTAATTACAGGGTGATTTTTTAAATTCAACTTTGTTTTCACATTTGGAGGACTTGTACTTTCATGCTTATAAGTAACTTCTCCAAAGAGTTGGGAACACAGATAATTTTTATGCAAGTAACATGCTAAAGTCAGGGAGGCTGCACACAGGAATGAATGACGTCATGCAGAACTTTAAGGAATCAGTTAAGTCACAATCACTCTGGTTAAGAACTAAGCTGCTTCCTTAAAATCACTGCAACTTAGAAAAAAAGGAATGACACTTTTAAAATGTGCATGTTTCATATGCTTAAACTAGCACACTATCCCCACCCACCCCCAGGAAATGAAGCCAGCATAACCACATGTGTTTGGTACTTTTTCCTGCTTTTGCATTTGGAAGGCTTAAATCTCTTTGTTCTCAAAATGCCTGGGATGAATGGCACTTGTGTTTTGAATAGCTGAAATCATGTTTTCCCCTCTGCTTCAGTCTAGTTGTTTTTTCCTTAAAGGAGACTAAGGCAATTATCCACCAATGAAGTGTTACTACCACGATTTGAATTACACAAGACTCAGGAAATCCAGGGTGGAAAGTTTTCCCCACAATGTTTATCTTTGCTACTTCGAAAAGACGCATTACAACAGACTTTTCTTGGCGTCCCCCCCCCCCAATAGCCTTGATGCAAAGGAATTTCCCCCCCTAGTGCTAGAAGGATGACTATTTGGGGGGGTGTGTAATTTTATGCATCTTTGCTTCTCAATTTGTGTCTTTGCTTCTCAATTTGTTTTGTGTTAATTTATGCACTGTGACTTGCTTTCATTTTTAACTGATTAGAGTTTAGAAATCAATTATTATAATTGTTAAGAGTGAATTTCTGTTTATTATTTGCTGATATTTAATTTTATTTTATTATGTAGTATTATATTCTAATGGGTTACTGAATATTACTTTATTTGATACAAGTCTATTTTAAAGTTATGTTTAATTCTGACTTTTTTATTGGATCAGGTTGTTAATAAGTTGTGCGACCTTCGTTTTCTTCAGCTTGTAAACCAATTTGTGTATAGTAATAAAGAAAGGTAGTATAAAAGTGAAATGAAATGAAACAAGAACAATGGAAGCTTTCACAAGTTTTCTCTGCATTTCTAATGTTCAAACTACATTGGTGTTAGCACACTAATACAAAACCTCAAATTCACATTCAGATTGCACATTTCAGTGTGTTTTCATTCTTCCTTCCATATTAATATTATCCAGGCCACTTCTTGTGAAGACTGTTCATGTGCTCATTTCTTATACAATACATTAGATATCCATCTGCACTAGATGTGCCCTGCCAGCTACACCAGGAAAGGTGTTATTGCTACCCCAAAATTTCTTGGCAGTTACTTTCCCTTTCTATTTCCTTCTCCTTTTTTATTTCTCTCTCTTACCCCTTTCTATTCCTCGGCTTACACATAAATTTCAGAGACCATAAATATGTAGTTCCTTGTGAAATTATTTCCATGTGTTGCAGTGTTGTGTACAGTATGTAGCGGGAAAAGATGCTCTAACCAACTATTTCGATCCATGAGGATTATGATGTAGTTAAAATAGACCTCAGGAGCATTTACCTTGTTATGATGCCTAACAAACTATAATTGGGGTGGGGAGATATTTATCCCTGTTTAATACTTCAAGAATACCCAAATGAAATTGATTAGCAATGGACTTGGGAAAGATGAAATCCAAGTATTTCATCATGCAAGACATCTTAAATGGCTTTTTAAAAAGGGGGCTATACAAATTATGTGGAATTATGACTGGCTAATAGCTAGGGTAAGCAAAAATGCAACCATGACCCTCTGACTATCCAAAGATGAAGAACACATGCCATTTTTGTGAACTTCTCAGAAGCACGTAGGTGGCTACCACTGGAAACAAATTCTGACTACATACTTGTGTATGCCCTGCTTGCTACAGCCATCAGGAAAGAGTGGGAGAGCATGTAAACCACAGCTTTCTTGTTCAGAAAGTTCTATAGCCACTTCTGATCATGCAAATGGATTTGGATGCTGTTAGAAGTCTCTTAATTTCAGGGTCGCAGGTTTGAACACCACGGGGACAAAGGAATTCCTGCACTGCAATAGTTTGGACTAGATGACCCTTGTAGTCCCTTCCAACTCTACAATTCTATTTTATTAACTTTAACTGATTAAAGACAACAGCATTTAGCTTGGATTTTGATTACTAAACTGCAATTTAAAGATTGACAAGCAAAACAAAAGAATAGTTAAATATACATAAAAAGGCAATACCTGCCATGGATCCAGCCATTAACCGGTGAATATGCCCAGAAATGCCAAGCTTCTGCTTTATCATCTATGAAAAGATCAAATTTATAGAGTGAAAAAACAATCATCCTCCAGCACACTTTAAGTGAGCTTCACTGGTCAGTAGATTGAAAACAAACACAAATGGTTTAATGCTTCTGACTACATTTTAAATAACAGCCTCAACACTACTTTAATATATTTCTTATTTAATTTATATCCCACCCTTCCTCCCAAAGGCAACCAGGGTGGCAAAACAACACCATTATATTTATTTTATTTTAAGGTATTTATATACAACAGATATCTTATTAAACTATTTTAATTTTGGTTTATGTTATAGCAATGCCAGTTTTTGCTGTCTGGCAGTACTACAGTCTTATTTTTATTTTATTGGTTTATTTATTGGTTTCCTGTAGTGCTAGGCTTTGTCATACACTTGCTTTCTTCCCATAGATGAGAAGTTGTTTCAGGCCTGGGAGATCCTTTTGAAATCAAAGAAACTTGCAGGCACCACAAAGTACCCATTACACAGAAAAGCTGGCAATGCTCAGACATCCCTCCCATTGTCATAACCAAACAAAGGAACCCAGGCAAAACAACTAAACCACCTCAAAAAAATAAAACAAACAAGAAAGCAGGCAGCATCCCCAAAGCAGACAATCCTCCCATTTAAACGAAAAAGGGAAAAAAGTCCCCAAATCCTTAATTAAATAATGAGAGACAAGAGACTTGGCAGTTACCAAGGGGGCATCTGATGGGCACCACTTTGGGGCTCCAATTTCTGATTTTGATTTTTTTGCAATGTCTTACAAAAGAAAAGTTTTGATTAAGGTGAACACAGCACATCAAATATGGGGGGGGGGGAATGCATCATATCCTTCGACAGCTAATTGTCTTTTTTGTTTTCTTTTGCTACTTAGGAGGTTTTTTTGTATGTTTGAAAAATGTGTTGCAATTCTGCAAACCTCAGGATTCCCCTCCACCCCACCCCTCGTTTCAGTACTAAGTTCCTAAGTGCACCAATAGCAGTGATTCCATATCCCCAATAGCTGGGGAAAGCCTTCATCGATCTATAGCAGAGGTTTTCAACCTTTTTGGGTCCACGGCTCCCTTGACCAACTACATTCTTTCTGCGGCACCCCTGAGGAGCTCAGGAGCCCAGTTATGTCACCCCTTGCCTGCAGAGATGGCAGCCCCTCACCCCTTTTCAATCACCCTCCCTTGTGGAGTGTTCCCTCAGCCTCCTCTCCTCTCCCCTCTCCTTGAGAGTCCTCTGGGCAGTGTCCCTGGTCTCTGAGCTGACACCCTTCCCCTCGCCCCCACCACCCCAAAGAGAGGTGCTTCCCAGAGGCACCATGCAGCACCCCTAACCATCATTCAAGGCACCCCAGGGTGCCACAGCAAACTAGTTGAAAACCACTGATCTACAGAAAGAGAAGCAGCCTGGCAGCTCTCCAGGTGCAGAGAATTCCAAAGGGTAAACACCACTAAAGAAAAGGCTGTGCTGTATCTCAAACACTACTCTTATACATGCTGTTATCCATCTTATACCGTAGGTAAGCATTTGGGATAAACAGGTATTTAGAAGTCGGTACAGTGGTACCTTGGTTTACGAACTTAATCTGTTCTGGAAGTCCGTTCTTAAACCAAAGCATTCTTAAACCAAGGCGTGCTTTCCCATAGCAGTGAGGGACTCAATTTACAAATAGAACACACTCAACAGGAAGCAAAACATGTTCTTATTCCAAGGCAAAGTTCACAAACCAAAACACCTACTTCTGGGTTTGCAGCATTCTTAAACCAAGTTGTTCATAAACTAAGCTGTTCTTAAACCAAGGTACCACTGTACTTGCATATTCCCCTGTTGCTCCATTTCATATCGAAGTCGGAAAGAGCCAACTTGTGCAGATTATGTGATTTACATACAAAGACATATTTGACATTTTAATGATATATAGAATGAAATGTAAAATGATTTGCTTAAATAGATTACGTATTTATAGGTCAATAAATGTCCATAATGTAGAGAGGGTAACTGGTGTTAAGAAATTCAACAAGTTTTATGCAACTCATAATATATTACAATTTATACAAGTGATGTCCGACCACAAAATGCTGTGGTATATCCCAAGGCCCCTAACAGGAGTGCTTTTTCTTGCCGCTCCTCCTTTAATTTCTCTTGCTGGGCTCAAGTTTATTCGGCCTCACTCAACCCATCATTACTGTTATACTGTTCAATTTTAGTTTTTAATTAGACTTGCAGAGATAATAGTCTTGATGTTTACAGCATAAACATAAAAAGCTGGAAGTAATTGCATTACTCAAATCACTCTTTTTGGGGGGGGAAAGAAATAAGGCAACTGGCAGTTATACATAATAAATATGTCAATTTATACATATTAACCAACCACAGATAGTACAGCTGACATCAGGGAAGTTAAATGCAGCTACCTTTTTATACTGGCCAAATGCTGTAAACTGAATTGCACCATATGGAAATATTCTAATCATCATTGCTCCATTTCCTTTATAGAATCCCAGGTAGCCCTCCTTTTTGGGAACAGCACGCAATGTAGAGATCACACCTGTGATGAATAAAGGATGAAAACCAGAAGAAAATGATCAGACAACCAACAGAAAGCGATAGCTAAACGATCCAACAAAGTACAAGAAGATTTTATCATAAGATAAGCAGCATGTTCAGGAAGCTGGGCAGGAGGAATGATAGAAACAAACAGGCTGAAAGAACCGAAAAGTGAAGAGAAATGGTGAGTGGACAAATGAGAGACTAAATCAAAATTTCTATAAACAACCCCCCGAAACAGTAACTGGAAGAAGAAATAAAAAGGGAAAGTCGGATCTCAAAACTTGGGAGGAAGGAAAAATGACATCTGATAATGGCATATAAACAGTGGAGGAGGACTTTGCTCAAACAGTCTGTACTGATATTTACTCAGCCTCACCTAATTTCTACAAACCTTGCTGTGTTCAGGGACACATGTAGTTAGAATGTTTGCAAGTCTGCAACAAATACACCCTCAGCATGCTAGAATCAGATAAAAAGATTGCATTTTCATTCCACTTACCTTCCTACAGAAAACCCTCTGGTTTTAGTTTATGCACACAAGTGCTATATCAGATTTTCTTAGCAACATTCCCCATTCTCTCAGACACCTACCAAACTAAACACCTGTTAAGGGAGTATTCACTAACTGCAGTTTCTATCAGCATATGTATTTAAAAATAGGGTTTGTTTTAATCTACTGATTTAAATGGGGCTCCTTTTTAGTTAATAAACATTTTAAAACTGATCTAACAAATTATAATGAACACAGAAGCATTCTTTTTTTGGGGGGGGTTAAATTATACCATATTGGCAATTTGGACAAAGTAATATCATATTGGCTCCAATACTTTGGCCACCTCATGAGAAGAGAAGACTCCCTGGAAAAGTCCCTGATGTTGGGAAAGATGGAGGGCACAAGGAGAAGGGGACGACAGAGGATGAGATGGTTGGACAGTGTTCTCGAAGCTACAAACATGAGTCTGATCAAACTGCGGGAGGCAGTAGTAGATAGGAGTGCCTGGCGTGCTCTGGTCCATGGGGTCACAAAGAGTCGGACACAACTAAACGACTAAACAACAACAATATCATATTAGGACCTTCTAGTATACAGTGTCCTTAGAACTTCTTTCATCACATTGTGCTAAAACATTTACCACTTTCAGCTGAACTTGGCAATCAAGTCAAAGTGTGTGCAAACTAGGAGTTTGCCTCTCTTCTCCCAATCTTACACATAGCTACACAGAAATACCATATTTACTTGAGTATAATGTGCCATCGAATCTAATGCGCACAGTTTTCAGAACCTTGAAACCAAAAAAAGTATTTGCTGGCGAATGTAAATGTGCCACCGAATCTAATGCGCACTTAATTTTCTCAACGTGATTTGGCCAAAAAAGGTGCACATTAGATTAAAGTAAATACGGTAAGTACAACTATGTTCACTCCTTGGTGAGTAAAATAACTCAAACTCAATGGGATTTTCCAACATCCATGTGAGGTCAGTGAGAATGTGCAGTTGGAGAGTAAAATGAGTGAAGTCCCCACAGCTGAGGGCCTCAGACAAGGCTCCTGGTAATCATACTAAGCCAATGTTGATTCTGTCATACAAAATGGGGGAACAAATGAGAGCAGCTTAACCTTAAAATATGGCATCATGAACATCTCCCCCATGCTTTTAAGAATGATCTGAATTTTTATTGGGTTTACTGGCTTCCATTCACTGTGCATCAGAATACAGGAGTCAAACTATACCTTCAATTTTTGGATTTTCAAACACTAGCATCTGTTACCAGACTGCAGCCTGACCTAAAGTGGATTGCAATAGCAGAACTAGCACCATGGGTATAGGCAAGGGTGGGTATGATTTCCCCCCACCCACCCCCCTAGCAGAAGCCTGCCCCCCATAATGTATTTTTGGGGGTATTTTTACCTGTGATTCCCCCCCCAAAAAAATTCAACCACTTTAGGGGGTGAGCTCCTTAAAAAAACAAAAACTCAACCTTGGCTGCTGCCCCCCAACAAAAATCCTGGCTATGCGCATGACTAGCACCATAAAAAATATATGGAGAATCATGAAGAAGTGAGTCTCCAAATTCATGTTTAGGCTAAATGTGGGTTCCAGCTCTGAAAAGAATGCCTGGCAACATTAATTTTAAAGAAAGTCAGCCATTTTTATAGGGTGCTGCCAGTGACCATGTTAGGCCCAGCCAACTGATGAGTGATCACTGACACATTGGTCAGAACGGAGGAGTAAGGGAAAGGGGCACAACGGGGGCAGGGCACGGGGTAACAGGGGAGGTGCACTTATATGCGCTACATGACACACAAGGAGGGAGAATGGAACCCCCACACAAAATGCTCACTGCCTGTATATCTAACCTGTGGAGAAAAAAACAGTACCAACCCTATCTTTCAAATTCAAGGTTTGCGAAATTTAACTTTGAAATCTCATTGAAAAGCACAGGGATTAAACACAAATTTGCCTCCAAATACTGTATTTGCTGACAATATAGCAGGAAATTGAAAATGAAATATACTTCCCTTACAAATACAAGAATGCAAAATACATGAAAACTGTCTTACCAAGATTTTTGTAATGACGATTATGGGCTTGTAACAAAATCTTTACTCGATCCAATGGAGCAATGGTTGTTTTGGCACAGCATCCCGCAACACCTTTCAGAGACAAAAATGAACAACTCTGTTTGCTGACTGCCAAATGTTACAGCATGTCAAACATTCAGCAAGTTATTTATAAAGTTTTATCTTTTCAAGGTTCATCCCATACCTGAAAAGCATGGCCTCCCTCACTCAGTGGGCATTATCTCTCTGGCAAAGTAGTCATGTTATGCAATCTATGCACAAGGTTTCCCATTCTGTTCCATTTTCTTTGAGCAACATAAAGCTGATTCATTGTACTATATATGCTGATGTTCATTGCCAGGAATGCCTCACCTAATGGTGGAGATTCTGTTTCCTAATATCTCCTCCAAGTTGTGAAAAACCTAACACTCTTGGTCATATGAAAACAATAAAGAATCTTATGAAACCTTCACAACTGTGTTTGCTACAACAGGTCTACTCTTTTGAAATATGGGCATGTGATTCAGCACACAGAGAACCCATTATAGGTATTGTATTTATTTAATTTATTGCAAGTATAGAGGTATCTTTGCCAAGTATATCAAGGCATCAAATACTTTTTTCATAAGGCTCACCAACTCCAGTCCTTCCAAATCAATCACTAAATGTTGGTACAGCTCAGCAGTAATTATGGATCAGCTCTTTTATAGTATCTTCTTCTGTTAAAGACCTTCTTCACCTCCCACAAATAAATTGTATCAGGATGTTAACTCTCAACCATCACCATACCACGAAGCCTTATGCAGCATCTGTGCTGTATCACTCAACTTCCAAATCAGATCAACTACAAACAATACAAAAGCTTACAAGCAGTTTAGGATGCAGTACAGTGGTACCTCTGGTTACGAACTGTATTCGGCTCTTAATTCTCTCCTTACCACTTTGCAACTGTCATTTAAATAACCTTTGAACGTCAGATTTTCAAGGTTGGGGAGGAAAGCAAGCTGCTGTCTTATGCTTATTGTTGATTTTGCTTACAATTAATCTGATAGCGATTATTAAGCAGGGTTCAAGATGTTTCCTGTAGTACATTATGTCTCTTTCTTACCTAGGGAACGGATACAGGTATGCATGTCAAGTTCTTAGGAAACAGACACTATCATTCAGAGTTTATTTAAGTCTGCCCTATCAGCTCGGTTCGATCTACTATTTATACCAAGAAAGCTGGGGGGGGGGAGGACTCGGGGCAAAGCAGAGCAGAATCCGACCCCGGGACAGGTGTCGTGGCTATAAGTATAGCTTCTCCTTCAAGGAACAAGCTCCGCCTCGGTTCTCAACTCTACAGTAGGCAGCCTTGAAGAGCGACGAGAGCCTAAGACGCAGAGCAAACGGAGTCAAGGGCAACACGGTGGGCGCGTGTAAGCAAAAAACCCAAGACGAGCGTATCGTGGGAATTCCACGGATCAGAGTTAATGGGATTCCGAGCTTCCCTCGAATAGGGAAAAGCAGCCGGGCGTCACAAAACATTTATTTTTCTTTTTTTTTTTGGGGGGGGGGTCGTGCGAGCACCAAGAAGCCGCCCGCCCCCTCACCTCGCCACCCCTGCCCGCCAAATAAAGAGGATTGTTCCGTGTTTACCTCCGGCGACGAGCGAGCGGAGCCAGTAGAAGTCCCTCCGCGCGGGCGACGAAGGCAGGCGGGCGCTGGGCCCCGCTGCCGCCGCCGCCTCCGTAGCCATCGGGCCGTGCTGGGTCCCTCGCAAGCAAAGCGGCAGGAGGAGGAAGGGGAAGAGGGAGACGCGGCCGGGCTCGGCCAGCACCCAGCGCCTTCAGCACATGCTGCCGGGCTGGCTCTGCCTCCGCCCAGCCCGGCTGGGAGGCGGGGCTCGGCCGCGGACGCCGACAAAGGAGAGGAGGAGAAAGGGAAAGAGACGGGCCTCCTCGTACAGGCTCCTCTATCGGAGGCCTTGCAAGCCGGGGAGGAGCGTCTTCTCCCGCGCCCCGGGCATGGTGCGAGGGCCACGGCCTACGGGAGCTGCTCGGCCAGGCCCGCGGCAGCGCCCCGTGATCGCGTCAGGAGGCGGCGGGAGAAGCTCGCTCGGCAGCCGGCGGCGGCGCGTCTCCTCCCACCGGCCTCCTCGGCTCCCTTTTCCCCGCCCGCTCCAACTGAGGAGGCCGGCTGTGTGGCTTCAGGAGAAGTGGG
The DNA here is from genome assembly GCF_964234715.1 of Podarcis melisellensis. Taxonomy (NCBI): domain Eukaryota; kingdom Metazoa; phylum Chordata; class Lepidosauria; order Squamata; family Lacertidae; genus Podarcis; species Podarcis melisellensis. The sequence goes on along the minus strand of NC_138537.1, from coordinate 70,969,863 downwards.
AAGGGAGAGCGGCCAGGCGTCCCCGAATGGGCCTCAGGGGGAGGTCGAGTGGGAAAGGGACCCCGAGGGTCATCCAGTCCAGCCCACTTGAAGTGCAAGGAAGATCCCGCGGTTGAGAAGGGCGCGTAGATATGCGCCTTCTTTTCTGGTGTTCCGCCGCCCCCTCTTCTCCCCCAACAGCCCCCGCCCCCTGGTCGGGCTTCTTGGCTTTTTAACTACGGCAGGGCGGGCGGAAATTCCACTGGCAGAGTTTATCATTGCATAGCCTTGCCGCCCGTGGGGTGGAGGGACGACACATAGAAAAAGCCATTGCCGCAGGTTTATATATATATTATTGCAGTTATGTAATACCCTTTACTAGGCACAAAATTGTGGCAAGCCTTGGCGTTATCCAGAATTCTTTGTTGTGCTTTTCACTTTATAAAAGGTCTTTGTGCTATTCTGCTCTTTCCATGAAAAGAGTTTTCAGCTAAATCAGCACGCCAAGCAGCTCGGTATCATGCCTTCCAACAGTTTGCAGATCTGGTACAAAAAGTGCACAGAGTACTAAAAAAAAGGAAAAAGCCTGCCTCCCTTTGTGTAACATCTTGCCTTAATGAAGAATTTCCTGATTACATTACAGTTGTTTTTGTTTTTATTATGTATTTGCGGCTTTATATCTTGATTTTATTCTGTGAACTGTCCTGAGACTCCCTGGTATAGGCCTGTATATAAATTCAATTAATAATAATAATTAATAATAAAGGTGTTGTCCAAAGTGGATTCTGAAGCTATATATAAGGGGTGAGGTGGAACACCCTGTCACCATCACCTTCACATTTCATTACTTTGTTAAAAAAAATTCTTTAACTTTTCACTGTGATACAAAACTACTATTTTTTTGGAATCTCTATTTATGCCCTTCAAAAAGCCCTTATGAAAGAGGTAGAGATAAAGGCTGTCCACACATTACCAGCTCCAGTGTGCTCCCACCACTGGTATATTTAGTCACAATCCATGCGTATTTTTCTGCTTCCATCCAGTTTGAAAACATAAGCCACAAGCTGAGATGTTTACATTTCAAACAGCCATTGTAAATGGGCAGATGACATCTCTATTGAACAGGAGGGACAGGGGACATGGAGATACAGGTCAGGTAAGGTAAAGGTACCCTTGCCCGTAAGGGCCAGTCTTGACAGACTCTGGGGTTGTGCGCCCATCTCACTTAAGAGGCCAGGGGCCAGCGCTGTCCGGAGACACTTCCGGGTCATGTGGCCAGCGTGACAAAGCTGCATCTGGCGAGCCAGAGCCGCACACGGAAACGCCGTTTACCTTCCCGCTGGTAAGCGGTCCCTATTTATCTACTTGCACCCGGAGGTGCTTTCGAACTGCTAGGTTGGCAGGCGCTGGGACCGAGCAGCGGGAGCGCACCCCGCCGCAGGGATTCGAACCGCCAACCTTTCGATCGGCAAGTCCTAGGCACTGAGGCTTTAACCCACAGCGCCACCTGCGTCCCTTTAAGGGCATTCCAGGTCAGGTAATGTGCATCAAATGAAGATGTCCCCACTCTCTCTCTGCTGTGTACAGCAATGTTTAAAAGTACCAGTATTTGAAACACAGTGGGGGAAATTAGTTTGCTGCATTTTAAGCTGCTAATGTGTATATAGCCAAAGATTAGATAGCTAAAATGCAGTTTGAGCCATGCCATACAAATCTCCAAATTCAAAGTGAACAAATAAAAGATAGTGGCAATTAACACTTTAAAACAGTAAAGACATTTCAGTATTTACACTGTTGTTCATTGTAAGGGATAGGTAAAACTTTTCTTTGCATTATCAACAGATATAGGAACACAGCAAAGGGGGACTTTCAGATCCAATTCTAAGGGGATACCTTGCAGTCAGTGTTGACCCTTGCTATGTCTAACCTTTGAAGATATGCGCTAGGTAGGTAACTTCTTTTGCCTTTTTACAGATGAGGATCTGAAGGTGAGGGAAAGGGATTTCTCCCAGGCTGCTTAGTGCATCCGTAGCAGGCAAACCCACTCATTCAAGTCCAAGCCTAAGAAGCTGCTCACTGGACCATACTCCACTCTTAACGATGCTGTTTCAAAACTGCAGAAACACAGCTCATTGGAGAGATCTGGTTTGCTTATGCAATTTGAAGTAGATCACCTTTTTCTGTTCTGTGGGACTGACGTGCTGAAAATTAAAGGTTTCGTGATCCTGTTTCTAGTTTATGAATGTGACATTTCCCACATAACACTCTAGTCTCTTAAACTACAGCCTGTCCTCCTAGGAAGCCTCACAGAAGTCCCTTAACCCACTAATGGAGCATGACCCTCAACGTGGCAATTGCTGCTGTAGTACAGACATCATTTTGATGTACATGGGAGTATGTTTTATAGCAGGGGTCAGCAAACGTTTTCAGCAGGGGGATGGTCCACCATCCCTCAGACCTTGTGGGAGGCGGACTATATATTGAAGGGGGGGGGGGGAAATGAACAAATTCCTATGCCCCATAAATAACCCAGAGATGCATTTTAAATAAAAGGACACATTCTACTAATGTAAAAACACACAGATTCCTGGACTGTCTGCGGGCTGGATTTAGAAGGCAATTGGGCCGGATCCGGCCCCCGGGCCTTAGTTTGCCTACCCATGTTTTATAGGAAGGAAGTGTTGCAAGATGAGAAAATATACACTTACACTGTTGAAAATTTCAGCAGGGCCTATGGGAAGTTCTTGCTTTATATTTTAGTCAGGGTGAGGCACTTTCTTAGAACTTCAATTACCACCTTTAATTCTTCCATCAATGCTTTTTTCACACTCATACTTTTGACTTTATAAAAGGAATTTGCACTGTTCCGCTCTTGCCATAAAAGAGTTTCCAGCTAAATCAATAGCACACCATGTCTTCCAACTTTTGGCAGATCTGGTAGAATTGCATAGAGTACTAAAAAAAAAGAAAAGGACGTCATTTGAACTGCGGCCCCACATTTATGAAACTTCCCCACTCATCATGGAGAGGTGTGTCAAGCCCACTCCCTGCTTGCATTTAGGTGGGCTTTAAATACGTTTCTTTTCCAATCTGTTCTTTATTTAAATGGTGAGTTGGACTTTAAACTGTCATTCATTTCTGTTTTTAAAAAGGCTATGGCTTTTTACTGGTTTAATTGGAAACAGTTGTAGCCTGCTGTTGACACTGATTTCAAGTGTTATTACATTAACTGTATTAGCCTATAAATGATTTTATTGATAAATAAATAAGTAGATGTAAAATAGCCTTTGGAAATTTTAATTTCAAAAGGTTATTCCTCAATAACATAAATAAATAAATGCACTCAATTCCTGCACATTTCTGAAAACATAAGGCTTAGTGAAAAGCGAAAAGTGCTATTATTCGGCCCATCATAGTTTTCTATATACGATAATTTGTACATACTTATTTCATTAAGTCGTCACTGCCTCCAGTTAAATGGCAATCCTTCTCTGCAATGTGATGTCAGTAGTTAATTGTGTTCTGCTGAATGCTTTTGTGGGCATAAACTGGTACCCATTCAAATTGTGTGTGTATGGATCAGATCCATTAATGCACATTTACTGACGTATGTGACAGGGATAAAACCATGCATACAAATAAGCATCAAGGTTGTAAAATGGTTTATAAATGGAATAAGAAACAAGGTGTAATCTCAGTATTAATTCCCATAACTGACAAACTATACTTGTCCTATAAATACGGTTCTCTTTATCTCTGAATGTGATGTAAGCTGGTGTCATGCTTCATTAGTAGCTCATACTAGTATAGATGTTTGGGGGGCTGTTTTGTTTTAACTAACTATTCTTCAAATGAAGGGTGGTATATAAATTTTAACAAAACAACCACCACCTTCTGATCTATGGTTACACCTCCCATCCCCTTTTGCAAGTACTTTAGTTAGGGTGCCCTCTTAACAGGCAAAATATTTGGTGATACCCAGCACAGATAAACAGGTAGGAACTACTTTTCAGGACAAAGAAAACAGTAATTAAATCTGAGAGCAACAGCAATGTAATGCTTTACGACTGAAGTCAAAGTGAGAACAAAGTACTCCCATATGGAAATATGAATGTGGTTATGAATATAAGGTGTGGTGCCTTCTCACAGCTCACCTGAATACTTTCCACTATGATGGGAAACAATAGTTAGATATATACTGAGTTATATTATTTGTCCTAAATTACTTTATAGCTGCCAGCTACCGGGGGGGGGGGGGGGGGAGAAGCCTAGCCTGTTGCATTTTTCTGTTTTTTTTTATATATTTTTTTATAAAAATTTTTTATTGCGTTTCTTTTCATAGTTTTATACATTCCAAACAGTACAGAAACAAGAAATACAAGAAACATTTTTTTTAACCAAAAAAAAAAAAAAAAAAGAAAATACTTAACGATTCAACTGTCCTTAAATCCCTTTTGGACTTCCCCACACCTTCCAGATCTGCGTTCTTTAAATTAACAATATCAGCAAATTGTTACCTTATTTCAAACCTTATTATAACTTCCAATCATTATGTCTTCAAATTCAATATGTTGTATCTCAATTTTAACACCTTTATAATAAACATAATGTTTTAGTTCAGATTGTCTCCTTTTCTCTTTTATGACTTATTTTACCATTTACTTAATCCTATTTGCTAAAGCATAACATTTCCTAATCGTGCACAAACTTAAGCTTCATACAACATATAATATTTCTGCAGGTAATCTTTAAATTTTTTCCAATCCCCCTCAATTGTTTCTTCTTCCGAATCTCGGATTCTGCCAGTCATTTCGGCTAGTTCCATATAGTCCATCAACTGCGTCTGCCATTCCTCCAGCGTGGGTAAATCTTGAGTCTTCCAGTTCTTTGCAATGAGTATTCTTGCTGCTGTGCTGGCATACATAAAGAAAGTTCTATCCTTCTTTGACACTTTCTGGTCTACCATACCCAGCAGGAAGGCCTCCGGTTTCTTAGTAAAGGTATACCTAAATACCTTTTTCAATTCATTATAAATCATTTCCCAGAAGGCCTTCACTTTTGGGCAGGTCCACCAGAGATGAAAAAATGTCCCTTCTGCCTCCTTACATTTCCAACATTTGTTATCAGACAGGTGATATATCTTAGCTAACTTGACTGGGGTCATGTACCACCGGTATATCATTTTCATAATGTTTTCCTTCAAGGCACTACATGCCGTAAATTTCATTCCGGTGTTCCATAACCTTTCCCAGTCTTCAAACATTATGTTATGTCCAACATCCTGTGCCCATTTTATCATGGCAGATTTAACTGTCTCATCCTGTGTATTCCACTTAAGCAGCAAGTTATACATTCTCGATAATGTCTTGGTCTTTGGTTCTAACAATTCTGTCTCCAATTTCGATTTTTCCACCTGGAAACCAACTTTTTTATCTATTTTAAAAACCTCTTGAATTTGAGCATAATGTAACCAATCCCGCACCTTATTTTTTAATTTCTCCAGGCTCTGCAACCTCCAGTTGTCTCCAATTTTTTCAATTATTTCCCAATATTTCGGCCAGTAGGCCTCCATATTGAGTCTTTTTCGAGCCTTAGCCTCCATCGGTGATAACCACCTCGGGGTTTTACTCTCTAATAAGTCTTTGTATTTCAACCAGACTGCAAAAATTGCTTTTCTAACAATATGGTTTTTAAACAATTTATGAACTTTAACCTTGTCGTACCATAAATATGCATGCCAACCAAAAGCATTGTCAAATCCTTCCAGATCTAGGACATCCGTGTTTTCCAACAAAAACCAATCTTTCAACCAGCAGAAGGCTGCAGATTCATAGTATAACCTCAGGTCCGGCAGGGCAAACCCCCCTCTTTCTTTCGAATCAGTTAAAATTTTAAACTTTATTCGGGGCTTTTTGCCCTGCCAGACAAACCTAGATATATCCTTCTGCCATTTTCCAAAACATTCCACTCTGTCCACAATCTGTAGGGTTTGAAACAAAAATAACATTTTCGGCAATACATTCATCTTTATAGCTGCAATTCTACCCAACAAGGAAAGTTTCAATCTTGACCAAATTTCCAAGTCCTTTTTAATTTCCAACCAACATTTTTCATAATTATCTTTAAATAAATTCAGATTTTTGGAGGATAAATAGATCCCTAGGTATTTCACTTTTTTCACCACACTTAATTCTGTTTCTCTCTGGAACCCTTCTATTTCTGCGGGTGTCAAATTTTTAGTCAAAACCTTAGTTTTTTGTTTGTTCAACTTAAATCCCGCAACCCGACCAAACTCTGATATAAGTTCTAAAACTCTTTTTGTGCTGGGTTCTGGCTCTTGTAATGTCAAGACTAAGTCATCTGCAAAGGCTTTCAGTTTATATTGTTTCACTCCGACCTCTATCCCTTGTACCAACCGGTCCTCCCTAATCATGTTCAGTAGCACCTCCAGGACTGAAATAAATAAAAGAGGGGATAGAGGGCACCCCTGTCTTGTCCCTTTTTCAATTTTAAATTCCTCCGTCACCACATTGTTCACTATTAATTTGGCTTTTTGCTCTGAATAAATTGCTTCTATTCCATTTTCAAACCCCCGTCCCACTCCCATCCCTTCCAAATTTTTCTTCATAAACCTCCAAGATATGTTGTCAAATGCTTTTTCCGCATCAATAAAAATTAACACCGCTCTTGTATTCCTGTTGGTTTGCAAAAGTTCCAAAATGTCAATGATGTTCCTAGTATTTTCATACAAATGTCTACCAGGGAGAAAGCCTGCTTGGTCCTTGTGAATTACTTCATTTAGTACCTTTTTAAATCTACTTGCCAAAATGTCTGCAAATATTTTGTAATCCACATTCAGGAGTGAGATGGGAGGGTAGTTCTTAAGCTGAGTCTTTTCAGATTCTGACTTAGGTATCTGTTTTTCTGTTTTTGACCACAATTTGGTATGGATAAATCACCAGGGGACGTTTCTAAATGCTTATCACCTGACTAATATATGGAAATTGAGCTGCTGTCAAAAGCATGGGGTAAAACAAAAATTGGTAACAGGCACTGGTGATGGTAAATTACCTTAAGTATCTAGCACTGTTTGTCTTTTGCAAATGGACAACAGAAAACCGGTAGAAAGCTTCTAATAAGCATATTTGTGTTTTAATTGGTGGGATTGGATGCAATTATGTAGTACAGGCAATCCTTGTTGTTTATGTGCATGAGTAGCTTCATCTAGGTTGGTTTCAACAGCTGCAGGAGGCTATGTATATAAATTGTGGTGGTTTGAGCATTGGGTTTAGGCTAGGAAGACCAGGGTTCAAATCTAATTAGGTGAACTTTGGCAACTCCTCCTTCAACCTAACAGGATTGTTGTGATGATAAAAGCAGAGAGAAGTGAACTGTATGATCAGCCATTGGTTGTGTGGTCTCTGTGACTGGCTTTTTACTTCTAACTCAGAAGAGGCATGTAAGTTGTTTGTTGTTTTGACGGTGGTCATATCAACCACAATGTTGCAGAATGCAAAGTGCTTGGTTTTTTTCTTAAATTTGTAGCTTAGCTACTTTATTCCAATAAGCTCTAAATGATGTCTGCAGTTTTACACTAATTCTTTAACCTGAGTATGCATATTGGTGTGCAGACATGGATGGGATCAGAATACTATTTTGCACTGTTGGGGCAGATACTTTTCAGCTTGTTTTACCCAAGGATGTGGTTAAATAGCTTGGAGTAGTGAGGCCTTTGACTTCCCCCTTGATCCTCCCCTTCATGGTTTTGAAATCAAGGACCTAGGAGGTAGTGAGTGCCTCCCTAAGATAAGAAGTGGTTCCTGTCTCAAGGATGCAAAGTGAGACTTCTCCTATAATTGACTTTAAATTATTTGGCAATTAACAAATACCATTCTGTCTAACTTGCATTTTTTACAAAGCAAGATGATAGAGCGCATTGTGGCTTTTCAACTCTAGGCAGTTCTGTATTATTACTTGGATCCAGTCCAATCTGGATTCAGGGTTATTTATGGGATGGAAGGAGCCTTAGTCACCCTGGTGGATGATTCATGATAGGGTGGACAGGGGTAGGATGCTGCTACCTTGATAATCCTCCTGGACCTCAGAGGCTTTCAGTATGTACTATCAACTGTAACATCCTGGGTCAATTATTGGGATTTAGGAGGCTCTGTATTACAATAGTTCAGGTTGTTCTTGAATAGTCATTCCCAGAAAATGGTGTTGGGGGACTTTTGCTCTGTCTGGTGGCCATTGGCTTGTAGAGTCCATTTTTACCTGCAAGCTGTACAACATGAATTTTCCAGGAAAGCCATCCAAAGGTTTATACTGCATTGTTATCAGTCAACCTCTGATCTCAGGAAGGCTGTCGGAATCCTAAACCAAGGCCTGGCAATAGTTCTGGAATGGGTGTGAGCAAATGAGCTGAGGTTTAATCTAAGCAAGACTGAGGTGTTGTGGGTAGGGAGATTCCGAGTTCTGGAAGATGGCTGATATTGGATTGGGTTGGCGATCTTAGAATAGGAATGCTCCTGGCTTAAATATATACAGAAGGCCGACTTTTCCAGTGATCCATGCTCTTACTATGTGCGTACTGAAGATATTGTAGGAACTTCAGCTGGTTCAGAATGTGGCGGCCAGAGTCCTATTGGGGACAAGGTGAGCAGCATCTTTATAATATCAGCTGCAGTGGTTCAGCACTGTCAGGAGTGGGTCAGCAATAAATCACACAGACTAAATTAACTCTTTATTAGAAGAACCAGGCTGCTCAGTAGTGCCATGCCTAGTGAGCACAGCAATTCTTTCCCATAGGTTTTTCCCCTTTGAGGCAGTTGTGAGGACTGAGGGTCCCTGCCTTCCCACAGCTGTCTAAGCCTCCTCCTCTCCCAGGTCGCTCCAAGACTCTGCCAGCACACCTCTCTCTGCTCCTCCTCCTCCTCCATTCCTCTTCTAGTTCTGGGAGACCAGGGCTGAGGGGAGGTGGTTGCAGCAGGAGTGGGAGACACCTTAGCTTGTTCTCCAGAGCCAGTGTGGTGTAGTGGTTAAGAGCGGTGGACTCGTAATCTGGGGAACCGGGTTCGCTTCTCCGCTTCTCCACATGCATCTGCTGGGTGACCTTGGGCCAGTCACACTTCTCTGAAGTCTCTCAGCCCCACTCACCTCACAGAGTGTTTGTTGTGGGGGAGGAAGGGAAAGGAGAATGTTAGTCGCTTTGAGACTCCTTCGGGTAGTGATAAAGCGGGATATCAAATCTAAACTCCAGACTGACTCATCTCCGCCTCTTGGCCTCCCTCTTCCTCAGATTCTCCTTCTGGACTTCTCTCTGCCACAGACTCCTCCTACTCACTAAACCCTGTTGCCTCTTCAGCTTCCAACACCACCTTTCCCAATCTTCTCCCTCTGACCACTCATTGCCATCCCACCACCAGTCCCTGAGCTCTGAGCCTTTGTCCCTTGAGTGTTCCCCAGCTGATGTCTCCCACTACTCCTCTGCATCCAGCCAGTCCAAGACACCAGTGCATTTTAGGCCAATTTAAAAGTGCTGGTTTTAACCCTTTAAGCCATAAATGGTTTAGGCCCAAGCTATTTATTTGAACACCTGTACCTGTACTACCCTGCCTATACCTTAGGATCTGCTTTGGATACTCTGCTGGCATGCCTGTGTCAAGAAGGGTGGCTACAGGGAGAGGTCCTTTACTCCCAATGCACCTGTATCAAATCTCTGTTGTAGGCAATAATAATTTGAGCACTGACAGCATCTAATTCTTCTACAGTCTGATCTTAAGAAGAATTAGGCATGCCTAAATCAGTTTAAATAAATAGGAATAATCATTCCCAACAATGTGTAAGATCAAACTTTGGAGTGAATATTATCGTGTGCATACATTAATTTTTAAATAAAAGACAATTAAAAGCTTTCTGCTGGAGGGTGGCTTTGAGTATTTGTAGAAATGGCATGTGCTTTTTGTGACTGTTCTTTCTGTAGTGTATTTTTACTCGTGCTTATGTTTTTAAATATGTTGCAAGTTTTGTGTGCCACAAGCAAGTAACAAATATTATCACTGTTATTATTAAGAATTGATATATTTGGAGTTTGCGGAATGCTAGAGGCCATTTAGCACTAGGGAATATTTGTCCCACATGTGAACAGTGTTAAACTGCAGTAAATAAGCCAAATGTATATTCTAGCCAAATTTTTTGCATCATTAGATGCATTTGAATCATCAAACAGTTTCATGCCTGATTCTTCAAATCAGTTTTATGCCTGCTTCTTTCCTCCCACCTTTGTTGACCTAAGCACTATACTGTGCAGGGGCGTCTTGAGTGAAACTTTTAAAGTTGCGCTGGTCAGTGGCCCCAAGAGTCCGGGGTCGAGAGGTAAGCAATCCGACTCCGGAGTGGCGATCCAGCTCGCATCTTACTTTTCACTAGGAGGGCTCCGTCCAGCTCCAGAGCAAAGCGCAGCCGAGCCTCCCTCTCGGAGGGTCTGTCCGGGGAAGATACTAACCTTCCGGGAAGAGCACGTTTTATTCCCCCATTGCTGGGTGCGGGGGCTCTCCATGTTCCACATAGGTGCTTATTTTCCTTCCTTCATGGATGAGCCATGAAAGTTTCCTTGCTTTTTTGCAGCTGTGGATTGCAAAGTCATGCACGGAGCGCCTTTTCCTGTTAGTATCTTATTGACAACGCAACGAGCCTGGTACGTATTAAGGGATCTGTTCCCAGAGAAGCTGGTCGGGGTGGGGAGGGGATGGTTGGAGAAGCAGCCTCGCTTAGTACGCGAACCTTCCTTGTCTGCCCAGCGGGTTGGCGAGAAGAGCCCATTCCGAAAAGTTGGCTGCACTTTCCTCCAGGATAGACGTGGAGAAGCGGAATGCAATTAAAAGTTGGTAGAACCCGGAGAAAAGTCCCGGGGAAGTTTCTGCTGCCGGCTGCGGAAAGGAAAGGAAAGGAAAGGAAAAAAACAAAATTCCCACATTTATATTTTTTTAATAAAAAAAAAAACCCCCAAAATCCTCCGACCTGTGACCGCCTTAGTGCAAGTTTGCCTTGAAGCAGCCCAAGTCTGCCCGGAAAAACCCGCCAGGCAAGCAAAACTGCCTCAAATCTGCATACAAAGGGGTTGGGGGCGAGACAGTTTTAACGAAACTGGCTCTCTTTCTCAAGCATTTGTTTTTTGGGGAAAAGGAAAGGTCAAACAGCAACTTCTCGAACTGGCCTTTTTTAAACCACCACCCCCTTGTTTGCTTAAACTGCATTACTATTACTTTTTAAATGCAACCCCCCCCCCCACGCAATGGGTTAAACTCTGCTGTATATCTCGGTTTCCCAGCAGTGCATCTTGGCTGATCTCAGTAGAGTTAATTAATCATCGCACTGTCGTCAATTTAAAATCGAATTTAACCCATTGTTTGGTTCCTCGGCAGCCCTTGTGAGAGCAGTTGTACAATGAGAGCTGCAGGCCACCGCTGGCTTCTACCTCCTGCAGAAATAAATCCCACTCCAGGAAGCCATCTGCTTGAAACAAGAGCGGCTTGGTCCTCCCCCTTCCCCCTCTCTCTGCTGATATCTCGCTTGGGGGGGGGGTGAGTTTCTCTATATGTCAGTAGTATTGCTCAACAGGGCAGCTTGTTTAAAAGCCAGTTTGGAGGAGAAGCGGGCAGGAAGGAGGCTTGCCTCTGCATACTTGCCTCCACAGTCACCATTTGAGCGCAGGAAGCTGTCCATTTGCATACGAACCCTCTTGCAAATGCAACTGCCCCTGGAGTACGTGCAGATGCAAAAAGTCAGGAGGGAAGCCAGTCTTCTTGTCACACTGCATAAGCCTGAGTCATGAGCGAGCAGTTCTCTGTTCTGCTTCCCCAAAAAAGCCAGATCTGCAGGGGGCTGCAGAATCTCCTCAGGCTGAAGGGTCCTGACAGCGAGGGGCTTTGAGCAAGACACACTGGTGCTTGTATTTTGCGGGGGTGGGTGGTGGGGAACTGTTGCATTTCTCCTTGCAGAAAGGCATGGGCCTTTCAGTTGTTTGAAAAGGGGGCAGATGTGCATCCGATCCCTGCCGTCCACACAGTGTCTGTAAATGCACACACGCTGACTTATCTGCGTCCCCCTTGCCCAAACACATCGCAGACAGCGGCAATTGCAAGAAGTGTGCAGTGGCTGGAATTGCGCTTTTGAGCCCACCAGGGAAAATCCCTGCTGCTTTCAAGGTATACACTTCCTGGTTTTAATACCCAAGTGTTGCATTTATTGCAGACGAAACTGCCGTTTGAACTTGTCCATATTACTCCAATATGAATTGTGACAGGGAGACACGTGTCCTCAAGCGCTTGGGGAAATGGGTAAGGGAGCTGTGATTGGCTGTCGTTCCCTTTTGCGCACCGCATGTTCGGAGGCGTGTGTATTTCCTTCCCACTTTATGTGCTTCTCATAGTGGACACCGCTGGAATGCTGGTATAAAGCAGCTCTTACTGGCAGATCACATAATAAATGTTATATTTGCATTAGCTTGTTAATTGTGATATAAGCAGGGATATAAGTGTTTGGAGCAGCTCTATCCTACAGCTGCTTGGATTTTTGATATGTTGCACTTTGTGCAGGATGAATAACATTTCTGAACATTTTCTTCTTAGCACGTTTAAATAGGGTGAACACCCAAAGGTGTCTCTCCCTTGCATGTTTACTGTTTTTTCCTGGACGGTCCCATAAAGCGCAAAGTGGTTCTAAAATCTTGTGGGAACAAATGGATTGATTGGAGTTGAATTGACAAGCACTCGTTTGCCAAAGCCAAATGAAAACGTTCCATTTCTAAAAACACAGATATGTAATAAGCAAGTTGTGAAACTCGAGAGATTCAGTCATCGTGGCTTAAAATATCATTTACATTCGATTTGAAAATGGACGGAACCCATTAAAAAAGTTGTCAGTGTAGCCCACAGTCCATCGTTAAGTAATTTATGTGTAATGGCTTTGTGCATAGATCGCTTGGATGGAGTGACAAAAGAGATGTTGGTACTGAAGCATTGCTTAGTGAGAAGAGTAATTGTATTAAATCTTGAAGCAGTGTGTAGATTTACTGGAAGTTTTGTATTCCGATGAAACTAGGGTTGTATTTGGCCACAGAGAGAGCATAAAGCCAAGGAAAACATCTCTCTTAGGCGTTCAACGTGCCACGGGCAAATTTGTTGGGATCAATCATACAGAAACTAGAGGGTACCCCACCAAAATTCCACCTTGCCCAAATCTGGCAGGATAAGGATACTCATACGACCCTGAAAGTGGCTAGGTTCCTGGTCACTGTCCTTACCCAAAAGCGACGCCAAGGAGCACTACAAGCTAACTAAGGCGTAGTATGCCATTCTATCTTATAGTATTTTATTGTTATAGTGGTGTTTTAGCGGCTGTTTTTTTCCCCACGTGCACAAGCTGTTATTTATGTGTTGTTTTTACTGGTATGGGCCTACGGCCGTAATAAATATTGTTGTTGTTGTTATCTCTCTTAGGCTTGACCTGGTCTAGGATTTTCCTTGTGAGAGTCGCTGTCAGTTTGAAACACACTTGTGCCTGTAGGTTGTTCACTTAATGCAAGCAGATGCATTGAGCTTCAGCGAACCCACAGCAAAATGCCTTCTGGTGCCTCCACTGGCGGCAACAATAGCGGTCAGCAGCAATGAGTCTATCAATAAACTCTTGACACCACTGCCTGGACCTTAGAGTGCTGGATTTTTTATTTTATTTTTAAAAGGGGATCCCACAATAGATATCACTGGTGGGCCCCGGCAGCTCCTCAAATATGTTTTGTGATGAAGCCAGCTTGAGGGAGAAGCTCATTAGCTTCTAGTTCAGAGTTCATTAGTCTTTATGGACACATTTTGGAATTTTGAGAAAGTGACAGAGTTTCTACTCCCTCTTCTCTTCCAACAGATAGAAAATGTGCCTAGCCACACATGCTTTTTGCTTTTCCACAGGGTCTGAGTAAAAATCGGTTCCAGTAGAATTAAATGTTACCTTCTTGAATCAGCATGATTTGATATGTTTTTCCTAAAAATACACCATCAGCTTTACACTGGCACATAGTAAAAAAATGCAGTTCTATTGCAAAAACACTGATTCCAGGGTCTCCATGGGTTTTCATGACTTTTGCGCAGGGGACCAACAAAACCACCAACAAATCACAGGACACATATGTAGACACAGATTAATGAATCAATTTATTTTTTGTTAGGGGGGAGACCGTGTAAAATTATGAGGAGCCGTAAGGTTCTGTGAATTGGCTCCATGCTTTTGCACCATGGCAGCACTAGGAATGGTGTTTTTTGTTTTTGTTTTACTGTGAAATTCATAGTTGCTAAAGTTGGCTTTAAGTGGATGGTGATTATTAGTGAGCCCAGTTACCCCAACCTACCTACCTGGCTCCAGAAGAATGGAGAAGGTCTAGGTGGCCTTCCTTGTCTTGACCTCACATCAGCCACAAATTCTCTTGTTTACCTGAGGGGAGCCAGCCTTCTCTCAGCCTTGGTGGTTCTTGTTGGCATCTATCTGTCTCGAGAGACAATGGAGTGCACCTCCGGGGGTGAAGTCAAACCGCTGCCTTAGCAGTACCAAAGTTGCAAGTCTGGGCAGTGTGTAGGGAGATCCTAGGCTGTCCAGCCTTGCTGATGTGGTCCAAAGGAAAGCCGAGTAATACATTTGGCACCAGCTTGGCTGCAAGAGCTGCCGGAAGGAGGTTACGAGGCACCATCCAACTGCCTTAGGGACTGTACAGTGGTACCTCGGGTTAAGAACTTAATTCGTTCTGGAGGTCTGTTCTTAACCCGAAACTGTTCTTAACCTGAAGCACCACTTTAACTAATGGGGCCTCCTGCTGCCGCTGTGTCGCCGCCACCTGATTTCTGTTCTCATCCTGAAGCAAAGTTCTTAACCCGAGGTAATATTTCTGGGTTAGCAGAGTCTGTAACCTGAAGCATATGTAACCCGAGGTACCACTGTACTCTGTATTTGTGTAGGGTTTACTCCTTACCATTTTGATCTCACAAAGATATCCTGCAAGGTTTATGGTCAGAATTTGGGCTGCCTTTCCAGGTTGACAAGCCCCATCTGCTTCTCACCTCCCTCTACAGCATGTGCAGAAACTGCCTTCTTGACCACTGGTCCCAATATGGGTCTCATCCGCTCAATTCGCCAGAGGCTGTATTCGCATGCAGGGAAAGTTCCAGACTCACTGAATGATCTATTGGCTACCCTTACCTGGCTTAGCTGGCCAGTCAAAGCCGTTTCCGGGGTATGGCTGCTGTCACACGTTGACAGCTTCTAGGAGCCACGGGTGAGTGCAGGGTGGGGACCAAAGGTAGACAAACTACCCCAGGAGGACCATGACATGTTCCCCCCACCAGAGGTACTATCCTTCCCCTAACCCCCCCCCCCCAAATCCCACTCAGCCTTGGTAATCCAGAGTTACTTCTGAGCAAGAATGCAGAGGATTCACTGTTAGCAAACTAATGTCCTGGCTGCCCACTTCCCCTCCTTCCCCAACTCATTTTTTAAGGCTAGTTCATACCTCTGGTACCGAGACAGTGAAGCCTGTATGTTCTGAGGAAATGACAGAGTGTGAAGTGACAACTTGCACAGGTTGTGCATAAAATTACAATTTCTGCAATTCAGTGCCTGATACTTCCCCCCTCTTTCAAATTCAGTGTTGTTTTTAATTTGGTTAGCTACATTTGGGGAATATATGATCCCTTTCTCCTTAAGCCCCATAGGAAGCTCTGTTCTCTTTTACTCTCCTTTTCTATTTCCCCCCTCCCCCAACTCCAAATACAACTCTCTTTCTAAAAAAATTTATCCCTCTCTTAAGCCTAGCCTGTCCTTTTCTTAGGCAATTGGTCATGTGACTTTGGCTTAAGCATAGCATAGCCCTGTGCCTCTGATAGTTACTATCAGTGGCATCTTCTCTTGGCAGTAGGTTAACCCTTTCCTGGTCAGACTTGGGAAACTTGACTTCTCCACAATTAATGTATGTTAGAAGTTCTGCATCTAGGAATCTAATACGTGTACACTTTCAACTCAGTTGAACACAGTGGGATTTACTTATGTATAAACATGTGTAAGATCACACTGCCTAAGCACTCTTACTAGAGACTAAGGCTGCAGTCCTAACCTCATTTACCTGGGAGCAAGTCTCATTGAATTCAGTTGGACTTTCTTCTGAGTAAACATGAGGATTGCATTGTTAATGCCCATGGGACTTCAAAGTACACACATGCTTAGGATTTTACTGTAAGACTATGTGTGGCTACTTAAACAACACATCCATCCCCACAGAATCTGGGGAGGAGCAGCATCCTTGATAGCATCTCAGTATGCATGCATAAGATCCCGTTGAATTTATGATACACTGAATTGGGGCCAGCGTATCGAGGTCAGGGCATAGGACAGTGTAGGTGCATTGCTCAAAGCATTTAGTTTGGCGCAAGGAAGGAGCAATAAATGTTGTTTTCATATCTGGATATTCCGGATTATGCATGCCTACCTATAAACAGTTGCAAAGCAGCATTGAAATATTACACTTGAGAGAACGTTCCTCAAGAATAGGGAGGATTCTAGTTTTTATCTTGATGAGATAAGCATTTGCCAGGATTATACTGCCTCCACCAAACTCTGGGAAGTATTACATTAAATTCCGAGCCACCTTAATGCTGTATACAACTGGAAATCATTCTGGGTGTGCATATGAAATACGTACAAAAAGGCAACATATGAGAAAGAGTTATCCATTTGTTGGAAGGGAACAAGAGCTTGCTTCCTACTTCAGTAGACTTGGAACTAGAGATTTCTTATCTTTGCAGTTCCTGACCAATATTCTTACAGGAAGGGGATTTCTCAACCCCCTTGTGTCTTGCTTCATTGTTCAAGTGCTCTTCTATTTAAGGGGGAGAAATTGTATCCCTCCCCCTCACTTAATTAAATAAATGCTTGCATCATTAAATTCTTGTTAAATTTTGTCATATTGCAGACCAGTGTTCTGGTTCTCTTGTTCTTTGGACTGCCACATTTTCTGGACACTTGAAGGGCTTCTGAATTTTGGCACTGGAATGCATGGGCGATGTGTGAGGCTGAGCCAAAAGCACATATGCAGCATGGAGGGTTGTGGAAGTGGACTTCGTCTTCATCATACTTCTTTAATATTTGTGTCAAGCTGCAATGGATTGTGATCCTGTAAACTGTACTGTTTGAAAGTGGTCATTGCAAGACCATGAGGAAGGGCCATAGCTTATTGTTGGAGCATCTCTTTTACATGCAGAAGGACCCAGATTAAATCCCTGGCATCTCCAGGTACAGCTGAGAATGTCTGCTGCCTGAAATCTTGTAGAACCACAGCCGGTCATTGTAGACAATGTTGAGTTAGATGGACCAATGGTCTGACGCAGTATAAGGCAGTTTCCTATATTAGTAAGATGCAAGAATAATTGCCATAGCAACACATAGCAATTGCAAAAGATGGGTTCAAGTTGGGAAAGATATAAAAAATGGTGTCAGTCCTCAACAGTTCACAGCATTGATTGCAACGCTTTTGAGCAAATCTAATGAGTATCTTGTTCAAATATGGATGATTAATGGTGCTTTGAAGAATAGTATTTTAGGTGACAAATACTGTCTATTAGTGATGGGGGCATTTGTGAATCTATAGCACCTACTGGCTACATAGCAATTCTTCCTCTTCTTCATCCTGCTCAGTCTGGAAAAGCTGCATTTGACAGCTTTAAACTCCATTAAACTCAGTGGGACTTACCTTCCTACATAAGATTGTGCTATGTATCCTTTTATATTTGTTTCTTTGGGAGTCAGCTACAGCTGGATTCTTGTGCTGAACATGGTGGAAATGGAACGGTTTTGTTCAACATAAAGTTGCTGCATATATATGTCTGTACATCGTATTTTAACGCATGTGATGAGCCTTTGTGAATTCCATGTGGAAGGGCTCAGCTACTGAAGAGAGAACTGTGCAAGAAAAAGTGTCTTGCAGAAAGCAATATGAAAAATAAGGGGAAATGTGCAATTCCTTGGCACATCCAAAAGAAGCTCTGCACACCCGATGGTTGGAGCAAGCATAATGATTACCACATTGCAGCTACTATAAATTACTCTCAAATGAGGACTCTTGATGTGGCAGCTCCTCACATGGAGTGATTTTTATTAAAGCAAATGTTGATGCACAAGAGGCTTGTAATGGTATTTAATGTCATTGGCCATGCATGGTGAGCCATCAAAAGCTCAACACCAGATGAATTGTTAGCACACAAATCGGTGGGTGAATGTGACTAAGTGACTATGTGGTAGTTGTAACCTGTATAACCACCCAGTCATCTTGTTCAGATAAGTTGGATTTACAATCTACTCAGAAGCAAGTTTCACTGAGGATATGAGACTTTCTGATAAGTTTTCATAGGATTGCACTGTTGGACTCTAGAATACTTAGCTGGATAGGATGATACATTACATTAACTTAGCTGGATAGGATGATACATTACATTTCCCCCTCCTCCCTTTAATCCTTCTTGTTGGCATTATTTAAATGTACTCATACTTTTCCAAACTCCTCCGAGTTTTGCTTCTCATCACAATAAATCACTGCAGCACATATTTTAGAGTGGGTTTAAACAAAACCAAACAAAAGAGCATGCCTAAAATACAACAGGGATATCCCTAGCTTTCTTCAAAGTGTGCAGGGATTTTTATCACTGTTGGTGAGGTTGCAGGGAAGTTAATAATTTCTGGAAACAAATCCTGGGGGAATGAACAAGATTTTAGGTCTACAATCCTTTGCATGCTTAGTTGCTAGCAATTCCACTGAGTTCAAGTGGCATTTACTTATGAGTAAACATGCGTAAGCTCAAACTTATTTTAGATCTGAAAATGTAGTGACTATGCCAAAAGGAAATGTTGCTAAGATCAAAGAGACACATTTGGAAAATGAAATACAGTGAGCCAGCAACTTAAAACACATTTAACTTGTACACATTCAGTTTACATGCATGGCAATTTAAAAATAAATAAAAAGGGGGTGGGAATCCAGGAAAAAGCTGTGCCAAGCCCATCCATCATTATACCCAATTTATTTTGAGTATGCAAGATTTTGGCTTTAGGCACAATCTCTAAAACGTAACCTGCATATTAATTGCAAGCTTACTGTAGATCCCCAGATTGAGGGACTAGTCTGTCAAATTTTGGATGTGGCTGTTTTGAATAAATTGGTATTGGTATTATGAGGAAATCAATATACAGTGGTGCCCCGCAAGACGAACGCCTCGCAAGACGGAAAACCCGCTAGACGAAAGGGTTTTCCATTTTGGAGGCGCTTCGCAAAATGAATTTCCCTATGGGCTTCCTTCGCAAGACGAAAGCCCATAGGGAAATCTCCGGGACAGCGGGGAAGCGCAGCGCGTCTTCCCCACTGTCCTCGGACCTCCTCCGAAGGCTGGCGGTGGGGCGGAGGGACCTTCTCCCCCCGCCAGCCTTCGGATGGCTGTCCTGAAGACTTGCGGTGGGAGGATGGTTTTCCTTCCCACCGCCAACATTCAGAATGCTGTTCTGAATGTTGGCAGTGGGGAGGAAAAACCCTCCTCCCACCGCAAGCCCCAGGAACAGAGGAGAAGCGCTGCGTGCCTTCCCCTCTGTTCCTGTACCTGTCCGAAGGCTGCTGGTGGGGCGGAGAGACCTCCCCCTGCCGCCAGTCTTCGGAAGGCTGCTCCGAAGGCTGGCGGCGGGAGGAGGTCTCTCCGCCCCACCGGCAGTCTTCGGAAGGCTCCTCCGAAGGCTGGCGGTGGGGCGGAGAGCCCTTCTTCCCCCGCCAGGCTTCGGAAGGCTGCTCCGAAGGCTGGCGGTGGGGCGGAGAGGCCTTCTCCCCGCGCCAGCCTTCGGATGGCTGTCCTGAAGACTTGCGGTGGGAGGAGGGTTTTCCTTCTGTTCTGAATGTTGTTCTGAATGTTGGCGGTGGGGAGGAAAAACCCTCCTCCCACCGCAAGCCCCGGGAACAGAGGAGAAGCGCTGCACGCCTTCCCCTCTGTTCCCGTACCTGTCCTGAAGGCTTGCAGTGGGGAGAAAAGCCCTTCTCCGCACCGCCAGCCTGGCAAGCGGTTTCCATAGGAACGCATTAATTGATTTTCAATGCATTCCTATGGGAAACCGTGCTTCGCAAGAAGAAAAACTCGCAAGAAGAAAAAACTTGCGGAACGAATTAATTTCGTCTTGCGAGGCACCACTGTAATACCGAATGCAAACAGGATCAAAGTTCAAGGACAACTCAAAATGTTCTAAGCAGTTTTGGAATATTACACAGAATGTGGCAACTGTTTTACAAGTGTACAGTGGTACCTTGGGTTACATACGCTTCAGGTTACATACGCTTCAGGTTACACACTCCGTTAACCCAGAAATAGTGTTTCAGGTTAAGAACTTTGCTTCAGGATAAGAACAGAAATATGGCTCCGGCGGCGTGGCAGCAGCAGGAGGCTCCATTAGCTAAAGTGGTGCTTCAGGTTAAGAACAGTTTCAGGTTAAGAACGGACCTCTGGAACGAATTAAGTACTTAACCTGAGGTACCACTATACTATCCAGTACTTTGGCCACCTCATGAGAAGAGAAGACTCCCTGGAGAAGACCCTGATGTTGGGAAAGATGGAGGGCACAAGGAGAAGGGGGCGACAGAGGACGAGATGGTTGGATAGTGTTTTCGAGGCTACCAGCATGAGTCTGACCAAACTGCGGGAGGCAGTAGAGGACAGAGGTGCCTGGCGTTCTCTGGTCCATGGGGTCACGAAGAGTCGGACACGACTAAACGACTAAACAACAACCACTATACTGTGTTTTAGTTGAGCATTTGAATAAACTTGTTAAAACATAAGGTGCTGCCTTGTATCAGATCAGGCTGTTGGTCCATCTAACTCTATATTGTCCACAGACTAGCAGAAGAGGTCCAGGGTTTTGGACAGGAATCTTTCCAGCAATATCTGGAAGTGCCAAGGATTGAAGCTGGGACTTTTTTATTACATTACAATAATATGTGCTCTACCACTGAGTTATGGCCCTTTCCACTCACAATGCAAACTTGTTAGTGACTTTTAGACACTATACCACTGTAGCATAGTGGCCAAACAGACTGAGGTTTGGACCAGGAAGCCCCTAGCTAACATATTTTCTGTGCCATGAACTCTCTAGGCGACATTAGGCAAGATATGTCACTCAGCTTCCCTCTTCCCAGTCTGTAAGAATGCAGAGAAATAGTGCAAAGATAGTGCTTTTCAGGGTTCTATGTAACAACAACAACAACCACAACCACAACGTAAATATTATAATCATCCATAATAATCTTAAACTCCTATCTTCTATTTCAGCTCTGTGCTCTACAAGGACGACACAGGTGGATATGCCGTCTTTTACTGAACTGAAGAACATTTGCAAGACTCCATGATCTTTAAGTCCACTCCTAGTTGCACATCTGCTGCTTGACAGAGATGGCTCGTGATGCCAGATCTTCACGATCAGTTAAAAAGGAAGAGATAAGCAAAAAGAAATCAAGCCCAGTCAAAAAGAAATCTTGCCAAGTAACAAAAGATGCCAAGAAAACTTCTCCAAAAGCAGAAAGTTCAGCAAACTGCAAAAAGCACCTGGAAGAAAAGAATGACAGCAAGAAAAAAACACAGGAAGAGAAACCACCTCTGAATGCAACATGCCGATTTCTCAGGAGCAGCGTCACCAAAGCCTTGTCTGGAACACCTTGGATGGATCTGGGGTTAACTGATAATGTTCTGTTGCGTAACCAGCCTCCTTTGAGCTACAATGGCTTTACCATGACTCTCCGCAGGAAACCGTTTCCCCATAGACTGTTCCAGACGCCAACAATCACGCGAGCAACTAAAGCTGGCCCAGAGAAAAGTGTGGGGAGAAGAGAGAAGCCTGAATCAAGAACCTCCTGTGTATTAGAAAGGAAGGACGCAGAAGAGGCTGGAAAGGATTTAAACCAGGTTGGTGCATTATCTTCTCCTGTGGTGGAGAAGGAAAAGGAGGAGGAGGAGGAGGAGGAGGATCTGTGTGATCCAGAAGGAGGCCACTGCTCTGAATGTGATAGTCAAGCCAAAAAGGGAGAGACACCACCTGAAGAAGGTATTTCTGCTTCTAATGGTGATGTACCAGGTACCCAAAATCCAGAGATATTAAAGGAGGCATGCCAGTGTACAGAACTTGCGCCCACAGAGCAGGTTCTGAAATATTTACCTCCGAGTACCTGTGAAGAAAAATTCACTCAACTTGCCCCTGCACATTTTCATCTTGACTCTGCTATTCCTATAAAGGTACATGAAGAGAATGACTCAGGAGCATTTGTGAAATCACATTCTGAGAGTTGTTTGGATGTGTCTCCTGCCCCCAAACAGTATACCTGTTCACATTCCGATTCTGCATTAAGTCTTTCCTCGGAAACAAACTCAAAGGAACTTGTAGAAAGGTCAGAGTTTTCCACAGACACTCACTCCAAAACTACCTGTGATTTGGTGCTAACTGATGGTGATCCTGATGCTGCCGTTTTGATTACCTCTGAATTGATCTCGAAATTGCATTTAGATGACCCATGTGTGTTACAAGGGTCTCAGCTCAATCAGGATCCTGAGCCTACCATTCGAGAAGTAGAACCTGCCTCATGCTGCATCTCTGAATCAGAAGGCTATTTAAAAGATCCAGGCCTTTGTGTGGAATCTCATTTACCAAAGGACTTGGAACTGGAGCTAAGCAGTAAAGCACTTGATTCTTATTTCAACTCCAGACAACTTTATTTAGAATGTGACCAAACAAATGGCACGTTGGCATGTGAACAGGTTTCTAATACCTCTTTGACTAGTTTTATATTGGGAGATCTTGAGAAGACACTTGAAAAGATCGCCATAGAAACTTTCACTTTAGATTCAGGTGCTGTGCCTGTTGCACCTCTCAACCTAGAAAGTACAGCAGATTCCGTTCTGGTAAGCAGCGACATAGTTAAGGAAAGTTTTCCAAACTTGTCTGAAGATGCTAATTCAGGGCCTCCATCAGCTGCTGCAGAGGGTACAGATACCAAGACAGTTGTGCTAGATGAATCCATTCCAAAACCTCAGGATCTATTGTTGCAGTTGGAAAGTGATGGGTCTGTTGCGAACTTTGTTCAGGACATCGGGAAATGTGGTGCTAATCTAGTTGCAGTTTCAGAGACTGCCTCCTGTGGGAACCCAACTGGCAGCCTTCCTGTCTCGCTTGCATCTTTGCAACCTGTGCTAGAAAAGAAGAAGCGAAGGCGATGTGGGGTGTGCGAGCCATGTTTGCGGAAAACTAACTGTGAAGAATGCAGCTGTTGCAGGAAACGCAAAACTAGTCACAGGATATGTAAAAAGAGAAAATGTGAAGAACTGAAGAAGCCTCCACTGCCACTGCCGCCCTTAATGCTGCCCTTTGTACCATCAGAGGTAAGGAAAAAGACGATTCATTAAATGTGCATGACACAGCCTTATTTAGCCTGGTGCTCTCCAGCTGTATTTGGGCATCAACTGCCATCATTCCCAGCCAGCATGGCCAGTGGGCAATAAATTAGGGGAATTATAGACCAATGACATCTGAAGGGCACCATAAAGTCATTAAATAAAAAATAAAAAATACTATGTAACGTAGTTTAAATGTTACTAAATCCTGGCGCTGTTAAAGATGCAGACCTCAGTCCAGGATTGTGTTAAGTGCATTTATGCCCACCGAAATCAATCCAGTGGAACTTATTTTTATATAAATACCTTGCATATGCATGGGAACCAAAGGTCCAGAAAACAAGTATGACTTAGGACATCTTTTTTTCCATGTTAGTGCATGGAATATATACATATATATTGTGCATGGAATATATATATATATATATACAATATATATATATTGTATATGGAAACTTCAAGCATTGTGATTTTTTTTAAAGTGACTGGTTTAATACTAACTTCTAAGTAGTGCTGAAGGTAGATACATACAGTGGTACCTCTGGTTACATACGCTTCAGGTTACAGACTCCGCTAACCCAGAAATATTACCTCAGGTTAAGAATTTTGCTTCAGGATGAGAACAGAAATCGTGCTCCGATGGCACGGCGGCAGCGGGAGGCTAAAGTGGTGCTTCAGGTTAGCTAAAGTGGTGCTTCAGGTTAGGAACAGTTTCAGGTTAAGAACGAATTAAGAACGAATTAAGTACTTAACCCAAGGTACCACTGCACTTGTTAGATTTTTGCAGTTCTAATAACAGAGTTTATTCAGAAATACAGTGTTTATGGCCAGTAAATTTCATGATATGTTTTTCCTATTTCCACTGTAATTGCATAGAGTTTGTTTCTTTGGGGGCATTGTGTGTGTAACATTTCAGGGTAGAAAATCACAGCCAGGCTTATAGATCAGAGGGATCCTGAGATATCAACATCCTAGTTGAATTAAGGGATGATTTTTTCTCCTCTTGCTGCCTTGGTCTGAATTTCCCCCTGTGAATAGAACTGCTGCATTTTTAAAGCTTTGATCTCTCCAAATGCAAACAGTCTCAGCTGTGGTTTCTAATCCCTTTTCTTACAAGAAAGTGTAGGACATGCTTCTGGTAGTACAGCAGTGAAAATAGCTATATTCAAATGGAAAGAGTTAAACCCTTTTTGCTACTGTGAACTTCTGGTGTCAAACAAGGAATTTTGCCTGTGTGTTGCCTCTCAGTTTTAGCCAGAGGATGGAGCTACAGGAAAGCCAACAGGCCAGCAAATAAGTGCTTCAGTTGCTCTAAAACCATTCCGCTCAGATCATGATGATTTAGAAGTAGATTATGGTTTGCTTCCCTTGAATTGCATATCTTATCTTTCTTTATGCTGCCAGACTCCACTGGGTGATAGATAGCATTCCTTGGATGTTTTCTTCTCAGCAGAGGATATTCCTTTATGTTGGGGAGGATGTTTTAGAACAACAACAATGTAGGGATCCTGGATCCACTTTAAGACCCTATAAGCCTGGGAGTATATTTTGCATTAATTGTGCATGTTGTTAGAATTCAGTTTTCAATATGCTGCGGAAGAAAGCTGGGGGAAATATCAATTACTCCTTACATTCAAGAACATGGATAATTGAATAAGGTTTGGCAGCAGCATACTGACTCGCTGATTGTGAATGCTTATCATGACTCACATTAAAATACTAAATTTATGAGTCTTGTGCAGCATTAAAAGAAGCCGGACAATAATGTGGGACAAAGGTTTAACTCATCATTAACTATAAAGGTGCATATAGAAGATAAAAGAGCAACCATCCCTAGAAAAAAGTGTGTGCTTGGGGGAGAGAGGTCCAGATTCAGATGTAATGCAAAGCTTCATTTCTGGCTGCATAGCAGCAGCAGGAATGGGGGTGGAGTACCAGGATGCTTGCTCCTTCACAATAGGCATTATGTGTGAACCGGCTGTTGAATCAGTACACTTAACTTCCCAAAAAATTATTTAAAATTGAAGTGCCAGAGGGGAAAACATAGTGACCTCTACTTTTTTTTGAGCAGCAGCATTGCTATCCTAAATTACATACTGATTCCTCAAAATGGTTTCTGTGATCTATAAACATTACCTTGTTTGAGTCTGGTCTCATCTGGTATCTAGTGTCTAACACAAACAAAAATTATGGCAGATAACCGTTGACAAGACTACATTGGCTTGCAGCACAAGAGCGCCTCAGTCGACAGTTGAATCAAGTTCAGTGCTAAGGCTGGGAATTAAATGGCATGCTTTTTCAGATAAATTAGGGAAAACATGTCACCCTACAATTTTGGGCAAGGCTTTTGAACTTGAGCTGGAAGAAAATTTCTTTGTCGCTTTTTAGTGAATTGAGAATGTACTTTTTACAGGCTGCAAAACACAGCAATAATTGCCCAGCAATTTCTGCTTGATACAGTCGAACAAAGGCAAAACAAGGCAAGGGCTGATTTAGGTATAGTGTGTGGTATATTCCTCTTTTACACCATGTTGCCCCATATTCATTTTGTCTTATATTAAATAGATAGTATACATAGTAGCACTATATCATTTATTTAGAAAAGTAGGTTTGCAAGTAGAAATTGCTAGGACCATGCTGCAAAATACTTGACACCTTCAAACAATAGCTTCCCAGATGCAACCTCAAGGGTAGTTTGGCGCAGTTGCCAAGTTACAGGGGCCAAACAGGAAGAAAAGAGGTGGATCAAAGAGTCAAGTCAGGAAGGGCATGGCAGCAACAAGAACAGAAGCTGACAGCAGCAGGGGCAGAAGTGAGCAGTGCGGCAGAACTAGTGATGGGGAGTCGACCCTCTGGAGTTGTAAGGGCAAAGAGTGATAGGCTCTGGATAGGGTGAACCACTGATGAGAAGGGCCGCACCATGTACAGTATATTAGCTGCCATGCCTGTGGTCATCAACAAAGGCCACTTTGAAAGCCCCTGCTTTCTGTGGCTATATTTGAAGGATAAGACAATAGCCTAAATCCGCCCTGCTCCATTACACTCACACTTACAGGGTATCTTGCTGAATGTTAAATAGCTTGGCTTATTATTTTAGTTAGCCTGTGGAGGAGCTGAGTTCTTGCAAAGCATTGTGCTTTGATCTTGTGGCCAAGCTGTTCCAGCAGTTTATCTTCCTTGTCCTATTTGGCAATAACATTATTTAGGCAGATAACCCTTGTGGGTGGGGGGATAAACACCTTTTGAAGCAAAACTGGTTGGAGCAAAAGCAAGCGACACAGGGCTGCTGTTGAGTTTGTGTAGAGCAGGGGTCAGCAAACTTTTTCAGCAGGGGACCGGTCCACTGTCCCTCAGACCTTGTGGGGGGCCAGACTATATGGGGGGGGGTGAAGAAATTCCTATGCCCCACAAATAAACCAGAGATGCATTTTAAATAAAATAACACATTCTACTCATGTAAAAACACGCTGACCGTCTGCGGGCCGGATTTAGAAGGCGATTAGGCCGGATCTGGGCCCCCATGGTGTAGAGGCTTGATGGTTCCTTTTTCCTGCTAATCTGGTGGAGGAGGAAGGGAGGGCAGTGTTAGAAACTGGGATAGAAATGCTAGGAACCAAATGGCTCTTGGGACCAGGGTTGTGGGTGCCAAAACAGAATATCTAGTCTCCATTTGTGGGGGGTCAGCAACACTTTTTATTTATTATTTTGATGAGTATGAACTAATACACAAATCACATAAGTGACACATGGCTAATACCACATTTTAAACAGAAATTGCTATTACGTGTTTAATTTGATGTATACAATAAAAATATCGATACCATACTTCTGTTTTCAAAACACACTACTCCAGGCTTCCTCAACCTCGGCCCTCCAGATGTTTTGAGACTACAATTCCCATCATCCCTGACCACTGGTCCTGCTAGCTAGGGAGTTGTAGGTCAAAAACATCTGGAGGGCTGAGGTTGAGGAAGCCTGCACTACTCTTTATTGTTAAACTCCTTAACATATTGTCTATCCATAACGTATACTTCGAGGCTTCAAGGCACATATATTTCCATAATCCATGAGTAACAGCCAAGTGCAAATAACGGCACCCAGACCTTTTGAGGTGTTTGCAAATGGAGAATTTTTAGGCGCAAAATGTGCCTGGCGCCCCACTAATTTTGAGCTCTGAGAGAGGGGAAGTCCCCCACACAAATTAGATCTGGAGAATGAGGCCGTATACACATTTAAAGCACATTCCCCCCTCCAAGAAGTCTGGGAACTGTGGTTTAAGGGTGCTGGGAATGGTAGCTCTGTGAGGGTTAAACTACAGTTTTAAGGATTCTTTTTTGGGGTCGGAGAGGGTTTGTTTTAAATTTATGACGTGTATGCAGCCAGAGGCTCTGTGCTGCCAGCTTGTGGACATAGTAGTCTTCCATGCTCTCCACTGTTGCTTGGCCTACATTGCCCAGAGAGCAGTGAAGCTGTGTCTGCTGGGTCCCATCCGCACTAGACATTTAAAGCGGTATCACACCACTTTAAACAGCCTTAGTTTCTTCTAAAGAATCTTGGGAACGGTAGTTTGTCAAGCATGTTGTTAGTTTCCTCACAGAGCTGAAGTTCCCTTGTAAGATAGATTGATCAGTAAACCATTCTGAGAATTGTAGCTTTCTGAGGAGAATAGGGGATCTCCTAACAACGCTCCTAACAAACTGCAGTTCTCAGGATTCGGGGGGGGGGGGGAGCCAAAGTAGTATTAAACTTCTTTAAATGTATAATGCAGATGGGCCTCAGACAGCACCTTGAAGCATACGCTGAGCCCACTGGAGTTGAGTGAGAGAACTGGGCCCTCTCTGGCTGTACTGGGGCCAAAGTAGTAGGTTCAGGACCAGATTATGTCCTTTCAGGCTGGCAAATAACATACTTTTGGATAGTTGGGTGAGGATCCCTGCCAAAACTAAGTGAATGAAGAAAGGCTAAAAACCAGTAAAGGCAGGTGGGTTTTTAATCCAAAGATCAAAAGCAGGCATAGGAATGTAATTGAGTACATAAGCAAGTTCCCTCTTCACAGGAGCATTGTAGTTGCAATATTATGGGTACTTATGTATTTTTAATTATTGAGCAAAGCAGACATCTGCTAAGGTCACCAGAAAAGAATGGTGGGAGCTAAGACAGGAAGCGATTAAGGCAAGGAGCAAAAAAGGTTTTAACAGAGGCCAGTTCAAGCAAAGGATGAATTCTAGCTCTTCTGTCAATCTTTTCCCCAGACTAAACATGCCTCCCTTTGATTTCTTCTGACCTCCTCATTGTATAGCAGCTTTGCTTCTTCACCCTTTTCTTTAAGTCTTCTCTGCTTTTTTAATGAGCTACCCCCTATTCTTTAACTTCTTTTTCGCTGTCAGTTTCATTTTCTTGGGCACTTCTAGTGTGTGCGCGCGCACACACAATTTGTATGTTGAACATAATGCTCTCAGTTTGTATGGCAACAAGTACTTTTCATCTTGAGAATTCTAGACAATTGTATCGGTAAACTCTGTGTCTGGCCAGTACAATGGACAAACAGGCAGAGAAGTATATTGTATCAGCAGAGGTAGAAAATTCTAAGCAAAATAGTCTTCAAAGATACGTTCCTGCTGCAACATGGAAAGTGAGAAATTGAGTATCTATTCTGCAGTGCTGATATGATCAGCTCCTGGAATGTAGCATAGATAGACAGAGAAATCTTGGCTGATACTCTACACTTAGACTGAATTATGTGTGTCTAAACCTCAAGACTTCCTACTGTTACCTAATTATCTTTCATCTGACAAAGCCAACTAGTAGATGCAATGCCAGAAAATGGGTGAAAGTTTTTCAGATGCACTTTATGTTCTAATAGATGCAATTTTGTTGAGTCTGTGCATAAATGCAAAAAGGTAACTTACGCAATTGTTGCGTGTGTCAGTGTATACATACGTTTCACATCTGCTTGTTTCTTTTTAAGAAAAACATAGCTTGTGAAGTAGCTCTCTGGGGGTGGGGGTGGGGGGAAGTTTAACTAACTCCCAATATGCACTAATTCCCATCCCAGATTCAGAAGCAGCCTGGGTTTAAGACACCTGCTACTTCTCTTCTCCCAAGAGCAAGATAATCTTGCATCATGTACAAAAGATCATGTGTTCGTACTGCAGTCATCCACTATTGCAATTACAATTCTTACTCCAGAAGCCTGCATTGAAAGTATATGAAATTGACCTTTTACCAGTATTTAACCACATTGGACTGTTGATGCAGTCACTTTGCATCTAGCGGTAACTAATCTCCTTCTATGCTACAAGTGACATCTTTGTTTCTAGGTGGGATGGAAGTCATCACTCATTTCTGAAGAATGGGACATGGCAGATACTTCCCTTTCGCTCTTGTAATCATAGAGCCCACGTGGTTTAGTGGTTAGAGCACTTCTTCTCAAACTTGGGTCTCGAGCTGCTGTTGGTCTACAACTCTCATCATCTCTGACCACTGGTCCTATGAGCTAAGGATTATGGGAGCTGTAGTCCAACAGCAGCTGGAGACCCAAGTTTGAAAAACACTTGGTCATGAAGCTCACTGGGTGACCTTGAACTAGTTATTGCCTCTCAGCTGAATTTACCACACAGGGGTGTTGTGGGGATTAAGTGAGAAGATGGAGAACCATGTATACCACCTTAGGCCCCTTGCTGAAAAGGTGGGATACAAACACAATGAATGAATGACTAAATTGGAGTTGGTAGCCAGGGTGTGTTTGCTGCTAAGAGTACTCTGCCTAGGCTTGGAAAGGTCAGTGTGAGTTTAGCATGCTCTGAAGCATCTAGGACAAGAAGAATATAAATACATGGATATTTGTTGTGAACTGAGTGAGCTAGATGATAAAGTAGCTGGGAGAGTTCTATAGTACTTCTATATTCTCTATTGTACTTTCAAGTGTTTTGAGCACTCCACATGCAGCATTTAGCTGATCCTTGTAGCCCAGTGACATCTGGAGTGCCACAGGCTCCAACGCCCATCATCCCTGACCACTGAAGATGCTGGTTGATGGGAGTTGGAGCCACAGGTTCACCACACTTGTTTTACAGTGGCCCTGTAAGTACATCCCTATTATTATTGTCCATGTTGTAGATGGATGAGCTGAGACTGCTGAGAGAGGCTTGTGGAAGGCCACTTAGCCTATGTACACACCATACATTTAAAGCACATGACTTCCCCAAAAGAATCCTGGGAACTGTCATTTGTTAAAATAGCAACCTTTCCCAGGGGGAAGCCATGTACTTTAAAGCTGTGGTGTGTACCCTAGTTAGTTTCCTGTGGAGGCAAAACTAGCTGATTTGTAGTCTCTTAGTCACTGTGCTATATGAGCCATACAAGCAAGGGGCTTTGCTTACATTGATGGTTTTTAAACTCTTTGCCTTCAAGGAACTTTGTCAACTACAAGTCATCTGTTCAAAAACCCCACTGTGTATCTGTCATGTGACTTTGCAAATTCATAGGGGATTCAGAGAGGGCATGGTCAGGTGCGCAGCCTGCTCACAGCGAGCCAACTGGCCCGGCCTACAAAGCCTCATTATTTCTCACATGAAGTGCCCCCCCCCTCCCCTGAGGCTGAGCATTGCATAGGAGGGCTGGTAATGGAGGGCAGCATGTCTGCCTTAACTGATCTTCACATTGAGGAACCTCCAATAAGCTTCTCTGGAACACAATCTAAAGCCCCTTGACTCTCATGATTAGTCACTCCAGGGCAGCAGTACCCTCCGATGACAGGTGGCATTTCCAGAACAGAGAAGATTGAATGGAGGTAAAAGTGGAGGCGGCATTGTCACTTTAACTCCCAAAGCCATTTGAGCTGGTTAAACCGCTTCCTCACCCCCTCTCTGTGTAGTTTTCATTTAATGTGAAATATTTGCTCATCAGTAACTCAATTACAAGCTCTAGGTTGGTGGGTTGTTGTTTTTTTGCAGACAGCTTACTCTGTCCTTTAATCTGATTACTGTTGTGAATAAGGACTGACTTCTCACACAATTGTGTGTCTCTATCTGTGAGTGTGTGTGTGTGTATATCTATATATGTCTCTATATATATATCTATGAGAACGTGGGTGTGCGTGCACACACACACACACATCAATAGAAAATGGAGACCCCTGCCAGAATGTTGCCATGACCTTGCCCCCCTCCCCAGTCTTTTGGGATTCAACAAACAAACAAACAAACAAACAAACCTTAGACAAGCTAAAGAAAGGATAAAGAAATTAGCACCTTTCTGAGCACACAAGAGGAAGCAATATTCTCTCTCAGTGGCAGTAGGTGGAGGATGACAGCCAGAGCCTCGTCTCTCTCCGCTTTCCTTATCATTAGCTATTAATTGCCGCCGAGGTGTGGCCAAGGGGGGTTGCCGAGGCATTAGCCGCCTCGGAGTCGGTGTCCTCGCATAACCTCCCTCTTAACCAAAAAACTAGCACTAATATGTAGCCCTCGCCTTATAAAGTCAAAATGCACAATACCTTCCTGGTGAGTGCGTGTGTGCGCAGCGTCCGCAGGCTCTCCCCCCCCCCCGGGCTCAATTGATCCCTCCTCCTCCGTTGCTCTGGATCTCTCCTCTCTGTCTTCTCTTTCGCGTTCAGCTTTAAACCAATCAGTCAGGCAAACCAGGAGTTGGGGGGGGGGCGTTTGGTGGCTTTGCTTTTCCAGTCATTAATATATATATAGATATAAATAAATAACACACCTCGCTTCCGCCTAGCCCACCCTCCAGCTTTCCAACCCTTATTTCCACCCCACCCCACCCCTCGGCCGGATCCACGGTCGCAGGGAGTCCATGTCGCAGCTTGCGCCCGCCCCTTGTGTCCTCTTGCTCCGAGTAAAAACCCCACATAGGAGACCCTTTGTTTGGGAAGGGCTAGGCAAGGGAAGAAGCGCTTTGGAAGCGCCTGGCCTCGCTTTGCTATTGGCTGGTCCTTTTCTAGAGCCTGGTGGTTGATATTTTTTTTTTTGTGGTGGATTTTTTTTTCCTTTTGGGTCTGTGTGTGTGTGTGTGTGTAATAATATTCGAGAGGCATGCCCAGCACGTCCCCAGTGTTGGCAGGCAGGGCTTGCTGTGCTGCTTTTTGCTGCCGCCGCCGCTGCTGTTCCTTTTAAAAACACCATGATAATAATACTCAAAAAGCAGCGTGAAGTAGTGCTGTACTGTGGAAGGTTCTTCAGCAGAAGGAAGCAAGATGGCTACCTTGTGGGTTTTGCTGTGAAGAATGCAGAGCCTAATTAAACCCGACTCTGAAGGGGGGGAAGGTTACTACTATTTCCCCCCCTCCTTCCTCGCTAACCCTCTTTCCCCCCGTTTTCTTTTTGTTTTGATTCCGGTGACTTCAACGCCTAAAGTCTACTCATCAGTTCCTTCTTAAGTTCTGCAGCGAGAGAGAGAGAGAGAGAGAAAAGCCCGTATGGTTCTGCTTTAAAGTCTTCTAATGTTACAAGGCGGGTGGGGGGGGGAATGCTTAAAAATAAATATTTGCTTTATTCACAAAGCCTTACTTTGCAATTTGGTGTCTTTCTTTAGGTGCTAACTGAAAACAAAAGGCCTCAGAGGAGAAAGCAAAGAGTTCAAAAGGTAATAACGGATCATTTAATTTATTAATAATTATAGAAAAGCAAACCCCAACCTGTCATACACACTTTTTTTTTTTGGCTGTGAAATAGGCGGTAGAAGGGTGGAAATTCTAGAAAGTATTAGTTTCCTGATTTTCATATTTATGGTGAATATTAAAAGCTCATAACATTTTTGTCTTTCCCTCAGTATGATGAAGTGTGTTTTGTAGAGATTTAACTCTTTGTGCACAGAGTTGCAGGATAGAATTTTAAATTACTTGCAGTGCACTGAAAATGACTTGTGTCATCCTTGATTCTTAAAGGCTGTGGTCCTAAACATGCTTATTATGATGGAGTCGGTCCTACTGAATTCAGTAAGAGTTATTTACGAGTAAATGTGTTTAGAAATTGTGCTGAAAGTGACCCTTTGGTTCTTGGACGAGGGCTGTCTTCATATAGATATCAGGCTGTGTGTATGTTAACCGTGGAATGATAATATCATGTTAAATGCTGGCTGTTCTTGCATTCCCCCCTCCCAAATGATTTGCTTCTTGTTTTGTAAAATTGACATATTCAGGTAAATGTGTCCTGCAATTCGAAATTAAAAAAATACTACAGGTATGCATTTTCTTCAATAAGTGTGTGTTGGTCTGAAAATGGTTTTTAAATCGGGCGGCGTTCCATAAGTGTTTTGGTGTGGCGTGGAGCTGCTGAAGCAAAAATCGGGAGGGGAAAAAACCCTAGTGCATATTCGGTGTTTCTTGTGCATATATAAATGGCAACCCTGTTCTCTTCAGTGAGTCAGGGAATTCCTGTACACGTGCAGAGGAAATCCCTGTTTACGATGGGGAATCCCCATCCCATAGTAGAGAATTAGGGCCCCTCCCACACAAGCAGAGTGCTGAATGTCATTGGAGCTTTCCAGAATTCTGGATCATGGCGGATGTGTTTAGTCTCAGGATTCGAAAGTGAAAATGTATTGCGCGTTTATGTTGCCATATTTGTACTGGGGTGTTTGCCTCCAACTCTGACATAGCGGCATGTTCTGTAGTGTGACTGAAGTCCTGGCAAACTTACTAACTCGCTGGTACACCATGCGTTAGCTCCTGTGACCAGGCTGGAAGGTCTGTGGATGTTGTTCTTTTGTGGTAAGAATACTTGGTATGAGTGTAGTAATAGTTAACATGTATTTTGCTGTGTACGATAGCTTTCAGTTTATTTAGAAACTAGTCATATGGTCCTTAAACAAAGCAGTTGTGTATAAAGATAATTATTTTATAAAAATAAAAACCTATAGAGACTTAAAGTAGATTTTAGGAGGAAATTAAGTATCCTTAAAATCTCCACTTTGATAGACTAGGCTGCAATCCTGTACACACTTATCCAAGAGCACCCAGTGAACCTAGTGGGGTTTGTTCCTGAGCAAATGTGCATGGGATTGTGCTATTTACTTGAAGGTGCTATGGTTGGATTTGTGTTTAGGATGCTAAAGTATACTTGAATTGCGTGTGTGGACACACTTGCATTTGAAAAAAAGTATTCATAATTTTATTTGCACTGCGCTTAACATATTATCTTCCAAGTGTGAGCATTTTATGTCTTTTTTTTATTTGGATCTCAAATACATGGTTGATTTCTATGTCTTTAGAAATAATGTCATGTTTACAATGCTGTGTGCTTGCAAATTAAATAATCACTTTGTTGGCATTTTTAATTGACAACCCAAAAATTTAGGTTGCAGTCTGATTTGGACATCAGTTCCATCAAAATCAATGGGTTGTAAATTCAAATATATAAGTTTCTTTTTGGATAATGGTTACAATATGTAAGAAGCAATTGTATTATTATTTTTTACAATGGAGCCAACCAATCAATCAATCAATCAATCAATCTATTGGGCATAGTCTACTGGGATGTTCTTTTGCCATTCATTTAGCTCCATTGTACTCTTGTGTGGCTCTCATTCATTTCTAGCATCAATTATTTATTTATTTATTTATTTATTTATTTATTTATTTATTTTGTTTTTATTTTCAGCTGCTGTGGGAAGGCAGCCTTAACAGCAAATAAATAAAGAAAAGCTTCCTAGTGGATTGTCTCAGTTTTACTACATTGAGGATAGTGGCACTTAGCTGACTTTGCTGAAAGGGTACAATCTAGACTTCACATGTGTCATTGTGGAGGCCCTCGGGGCACTTGCTGGATTAGAAATTGCACCCAGTTAGTTGCTGATGCTGCCTCTAACCTGGCAGGCACCCAGTGCAAAATTAAAGGCCCCTGGAGCACATTTATTGCTTTTTGTGGACACTTGCCAGGTTGAAACCAGTATGTTGTGTGCATCGCTTCCAACATGATGAGCATCCCATGTTAGGTGACAGGGATTCAGGTAGGCACTTGTCTCCAATCTGGGTTGAGGTAGGGAACTGCAAACTGGCAGGATGAAGTTTTGTTGCAGCCTATGTGCCACCAAT
Organism: Podarcis melisellensis; assembly: GCF_964234715.1. Classification (NCBI taxonomy): domain Eukaryota; kingdom Metazoa; phylum Chordata; class Lepidosauria; order Squamata; family Lacertidae; genus Podarcis; species Podarcis melisellensis. Next base: position 70,934,340 of record NC_138537.1, on the reverse strand, counting down.
TGGCTTTCCCAGGGCTTCTGTTCCACTGTGCTGTTGATCATTAGTGCTTTCCAGAAGCTGATTGCTTATTGTGTTGGTCTTTCCTTAAATGGGTCGGAAAGTTTAACAGTGGCATTAAGTTTAGATCAATGAATGTGGTGCCCTCCTGTTGTTTTGGAGAGCAACTTCCATCAATCCCAGCCAGCATGGTCAGTGCTCAGGGGAATAGCAGTTCAGCAGCATTGAGAGGGTACCACATTGGCTTCCCCTAATCTAGATAGTTTGATTTGCATCTGTTAATTTTAGAGCAAGCTTAAATCACACCAAGTAGCACTGGGTTCTTTATATTTCATGTCGTTAGATTCTTCTTGTATGAGGGCATGTTACTGTATGCTGCGATTACTCCTAATATTCTGTTCTCCTCCTCCATGTACCTTGGCTTCTCAGCTCTATGTGACATCTTTGTTGCCCTACCTGCCAGCAGATTTAAATGAAGATAATTTAATTTTGTTTCCTTACTGTTTTGAGATAAGAACACAGCACATAAGATATTCCCTGCTCTAATCTGGTGTCATAGCATGCCTCCTGTTTTTTCTCTCTCATTTGGAAACGGTGATCGAAACTCCCATTGTTCTAGGTGCATTTTGCGACAGGGAATTTCATTAGCGCAAGCAGCTTCTGAGCTCTGGGTACAGTGCTGCACCTAAGATTTCAAATTAAAAATGCTGAGTGAAAGAGAAGGAGGACCTTTTTCTGCCTCCCCACTTCCAGCTACTCTCTGAAGGCTGGAGAAGAGACCCTCTTAAGAATATTAGGGGGGTGGGCAGGGAAAGGACTAGACCATGTGAATAATGAACAGGATTTTTTGGTTCATTCATTTTCAACTTTGTATTCTAGTTTTTTTTAAAACGTGCCTAGACACTCCATTGCAGCACCCATTCAAGGTGCTATTTAGCTCCTAGCTTTCATATCAGTTTCTAACACTGTTTTGAAATCCATAAGCCCTTGCGTGTATTTAATAATAGATTTTAAATGTCTGTGTTACCCACCAGGCATTAGTATTTTGTTATATAGTGTATTCTTTTAGACTGTGCCTTTTTTGCCAGACATACTTAACAATCCAATCCTTTGCACACTTTCTTGGGATTTACTGTCATAATACCCAGCTGTCCTTTTCATCCACTTCTGCAGTCATGGTCTGGATATGGTGAGGAGTTGGGATGCATATAATCCTTTATAGTTGTTCAAAGAGGACTAGCGATAGTAGTCATTAAGCATTTTGAACTTTTAAGGCTGCCATTTCCGGCATGGTCATGAGGGAGTAAATCACTTTAAACTCTGAGGGACATACTACTGAGGAAACAGTATAGGATTATGCTGCCTGAGTATTTATACATTTATCTGGACTGATAAACATAGACAAAGACAGATTGACTTCGTGTTCAATCTGGAGAAAGCTGGGCATATTGAACTCTCATATAAATCTTATCAATTTTAGCCTATAATTCTCAAATTCTTTAATACCACTGGGATTTAGCTGGGGAGGAAGATAGGCCTAACTTCCTCCGGATTGATTCTGTGCAATACATTAGTGGGGATTTAAAAAATGTTCTTCAATGGGATATATGTGGTTGGGTGTTTCTGTCGTGCACGCATATTGTTGGGAAGGTGTAGGCAACCTAAGGCCCGTGAGCTGGATGCAGCCCAATCGCCTTCTCAATCCAGCCCATGGACAGTCCGGGAATCAGCGTGTTTTTACATGAGTAGAATGTGTGCTTTTATTTAAAATGCATCTCTGGGTTATTTGTGGGGCATAGGAATTTGTTCATTCCCCCCCAAAAAATATAGTCCTGCCCACCACATAGTCTGAGGGGTGGTGGACTGGCCCACAGTTGAAAAAGGTTGCTGACCCCTGTTGTAGGGCATCTTAACTTTTTTTTAAAAAGGAAAGTCTGATTTTAAAACTACATATTGTATTATCTATCTCACAAACATGCTGTTCTATTTCTGTTGTTTTAGAGGTGGTCATAACATGTCACTAATCATGTTAATGATCTGTTCTGATTATTAGGTGTACCCAGTTTCAAGGTGGGGTTTTTAGGTATTTTTTTTAAAACCACTTTTAAAAATCCAAAAATACTGTATATGTAACGCTTTCAGACGCAAATGCTTTTTCCTAAATACTCAAAGATAATTGGTTAGCTTACTTTTGGCAGGTTTCAGACTTTGAGGTATACAGATTGATGTGGAATTTTCCCTTCCAAATTTCAAGGGCTATTACCAATTTACACTTTGATGGACTTTGCAAATTCTCAATAGTTTATTGGCCACCCTATACAATGCTTCAAATGTAAATTAATAAACCACTAATATATCTCACAAATATGTAGAAAACGTCTGCTCCTAACAAACCAATTTGTGGCATTAAGTTGCCATATGTAAAATAGTAAAAGTGATTTTTAAGAAAGTTTACTGTTGGCGACTTAAGGATTTAATGCTTACGGCACCATCCAAAGTCCCCCATAGCACTTAGCAGCTGGTCCGTAGCTGAGCTAATGGTGCTCATTGGGCTGTGACACTTGTGTCTGTGAAGGTCCTCTGTTACATTGGAGAACATAGAAGCAAGAAGGCGGAGCAGACAGAGAGGGAACTCAAGAGGTTGGAGGATTGAAGGGGAATTTTGTATTGGAAAGAAAATACCATCCATCGTACTGACTAGCCCTTGGCAAGTTTAGAATTAAATCAGTGTGTTGGCAGTGGATAATAGATGTGTGAGGACTGGAGATTCCTCTTAATATGAAAGGAATATTAACAAGATCACACCTGTCGAGCAGTGGCACGTATGGAAGAGATGAGAACAAGCTGTCAGGTCAGAAAGACAATGTAACTAGGAACAGAATCATCATGAAGCTAGGTGAAGGTATCATTCTACAATTGCTTATGGGATATAGGTGTCCATGGAGGCAGCACTTCATTTATTAATATACACTGTATAAGAATGCTACTCAGGAGTTGGATTTAGCTTATGCCCTCTAGATAATCTCAAATGATGATTAAACTTCTCCAAGAGGGCTAAGTGAATTGGAGATTCTAAGGAGCAAATCAGAGGTTTTGGTGTCACACAGTGAATTGGAGGGACGTGGGGTCAAGTGTAGAGATGGTATCTGATTTATGCTGCAGTAAATTAGTGGTTCAAATGAGTTTACAATGTGAATCGCTAAAAGCTGTCTCTCTCTGCCCCCCTCCATCCTTGAAAGAGCTTTCTATGTTATGTTGCCAGAAGCATACAGAAAAGTTAAACATACATGTTTTGAAAAATATAAAATAGTTACCTTAAGCCCTACAACTGACATTTCCTTCCTACCTTCAAGAACAGTTTAGAAAGTTATCCATCAAATAACCAGTTCACAAAGCGCTATTAGTGTATTGCTTCTTAATATAATTGTGTAACTTAAAATAGGCAGATGGTTATAGAAAGAAAAAGGCATATCTAATAAAGGTTATTGGTATTATTATTATTATTATTATTATTATTATTATTATTATTATTATTATATTTACATGCTGCCCAGCTTGCTGGGTTACTAATTCAATATCTGTGTACAGCTTCAGTGAAATCCACCAAAAGTAACATTTACTTCAATACAATGATATGAGATGTGTGGCTTATTGCAAAAGCAGCTAATGGCAGAGGCAGTGTATCATCCACCAGTTTTTAAGAGGCACAACAGATGCATAGAAATATGCAGTAAAGTACACTTTGATGTTTGCTTTCCGCATGCTAAGCCATGCTTAGCATTGGGTGTGAAGTCAAGAATCTGCAGTTGGGCAACACTTTTATTAGGGCCAATTGAAACATCCTAAAATAATGACCAAGCTTTTTCTCAGACCAATATGGCTTCCTTTGCTTAGAATAAGACTAACTTGTGTGGTGCATCTGATTCATTGATCTAAGTACTTAGCAGGCAGGATTTAAAAACTCAGTTTCTGCCTGGGACAAATTTGTTAAGCCCTTGTAGAATGGTGTATTACAGTTCCCCCCTTCAACAAATTGAATGAAATTGTTTGGGATATAACCTGGTATCACTGGTCTTGGGCTTCACTCATATTTTGATATCTGAGCTGATGAAGTCATTGCATTGTTTTAACTTCCCTTAACTTGTGTAATTTCAATATTGGAGTGTTTTCTTTAAAAATGGCTTCACGTATGAGAAAATGGGTACAGTAGTAATGCTGCTTTGTGGATACCTCAGCCTTAAATGTGTGAGTTGGCCCTACATGACATACAATGTTTCTGTAACTTAAATGAACTGGATGGTCAAATGCAGGCATAGGCAAACTCGGCCCTCCAGATATTTTGGGACTACAACTCCCATCATCCCTAGCTAACAGGACCAGTGGTTAGGGATGATGGGCGATGTATCCCAAAACATCTGGAGGGCCGAGTTTGCCTATGCCTGGTGAAATGTAACAAGTCAAATATGGTGGCATACTGGGATAGGATGAGAGTTATATTTATTAGTAAAGAGGGCACTCAAAGAAATCAGAAAATGATCAGATAAACAAGATAATAGCTGATGAAGTGGCACAGTCCCGTGTCATTTCAGTAAGTTCTAAAAGTGCCAAATCTACTTTTGGAAAAGAGGTGGTTGAGGCCAACTGCACAGCGGGAGTTAAAAAGCAGGAACAGTAAGCGAGATCTAGAATCCATAATAGCAGGCGCAGTTCTAATGGAGTACTACAACGGCATACGTTTGCTTTAAAATTCAGTTGATTCTCATAAGCACATAAGACAAGCCTGCTGGATCAGGCCAGTGGCCCATCTACTCCAGCATCCTGTTCTGACAGTGCCCAACCATATGTCTGGGAAGCCTTGAAAGCAGGACCTGAGTGCAACAGCAGTCTGCCCACCTGCAGATCCCAGCAGCTGGTATTCAGAGGCATATTACCTTTGACAGTGGAGGTAGAAAGGTAGGCATCATAACTAGTAGCTGTTTCTAGTCTTGTCCTCCATGAATTTGTCTCATCTTTTAAAGCCTCACAGATATTCCATTGGATGTGCTCACAGTTGTTTGTTCATAATTCATTATTTCGTGCTTCAGATGAAGCAGAGCCAGTATTGTTAGGTTCTATAAACACAAGCAGGTCTATTCTAAGCAAAAGCAGGAAATGTCTAAAATAAATACTGGGTTCTATTCCTGCTTTATTTGTTTCTTGTATGAGTGGCGTTTTAAAGTGCAAGTTAGCAAAATGTTTTGTTTCCCATGTGGAATGACTGTATATTTATATAATGCCATCCATCCTTGCACTGGGCGCAAGAGGATACGTCCCTGCCCCAAGGAGCTTACAACCTAAAATCTTACACGGAAGAAACAACTGAGAAATGAAAGGGGGAGAGAAGGGGAGGCAGATAGGGAAGCAGTGTGCTTTGGTTTCAGCTTTGTGTACTTCAACTTGTTTAGAGGCTTAGTTGCAGTAGGGAATGGGAAAGTGGGATGTTGAGCAAGAGGCTTCACAGAAAACTTAAGTTTTAAGGAGGCATTTGAATAGACTAAGAGGTGGCATCGCTGCGGTCATCTTAGTGGTAATTCCAAGCAGAGGGGCAGAAAGAGCAGTCTTTTGAGGGGGCAACAGACCTGTGAAGGGTGCTAAAACTGTAGGAGCAAGGGCTGCATGCAGAGATAGAGCACACACATTCTTGTTGCTTTTCCTGGCATTTTCTCGATATTTGAGTCTGTTTTCCTGAGCAAACAAGAAGTTGTGTATTACTTGTCCCTGCTTTGTGCTGCACAGGTGCTTGTGGACTTATGACATTGAACGTGATATCTTGATTTTTTAGACAACTATGATCTTTGGAAGAACCGGGCTCAAAATGTCCTTCACGCTTTTGATTTGATTTTTACATTTATGTCTGAAGGTGGCATATATGGCTCTGCCTCTCAGAGCAGAGCCTCCCTGAAGTTCAGCTTCTCCAACCTGCTGTAACCTGTTCTGGATTTTTTTTGGACTGGACCTCCCATCATCCCCAGCCTACACCAGCTGCTGTAGGGGCACTAAGTTGCCCTGCTTGGTTATTTTCCCTGTGGCATCTTGTTGTAGGGAAAAATATATAAAGCTGAGCTGCTGATTGGTCTTTCCCCATGCAACAGTTGCAACAAACTTTGGACACATCTGCTGACTAAAACCTTCCAGTGTTTCTCCTCTTTCAGCACTGCAATATTGCCAAACTTTTCCAATTAATGTTGCAGTCTTTCCAGGTGCCATCATGAGAAGGAAGAAATAACTGATTTCATTTTTGGTTGCTTTTTTTAAAAAAAGCTTTTCTATATTTATTGATATTGTAGTTGCCCTCTTCTCACACACTTAAAAAAAAATCCTCCTTGAAGCAAAAAATGACATTGGGTGTTTGGGATGCTGATCTGCAAAAATAGCTATGCAATTATTGTGAGGATAGGATTATCCAAATTATTGTTCTGCCTGGTAGTTTTGATTCTATCACTGCTGGACATTTGTTGCCCATTTAAACACAGAGATAGCAATGAGCTGGATACAAGCACAGACTGCCGTTTAAGGCTAGAAGAGGCAGGAAGAGCCCAAGCTGTGAGTAGAGGTGACCCAGTCCTACCTTACCAAGCAATAGTGTGCTCACATTTATTTTATGTATTTTTATACTTTTATCCTACCTTTCCTCCAAGGATTCTGAGGTGGCGTGCACACTTTTAGTTTCACAACAACCCTGTGAGTTAGGTTAGGCAAAGAGAGAGTGACTGGCCCAAGGTCACCCAGTGAGCTTCAGGACTCAATGGGGATTTGAACTGTGCTCTCCCAGGTTCTAGTCTGACACTCTAACCACTACACCACACTGGGGGAGGCATCTTGGAATAATCCTGTAATATTAAAGAACTGATAGACCTTTTTGTTAGGAAGCTGTGCGGGGAGGCAATCTTTGCCTTCCTTCTCTTGGGCTATCAGCCACTCCTTCACTTCCATTTACCTGCCAGTCAGCTTGGTAAGCTATGTTTGCTTCCTTTTTTCCAGAGCAGTCTCCCTACTGACTCTCTCTGTTTTAGCACTTTGGCAAGCTTTTCAGAGCTCTCTTCCCCAAACACCTTAAAGGTGTCTACTGTAGGTAGTATTAGCAGCCTTGTGGAACTATGTTCCCTCTGGTTCCTAGGGCTGGTAGTTCTGCTATGTGTGTTGCCACCGTAATGTGATACTGTACTGTGGAACCTGTATGTGTAGCCTTTTCTGGCAAGTGCCCCACATTGGGCAGGTGCAGTTTATTATTTGGTTATCTGCTCAGGGCAATGGCTACTTGTCACAGGCAAGTAGGCAAATTGCAAGTATAATTGACTGTGGTTGAGATTCCTGCATTGCGGGGGTTGGATTAGATGACTCTCGGGGTCCCCTCCAACTCTACAGTTCTGTGATTCTGTAATGCGGGAGAAGTGTGTAACCTCTGTTCAAACAACTATTTTCTCAACACTCCTTGCCCCTCCACCTGCCTCCTGCCCTTTTGGGCTATAACATTCTTATGTAAAAGAGGACCTGCTGTTAAAAGTTAACTGATCCTTGCCTTTGCCATAAAGGTGCCAGTTCTTGCAGCAGCTTACTGCCTTGTTGAGGTGAATGGTGCTCTGACTCCACAGTGTTGATTTTTGACAGTGAAGAGCACTTTCCTTATTGCTTCTCTTTTTAAGCATCCATAGTAGGTACATTAGCAGGTGCTCAAAATAGGCTGGGTCAAGGTAGATGGCAGAGGCAGGTGCCATGAGTCCTGTGGCATCAGCTTTGACAGGGTGGCAATGGCAGGATCTGTCAGAGGATGAGAACTCTGCGGTTGAGGTAGAGATGCTTTTGTAAGGGACAGGGGGGAGTTGTTAGCTGGACGAGTTCCTACTCCATCTCCTGAGTACAGAGTGCCCAAGATAGTGAAAGAGGCAGCTGGTAATTTGGCAGAGGCAGCTGAGTTGGAGACATAGGGAGAGTTTGAGGGTTGGGCTCAGGTCTTGTTGCCAAGGATGCACCAGTAGACCCAGCAGCTGCCGCCGCCGCCACCACCAAGAGCTGTCGCTTGTGACTGTGTGGTCCTTCTCTTTAAAAGCAGAGCAGGAGAGGTGAGTCAAGTGTTGGGACAACATATTTGCTTATGCCTAGCCAGGTATCCCAGAACTCTGTTTATAAACCGTTAATAGCAGTGTTAGAAACTGAGATAGGAGCCAAATGGCTTCTAGGACCTGGGTTGTGGGCACCAAAACAGAATGTCTAGTCACCATTTGGGAGAGGTAGCAACACTTTTTATTTATTATTTTGATGAGCATGAACCAATACACAATTCACATAAGTTACACATTGTTAACATCACATTTTAAACATAAATTGTTAATACATGTTTAATTTGGTGTTTACATTAAAATTTTTGATACCATACTTCAGTTTTCAAAACACATTACTCTTTATTGTTAAACTCCTTAACATATTGCCTATCCTTAACATATACTTTGAGGCTTCAAAGCCCATACATTTCCATAATCCTTGAGTGTCAGCCAGGTGCAAAAAATGGCACCCAGACTTTTTGAGGTGTTCGCAAATGGAGAATCTTTAGGTACAAAATGCGCCTGGTGCCCTGCTAATTTCAAAGTCTGGTTAGTAGATCTGATGATGAGGCCATGGTTTTATAAGTAAAGTTTTTGGGATTTCCCTATCTAAGAGTCTTTTATCCAAGGGTGGGAACCAGGACATCCACACTGCTCTAAACTCTCTGTGTTCCCTGTGTTAGGTGTTAAAACACCTGGGTGGTAGTTTTCGAGGTAGAGCTGGAGGAAGGAACGCCTTCATTTGACTTTGTTCTTTTAATAGCTCACCATAATAACATGCCATTTATAAACTTGAATTTCTGCACTAAAGATCCTATGTGGTGCACAGTTTTGATAAGCTGCCACTGGATCTACAAAATACTTTGTGTATTTGTTTTTGTAGCAAGACCTGAATGATTAGCCCTAATTTAATTAAAAATTCTTTTGCAAAGGATCGTCATTCTGTTATTTGCTATTCTTAACATTTTGCTGATTACTGCGAAACAGCATCCTTTGTGGATCTGAGGTTATCCTAGGCGTTGCTGATGTGGTACCCTCCAGATATTGCTGGATTACAACTCCCATCAGCTCCACCCAACATGGCCAGTAGTCGGAGATTATCTTCTCATGTATCTGTAAATGGCTAAGGAATAGGAAGCAGAGATGGAAGGATGCAGTAGGTAGAAGGATCAATATTGTGACCCATGCTTTTTAAGTTGTTCGTAAATGTACTTGAGTTAGGGGGCAAGCAATGAGGTAGCCAAGTTTGCGTCTGATACCAAACTGGCAGAAGTTTTCATAATGCATTCCTGGTATAAGGCAAACTAAATATGCTTTGGTACATAAAGGGTATCTTTGGGTAAATGAACCCTTGCTGGAGATTTATGTGACCAGATCTACCACTAGTTTCCTCTACAAAGCTTCTAGTTCCCTCTGGGTAAAAGTTCTGACTACTATTATGGTAATGGTTTTCTGATGTGCCTGAAGCTGCTGGGCAGCCCACTCAACAGCCTTTTTCCATAAAGGAAAAAGCTGGAAGCAGAGCAGTCAATGAGCGGCATTGTGTCTTCATGTTTGTTTAGCAGGGTACAAATAGGTATAGCTTTGAGACCATCTGGCATTCTGCTTTCCCTGAGCAGTGCATTGGTAATACCAGCTAATAAGGAACACAGCATTGCCCTGTTGGCTTTCATCTGTTAGGATGGGCATGGATCCAAATTGTGTTTTGTAGCTCATGGGCCCACTTCAGTGTATGCCCTCTGCATCTGTAAATGAGACTAATTGAAACTGATCCAAATAAAACAAGCAAGACTGAGTTTGACATCTCAAATGCAGTTTAGGTTTGGAGTCCCAGGCTGAACCAAATGCAAGTGACTTGTTCTTGCCAGATAGATGGGGAAACCCATCCAAACTGTCATAGATGGCTTAATCTCTGTAAGGTGAAATCCTGGATTCACAGGCCCTCTCATAATTCTGAGGTGGTTAGCAGGATGGCATTGCACTGGTAAGAGGCAAGGAAGATTTCAGTATAGCCTTCAAAATGCCATTTTGCAAATAAAACCAAATAACAGATTTGGCTGAAATATCCCCTTTTCTTTCTGGGTTTCAAGGCGAGGAGATGTGCAGTAATAAAAAAATGGAAAATGATTCCTGCATGCCACTGGCCACGTTTACACATAATGATAAGCCAAGGTTCTTGGTTTATCTTTAACAAACGATACTTTGCACAAGCAGAGTGCCTGTGCACTGTGTACAGAGTTGTGTACTTTTTGCTCATTTCTTTGAATGAGCAGGTAAACAAACCAGGAAGGGCATAGCATCACATTATATCTGAATCTGGAATTGTGGTTTGTTTTTCCCTAGCAATACACAGTTTATAAACCAATGACAAACTTTGCTTTAAGGCTAGCTAGTGATTTTTGGCTTGTTAGAGAGAGATAAACAATTATCATAGGTTCAGATAATGGTATCCTTTTGTGGTTTTTACCATCTCTTATGAAGGGATCATCAAAGTGGGAGTTATCAGGTTGTGTGCACTGTGTGGTTTGTTAAGCCAAGGCTGTTGACTATTGGTACCCACAAACATTGCCAATGTGTTGTAGTCCAATTTGTTGTCTGATAGCTTGGTCAGGACATTGGAAACTTAACCATAAGGATCAATGTATTTATCCTCTTGAGAGTTCTAGAATCCAATTGGCTTCATACCTCTTGAGGGGCAGGTCAGCCTTGCCTATGACTCTAACCAAGATTTTTGGGAGAGGGTCTCTGTTTTCAGCAGGTAATTAATTGTATGATAGCTCTAGAATTTACAGATCCCTCACTTTTCTTCCGTACCTGCAATTCTAGACAGACACTTTCTGAATATGCACCTTGCAGCATCTGGATAACTGTATGTCCTGAGACCGAGACCTGGCTGTATAACTGGTAGGGTTTGGCCAGAATCCAATACAGTGGTACCTTGGGTTACATACGCTTCAGGTTACAGATTCTGCTAACCCAGAAATATTACCTTGGGTTAAGAACTTTGCTTCAGGATGAGAACAGAAATCGTGCTCTGGCAGCGCGGCGGCAGCAGGAGGCCCCATTAGCTAAAGTGGTGTTTCAGGTTAAGAACAGTTTCAGGTTAAGAACGGACCTCTGGAACAAATTAATTACTTAACCCGAGGTACCACTGTAATGGATAACTGACCATTTATTTGCTGCTCCCCCTGTGCATTAACAAAAGCTATAAATCGTTGGTATAATATTGCTTGGTAACTTTCATTTCATTAGTTTATTAAATTATATACCACCTTTCATCCGAGGATTGTGGGGCGGTTTACAATATAAATATACTTAACAATCCGCTGAAGCTCTCTCCCAGCAGGAGACTAGTTGCCTCTTTATCATTTCGACTCTTCAGTTTGATTAAGATTGTTTTAGTTGTTGTTTTTAGAAAAGTATTACTTTGTTGAGTTTTCATAATGGGTGGCACCAAGAACAGTAAGCAGACGTCCCCTCTCTCTATTTGCAGATAACAAAATAATTGCAATTACCCTCCCCCAGTCTCTTGTTGTTCACTTCTTGGGGTGGGAGGGGGTTCACCTAAAGTTTGTTTAGAGAGAAAGAGGGATCTGATAAAACAATACTGTTTTCTGTTTGAGCCTATCCCCTTTAAATAAGGTCTAGAGTAGCATAGAGCAACATGGTGCCCTCCAGATGTTGTTGAACTAACTCTCATCAGCCCCAGCTAGTGTTGCCAAGAGTCAGGAATGTTGAGAGTCCTACAACATCTGGAGAGAACACCATGTTGGATACCCCTGGTCTGCAGTGGGAAGAATGGAGGGACAAAGATTCAAAGATGATAGTTTGAGGAAGCATAGAATGAACAGCGTGTTTTGAGTTTAAGAAAAAGGACATTTTAGCTTTAATCTTGAAACAAATGTAATGTGTTAGCCAGAAGTCACAAGCACTCTCCTGCTCCCACCCTAACAGAGCCATAACTGGGACAGATAAGATAGGGCAGGAATAGCCCAGGAACACTCAGGACTGAGGTTGTTGCTGTTATTTATTAGACTTGCCAGTTGGTTGTTACCCAGACGTCTCCAAGTGACTTACAACACATTTAAAACATACAGTACACCATAAAAACAGAACAAAGCAACTCCCAAGATAGCTGCAGGAGACTTTGGCATTCAAGTTGAACTTAAATGACTATTTCAAACAGTACCAATACCTTCCATGGTGTGTACCATGTGTGAGACAGGTAGTGGAAGCAATGCTTTGTGAACTCAGTTGCCTGCTTTTCAATTAAGATTTGTGGGGTGGCGCCCTTTGAGCTGTACCACGCTGGAGCTATTTCACATGTCATTCTTGTTTCCTATCAGAGCAGAGAGGAGCAGTTGTTCCTCCATGGGACCCAGAGGAGCTTCACATATTACCTGAGTAGTATACATCACACTAAAGGGGGGCAGAGGCCAAGAGGGTCCTGCGCTTTCTGAGACAAGTAGCTTGCATTCCTCCTCTGTCAATTTCTGGCACCTTGAGCATATTTGAAAGAAAGGCACTTTTTGCATGCAAAATGTAGCAGAGTCATAAACTACGCATTTTAAAAAGAAGGCTGCAAACCTTTTTCTTACAGCGCTGCCACTGCTGATTTGTGCAGAATGGAACTGTATTGCAGCCACTCGTAGCTATAGTGAGAATGTCGCTTCAGATGAAGTCTAGACTGCAGCATGAGCATGTGGCCAATTTGAATGAAGTTTGGGTCAAAGAGGATAACTTTCTTCGATCTACCCTTTCGTGCTTTGATGTCCCTGGTTCAAATGCACTTGTGACCATTGCTTGAATAGCTTGCTTTGGACTTAATCCACCTCTTGTGAGCCAGCCCGCTCCATTTTTGGATGCAGAGAAGTAGGAGATAAGCTCAGCTTGTTGCAAAACATAACATGTTTTTTTCTTGGCTTGATTTCCCTTCCATCTTTTTTAGGGTACTCTGATGTGCTGGGACTTTCTGCATGTGAACCTGCAGATTAGCATCTGTTTCAGTTTGATATAGAAGCTGAGGTGCAGGGGAAGTGGGTGATTGACAAGGAGCAGACTTGAATAGTTTTATACGCAACACTGTTTTGCAAACTGGCTGCATTTGACTTTACAGCTGTTTTAATACATAGCAAGACTTTCCGCCTGCCTGCCTCTGTACTGGAGGCAGCTTTTCTTTGTTCATTCTGCCTCCCTGTACTTGTATCTGGCCTGCAAGGAGTTAACTCCAGCTCAGTGAGTGCTGGGCTCCTGGCTGCTGTTACGCTACAGTGGAGGACCAGCCCAGACACTGGCTGCTGGTGTTGCTGGGGGGAACTGAATCAGTGACGGCAGTAGTCGCAGCATCAGCCGGCTGTTTGTGCACATCATCAGCCAGCGGCTGAGGGGAAATAAAACTGAAAGCCCTTGGATGCAACAGTGTTGCTTGAAAGAAGCACCAGCACCCATGGACCAGGTTGGCATCCTGGCAGCAGGCAAGCTGAACTGGGTTCATACCCTTTTGACCTTCTCCCACTTTGAGTCGGATGGAGTGATGAAGTAGCAGGGAGCAATGCAGAGTCGGGCTTGGAGCCTAAAACAGTGAGTTGGGGTTGGGAAGAGGTTGGCTGGGGGGGGGGCATAAAGGGTATTCCTGGAGCTCGTTGCTTTTCAGGCACAATCTTCAGGGAAGCTGATTCTTTGTTTCTACAGCAACAGCGCAGGCTGGAGCAAATGTTGAAACTGCTGCCTTACTTCGGCTTTTGGGCTCAGTTTCATCCTCTTCCTGGGTCAAAGCTAGATATTATATACAAAAATGAATAAAAATTGGGCGTGGGGGATTTGTAGTACAGAGCTTCTGCCTTTTCAGGAAACACTTTTAAGGAATGCGAATCTTCAGGAATATCACCACTGAAAGCTTTACGGCACTTGGAAACATAGCGTTTTGGGTCCTAGACAATTGTCCCCAGCAGTAAGTCTGTCTTCTGTGTTCCTGCTGCATAAATATCCTTCAAGTGTTTATGTGTTGCAACTTAGGTAGCTGCCCTATACCTGATTGGACCATTGGTTCATCTAACTCAGCATTGTTCTGTACACTAACAGGCAGTGGCCTTCCAGGGTTTCAGGCAGTTATTTCTCCCAGCCTTATCTGGTGATGCTGGAGATATAATGTGGGATCTTTTGCATGCAAAGTCTGTGCTCTGCTACTGAGCTTTGGCCTTTGCCCTTTGTGTGCCACATTTCCATACTATCATTCTTATCACCCTGATAATATCCCATTCATAGAAAGCACCCCCAGCTAAGCACTATGTTACCTGCACAGCAGCAAACCAGTGTCCCCCAAATTTTAACTACTTTACTTCTTCAATTTTTCTTTCTGTACACATAAAGAGCCTGGGACAAAAAGGATTTGATTGATTTTTGCCACTGGTGTGCTTATTTGTCCTAGCTAATGTTAACATATTGGGATAAAAGAATGTTCCGTGGGGTTTTTCAAACAAAAACTGATTTGGGGAAACAGACCTACCCAGATATTTCACCCTTGGTTAGGGGCATTTTACTACTCCAAGATAAATTGGAATGTAGGTTGTGGTATGAAAACCATTTATGTTAATTTTTTTAATGGGTGAAGGTAAATCTCTGTGAGACTCAGTATACTGGTGTTTTACCTCTTCACGTTTTATATAGCAGAAGTCAACCCCCTTTCCTTCCCTTTACAAATAATGTAGTTCCATACCTATGACAATATGCAGTGTGGTCCCAAAGTTGATTTTGTCTTTGTTGCAAGTCTGAAATCCAGACTTCTCTTTCCATCTCCAGAAAAAAGCACCAAAGCTTCAGAATGTACAGTATTAGCTGACCTGTCCAATTAAAAGGACTCTGGTTGATGATCTTTGTTTCCAGTAAAATTTCTACCCCATTACATGTGGCTGATGAAGAATTTACAATAGTGTAATAAAACTTTAAAATGGCAAAAGGCAGATTATTGTTCATTATAGACAACTGTGGATGAGTCTGGACTCCAATATTCATAATAAGATGTTTGGTAAAGGCAATATTCTGATGTTTGAATAGCTCTCAAATGTAGAATTGATAAGATAGAATATTCCTCAACATACCTTGTAGTCCACCTCTTCCCTTTTCCTGGTAATATGTACACACTGTTTCCTCAGTCACAGACCACTGAACCAACCAAGACACAAATTCAGTTAGGTAAAAGTTAGGCTTCAGCGTGCAAGTGTTACTTACAGTTACTGTATACTCTCTCTATATTGGAAAAAAACAAAACTTTATATAACCTGCTCCTAAACTTTTTTTCTCACACACATAATTTTTATTTCAGTGGAAATCACTGAATTGGTACCTCCACCCTTGAAAAACAATCTTAATCTCCTTTATTCGGAAGCAAGCACCTTCCTTCGGGCTGCATTCTCACACTACCGCTGCTACAGTGTTGCATTGCTGATGTTTAAATACTTTTGCCCATAAAAAGGTTAATTAGGGTAGTTCCGATGCATCTGTATATTCAGGAATAACAGCGTTGGCTAAAACTATTTTTGTGTTGTTTTTCAGGGAGACTTAGAAAACAAACCAGTCAATGGCTGCAGACCAGAGCTCATGGACTGTGTTGCCCACGGCCATGGCGAAAAACCCAAGGTGAAACCAAGCCATTTGCTGCCTTGGGAAAATGTACAGGCAGATGAAAAGGGAAGTATGACTGGCTTAGAAACGGAGAAGTGGGCACAGAATGAGAAGCCATCGCTTAGCGTCCATGTGAACGGTGACCTCTGTAGAGCTAGAGCAAGGAATGAGAACTCAAAACATTTTGAAAAGGATCCAAAAGCTGTTCATTCTTCCAACGTGTTAGATGACCCCAAAAAGTTGCTTGCACAAACTGTTAGAAATGGCATTAAAAGCATTCCTTATTCACCAGCAGAATGTGACTTGTTGCTGAAAAAAACAGGTGCTGATCCGGCAAACAGCTGCCCAGAAAGCAACTTGGATGCCTCTTTGGGTTGCGCTGCTCAACTGAACAATAACAGCACTTTGACAACTGGAACATGTGGTGCTCTTCCAGAAAAGAAGGATCGCGTTCTAGCGCAGCAGACAGAAAACTCTAATGCCATTCAGGAATCTGAGAACTCACTTTTACAAACTATTTCACTTTTAGATCTTCAGGACAAGCCATCTTGCACTCCCGTGCATGACACAGATGGCTGCCTTGATGATGGTGCTTCAAATGGTGCTCCAAGCAAAGATTTGCAACCTGAAGATTTGTCACTTCAGTCAACTTTTTTATCTTTGATTAAAAACCGAAATTTAACTGTAGAACAGGTTGTAGCTATTGAGGCATTGACACGCTTGTCGGAAGTCCCTCCAGGAGCTCCCTTACCAGCTAAACCAGAAAGAGTTCAGTGCATAGAAGAGCAAAGTTCACATTCACTTAACAATTACAAAAAGGATAATTCATGTTTCTTGACATCATCTGCATTGAAAGTAATCAAAGGAAGTTGTCCACAGAAGGACCAGCAGCTCTTTCCTCATGCTCCTTCGCAGAGAAGAACCCTTCCTAAAAGTCCCTTGACGTCATCTGCATTGATAGCAATCAAAGGGGCTTGTCCACAGAAAGACCAGCAGCTCTTTTCTCATGGTGCTTCACAGAGAAGAATCTTTCCTAAGAGTTTGCTTTACAATGGTCAAGGTGCTATTTCTGAATTCCCCAGTAAAACCACTGGTCCATCTAGCTTATTGCGTAGGCTACATTTCTCCCCACGAGATACTAAGTCTTTATCTGCGTTAGTGTCTGGGGGAACTTCAGGTCATACTACCAAGAAACACCCTCTTTATCATAAAGCTGCCATTGGGCCATGCTCCAAAATCTCAAGTGTTGTCAAACAGCGGAGGAGCAGAGTAGACATGCTTGGAAAGTGGGAGGGGAAGGCTGTCCATGGCTCAAATTCAAAAAGTAATTCTGTATTTAGGGGAAATATTCATAGCCAGGATGAGGAAGAGGTAGCCACCCAATTAACTCAACTTGCAGCAATAATTGAATCAAGCAAAGCAAGCCCAGACCAGAAGACATCGCTTCTCAGTCGAATACCACCCGATATGCAACCGAAACATAAACAGGACCAGTGCCTATTGCAGAAGAAACAATCTGTATTTGTAAGGAACAATTATAGTCCATTGTTAGTCAAGCAAAGGCAACCAACACGGAAAAATGAAAAACCAGTACCGAGGGCAAAAAGATTAAAAAAGAAGCCTCAAGTAATGCCTGACCAACAAAATCAGCTACAACAAGATTGCCATCTTAGTGAATTACAGGACATACCGAAAAAGCCTTCTAAACTACGCAAGGTTGGTCGTAACGCGTCACAGGATTCGAAACTAACTGCTTTGGGGAAAAGATCTTCTAAAGCCAAAGTACAGAAGGCATGGAATCGGAATACTTTGTCATCACAACAAAAAGCAGCTGCATTATTTCTTCCCAAAACTCAAATAATATACCACAGGCCTTTGCCTGCTTCAACGCAAGACAAAGTGAAAGACAAGTTGTTTGGCTTTGAAATGGTGCCTGAGCACATGAAAACTATGGGCTCCAATGAGGCACGGGGCACCAATCCTCCAGGTGCTGCCCCAGATGCTCTGCACCATAGTGGCCTACTCTCCAATAGTCTTCTGACAGTCCCTCACTTCGAAGCAAAATCCTGTTTGAACCAAGGAAGTGAAAATGTACAGATGTTTACAGAAAAAGACAAGAATTCTCAGGTACAGCAAACAATGAACATGGCTCAGATGCATCCTTTGCCTCAGATCTTTGGTCAAAGAGCAGATGAAATGTGCAAGGAAAACCAAGCAAAACTTGAGTGCGGTGCTATGGAACAACAAATGGGCCAGAAATTGCAAACCATGTCCATTAACTGTAGCTTAGCCTCCCCAGGGGAAACCTTGCAGGCTCTCAGGAAAGCAGAGTGTGCAAGTGAAGTTACAGTTCCAACATCAAGAAGCTTGGAGACTGAGAACACACAGAGAACAGGGATCTTAGGGTGTTCTCCAACAAAGAATACACTCAGTAGTTTTCTTGAATCGCCTATGAAGTTCTTGGACACCCCTACAAAGAACCTAATCGATACACCTACAAAGAAAGGACAGACTGATTTTCCAAGCTGTGATTGTGTTGGTAAGTGTAATTTGCTTCATTTTGCATGGAGTTCTGAAAGTTTTCTCACTGAGGATTCCTTTAGAATTTTTATCTTGCAAATGTTGCCTCTTGCCTGCTCTGATGAAGTGAGTCTCCAAGTCTCCACCACATAAGTGAAAAGATGACTCCATATCATTCCATATACTAATCAAGTAACTGCTTGATTACCTGAATTTACCATCTGGCTGTGACTTCCAACAGTAGTGGAAGAATTTCTAGTTACCTAAAGAGTTGATGTTATCAGTTGGAAATACTTCTTCAGCCCTGCACTTCAGGGAATTGCTGGCTTCCTGTTTCTCTGCAACAAATGGAGGAAAATTGTTTTGTTGGTTTGTTGAGAATTAGGGAATAACAACCTTTATAAATAATACAGGGGGGGGTATCTTTATCACTGCTCCTCCTTGGTTGTCTCATTGAATTCCAATGTGTCCTTGGTAAAAGCAGTATGTTATTTACTGTATTTTTCCATCTATAAGACGCCCTCATGTATAAGGACCCCCCCACCATATTTTTGGGGAGTCAATTTTAGGAAAATAAGGGGAGATGGCCCAAAGTTGTTGAGCCTCTCCCCCCACGCAGCTGTGGGCAGGAAACACTCCCTAGATCATTTCCTGCATGCAGTGGCATTGGGAGAAGTTTCACTCCCGCCAGCCATCCAGTTGGGAGCGCAACCTCCCCCGATGCCGCCATGCACAGGAAATGACCCAGGGACCGCCCGCTGTGCACCGCAGCATTGGGGGAGTTTGTGCTCCCGTGCAGATGGCTGGCGGTGCACAGCTTCTCTCTTCCCCTAGGCAGGAAACACCCTCCAGATCGCTCCCCTCTTGCTGCAGCATCAGGGGAAGTCGAGCTCCCGCCATCGAGCTGGCTGGCAGTGCAGCACCCCCCCCCCATGCCACTATCCGTGTATTGGACGACCCCAGTTTTTTTATGTGTATGTATGCATTTGGCTCCTGTTCTTCAGTATCTGAAAGGGAATGAAGTATTATATTAATGATAAACCAGTTAACAATAATAAACTTGACTCTAGTTCAAAATGTGAACATTTTCAAAAGATTCCATAGCATTTCTGTTTTGATAAAGGCTCCATTGTTAATCCCATCAATATTCCTCAGCCTTGGAGATCCACCAAGTCTTTTAACTCCAGCCTGGAGTGTATGACATGCCTAATAAATATTTCACTGTATATGTTTATCTTTCTCCTCTTTAAAAAAAACCCACAACTGCATGTGTGTACTCGGTACATGAAATAATTTTAACAGCTATTTTTAATTTTTTCTGTAGAGCAAATTATAGAGAAGGATGAAGGGCCATATTATACACACCTTGGAACGGGACCAAGTGTCGCTGCAGTCAGGGAAATAATGGAAGACAGGTGAGAAAATACATATCAGTGAGTAAAGGTTCAATAAATATAGGCACAGCGCTATACACCCCCCAAAAAAATAAATCAAATATATATGATGATAGTATAAGTGGTATTTTTTCTCTTGCGGTACTTACCTAAGGCCTCCCTGCCTGATTATACTAGGTCGGAACTACACTATCTGTATTTGAGCTGCAGTAACTAGAATGCTGCTGCTTTTTGAGTGCTGACTCTGTCTTCAGGAAAGGGGTTGAGACTCTCATAAGACAGTTGGTGTTGGGAGTTGGACAGGAAGTGGGCATGTGACATGGTGTGCTGAGGTCTGGAAGAGTCATCTCTTCCGTGCTGGTTTCTTAGGACTGTATCCAAGGCAGATGGTCAGTCACAGGAGGTAAATAAAGGACAACGTGGCCAATTGTAGTACTGGGCTGGAAGCCAGCTAGAGCTTGAGGGAAGTTCAGATACCATCTTGACAAAGGAGAGAGACCAAATGATTTCCTGAACAAGAGTTGCAAGGTGCATGCTTTCCTTTTCAGAGCCAAGTCACATTGGCAGGTGCTTATCATCAGCTACAATCCAGAGTTCTCATTTAGGTGTGCCTAAGGAATTGGGTATGCCCGTCAGGACTTCTGATTGCTTTCTTTGAATAAGTTTCTTTGAAGTACAGCATCCCATGCTGCATCATGATATGCTTTCCACATACTCCAGATACTGAGGTCACCTTAACATACTTACACATTTAGTACGGCCCAAGCTTTCATGGACACTTTGTCAGATGAATCTAGTACTATAGTGCTAGGGTGGGTTGCATCATCATGCTATTCCGGACATTCTGAATGCTGCTTGCCAGACGGAATAACACTCTCCTTCCCCCCCGGTATGCTGTTCTGGGGATTTTCCTGAGCCCATTTCAGGGGCATATGGGAAGAGGAGGGAAGCCCCATTGCACAAGCAGAAGTCATTGCACAGCACTTCTGGTGAGAGGGCACATGACGTAGGTTAATCCCATTCTTATTTTGTTGGAGTTCTCCGTTTGGTTATGTTGAAGATCTGGTGTGTTTGTAAAGTGTAGATGTTTTACTTTGGGCTCCCACATTTAGTAAATTTATTGGTTGGATTAACAGAATGTATTAAATTGGCTGGAAAGGTGCCACAATTACTTGGAAAGCAGATCTTAAATGTTTAAAAGGGCATTTTTCATTCAGTTGCAAATGGGGAAGAAACATTCTCTTTCTCGGTCTCTCTCTCTCTCTTTCTGGAGCGAATGCCTCTTTTTAAAGCTTCCTGCTATAACATTTATTTGATAAAACCATTGTTGTATTAATGTGCAAACATATGCAGATTTAATTGGTTGAATTACAGTTCATATGATCAGCTAAGATAATTGATGACAGCCCTAGTTTTTAATAGCAGTTATTGCGTGGGATAGAAAGAACTGGAATTAAGAGGACAAGATAGGAATGGTTCTCTAAAGTACTATAGTCAAAGTAGTGTATGCTAGCAATGAAAAGGGGATCCCTTGGACAACATGTGAAAAAGGAGCTTGGGAAAGTGGTTTTTTATTTCAGTGGCACAGAAGGGGTAGTAATAATAATAATTTTATTATTTATACCCTGCCCATCTGGCTGGGTTTTCCCCACCACTCTGGGCGACTCCCAGCAGAATAGTAAAAACATGAAACATTAAAAACTTCCCTAAACAGGGCAGTCTTCAGACATCTTCTAAAAGTCAGATAGTAGTTTATTTCCTTGACATCTGAAGGGAGGGTGTTCCACAGGGAAGGCACCACTACCAAGAAGACCGTCTGCCTGGTTCCCTGTAACTTCGCTTCTTGCAGTGAGGGAACCAGCAGAAGACCCTTAGAGGAGGACCTCAGTGTCTGGGCTGAGCGATGGGGGTGGAGATGCATACTGGGTCCATTCCTAAGGACTGAGCAAGGGGTTAATAGCTGCCTTCCCCAAGTGGTGGTGGGCATAAGCCTGGAAGGGGCCTGTTGCTTCTCTGCTTGTTAACGAAATTAATTACTAGGACATTTCATAATCCTTACTAGTTTTTCCTTTCTACAGATATGGAGCAAAAGGAAGTGCTGTAAGAATTGAGGTAGTTGTGTATACAGGCAGAGAAGGAAAAAGCTCCCAAGGGTGTCCAATTGCCAAGTGGGTAAGTTTTTGTTTTATAGTAATATATCTTTATTTGTATTCTTGAAATTCATTTTTTTTATTGCAGCTATGGTGCTTAACGCCCATGAAGTGGTTTTTTCTTAGTGATCAAAGCGCTATTTATTTATACATTAAAATAATTGTTACCCCCTTTGAACAAAAAGGTTGCACAATGTGACCAATGATCTAATATAAGCCAGTCAACCAAGAATGAATGAATGAATTGAATTAAAAACCAGCAGCAGTAAACAAAACAAAAACCAGCAGGAAAAAGCTTACGAGCTGCTCAGTAGATCATCCAAAGACGGAAATTTCTTCATTGGTGGCTGGTACTATTGGGACTGAAGTTTTGCTTGGGTTTTTAGCCTTATCCAATCCCACACTGAGGACTTCAATTGCCTCCTTAGACAATGCAGGGTGGCATGGGTATTATCAGCATGCAGGTGTCACTGCACACCGAACCTCTGGATTTCATCTTGGTAAGTTTTACAGCTGTTCTGTGACAGGGCAGTATTACTGTCACGATACAAACAAGAGGCCCGAGGCTGAAGGTGATTGGTCTGCCAAAGGCCAAATGGGTAAGTTCATGACTGAGCTGGGATATGAGCTGTAGACTTCTCAGATCACAGCTTATGTTACTAACCACTATGTTACACCAGCCACCTGCAAGCTATGCCTTGTTCACAGAGGCATATTGGATTTCAATAGTCTAGTCCAGTTTTTATTAAATGGCTTTGTTCTGAAGATTATGGATATCAGCAAATTCATCCCTAGGATGGGTTGTAGCATCTACTATACCAGCTTGGGGTCCTAAACTATGATACTATGCTGCCTTCCTCACAGTGTATTTGTGGGTGCTAGGTACTGTATTTGTGTGTGAACTCTGCATTTTAAAACCATGGAAGAACCAGGTGTTCCAGTTTGCTATGTGCCTTAAATCTGGTGTCTGATTTTGAACATGGAATATCAATTTGTTATTCCTTACCAATAAACCATTTAATGTGACAGCTGTTGGAATGAGTCATTCTGCAGTGCTTTTTTGCCCTTGTTTGTACCTGAACTGATAATGAAGCATTCTAAAGTAAATGCCACTGCTCCCATTATCTTATCACTGCTCACCTGCAGGTATTTACACCATTCGAATAAAATTAATTTCTGAGTAAACTAACCCCTGTTTCTGTTCTTGGAAAATTAAGAGCAAATTAAGGTTTGTTCGGTGTCAGTTTCTTATATAACTATGCACATAGGTTAAGATCTATTTTGCTCTGAGCTTTGTATTGTGGTTTCAGTATTGAAAGTGAATGCCTGTGTTGATTCTCTTCCATTTTAATTCTGCGGCATTACCTAAGCAGTGCAGTTAGGATAGCACAATGAAGTAGCTTATTTGGAGCAGAGTTGTCTGTGGACTGGTAAACTCTATGCCACTTTCTGTGTTAGTAGGAAAACTTATGCCATTCACAGAGATTCACTGGCTTAAGTGTGGCTTTCAAAGTTGTGCTAAGAACTAATTTAAGGTGAAACAATAATGGCAATTTGTTGTGCTTTGTTCTTATAGAACAAACACTGGAGAACCAACATTGGCCATTGTGCTCAATATAAGGGTAGACAACACTGAAGAAAACTAAATTTTAAATATTTTTTCCTGCATTTAAAAAAAATGTTTAAAGTATTTATATATGAATGAATTACTAAAGTTTCCAAGCTGTGTACATAAAAATTGTATGCTGAATACAAAAATGGATTGAAACATTTGTATTCTGTTATTATAGACTGTGGTCATCTATAACACCAAACTTAATATTTGATATTTATATAGTTTATATTTTTGCTGAATTGGTGTTAAATATGTGCTCTTTGTGGGGTTTCCCTTGAGATTAGTTTGGAAGCTGCAGCTAGTGCAGAATGCTGTGCCCCGGTTTTTGTGTGGAATACCTGGATAGGCATGTGTTACATTGTGCTGAGGAAACCGCACTGGCTGCCGATCAGGTACTGGGCCATGTTGAAGGTCTTGTTGTTAACATATGAATAAACAACTCAGACCAGGATACCTGAAAGATTGCCTGCCCTTGTAGGATCAATCAGATAATCTGAGGAAATTCTTGTAGTACTGTACCCTACAGAATGTCATAGGGTAATGATATGAAAATGGGCATTTTCTGTTATTGCCCTGCATTAAGAAATACCCTTTGCTGTAAGTGAAGCAGCAACCACCAGTTGTTTCAGATGTTTTGTGAAGTCAGATATTTTCGCCCAGGCTTTCCCTGACCCATAAGAATCTCATCCTGCTTTTCTTTATATTAATTCCTGGTTTGGGGTTGTATCCAACAAAGTCATCCATGATGCTTTTATACTACTGCTTTATTTTTGTTGTAATTATATTGTTTTTATGCTGTATACCAGTTAAAGAATTATAAAAATATTAAGTGGCATATATCTATATATCGGGAGGGATGCGGGTGGCACTGTGGGTTAAACCATAGAGCCTAGGGCTTGCTGATCAGAAGGTTGATGGTTCAAATCTCCATGACAGGGTGAGCTCCCATTGCTCGGTCCCTGCTCCTGCCAACATAGCAGTTTGAAAGCACGAAGTGCAATAGGTACCGCTCCGGCAGGAAGTTAACCAGGGTTTCCGTGCATTTCTCTGATTCGCCAGAAGCGGCTTAGTCATGCTGGCAACATACCTTGGAAGCTGTACGCCGGCTCCCTTGGCCAGCAAAGTGAGATGAGCGCCGCAATCCCAGAATCGTCCTAGACCTAATGGTCAGGGGTCCCTTTACTTTATATATTGGGAGTGAGAGAGAGAATAAATTACAATGATTTAGGATGTATTTAAACTATTGGGGACATTTCTCCCCAACTTTTAAGCACTTATATTGATTTTGTAATTAAAAACAATGCAAATCATTTGAAAACAATCAGATATCCTTGCACCTAGATAATTTCAAGTTTGCCAGGAAGCAGTATATTTCAGCCAGCAAATGCCTGGGTGAATATGCAGGCTTTTAAATTCCTTCTGAATGTTAATAATGAGGAAGGCAGATGTACCTCACCAGGGAAAGCATTCCATAAATGGGGAACTACCAAGATGGCAGACACCACCAACAGGGCCTCCCCCACTGACTGTAAGACTTGAGATGGATGATATTGGAGGAGGTGCTCATTTAGGCACTTGGGTCCCAAGCTATAAAAGACAGAAATGAAAAGTCTCAAGAACAGATAACATTAGTGAGAATGGGGGAAAGTGTAATATATACAGTTTGGAAATTATCTGTAATTATCTGCTAAAGCAGGGAGATGAACCTCAGTACAGTGGTACCTCGGGTTACATACGCTTCAGGTTACATTTGCTTCAGGTTACAGACTCTGCTAACCCAGAAATAGTGCTTCAGGTTAAGAACTTTGCTTCAGGATGAGAACAGAAATTGTGCTCCGGCGGCGCGGCGGCAGCAGGAGGCCCCATTAGCTAAAGTGGTACTTCAGGTTAAGAACAGTTTCAGGTTAAGTATGGACCTCCGGAATGAATTAAGTACTTAACCTGAGGTACCACTGTAGTCTTTATTTGACCATCTTCTAAAAGCTTCATCCTGTTTTTTGTCATGTGGCTTTGAGCTGTTCCTATAGTTTGTCTACAATTTCAAATTCTCATAGAATTGTAGAGTTGGGAGGTACCCTGAGGGTCATCTAGTCTAACCCCTGTAATGCAGGAATCTCAACTAAAGCATTCATGACAGATGGCCATCCTATCTCTGCTTAAACACCTCCAATGAAGGAGAGTCCACAACCTTCCGAGGGAGTCTGTTCCACTGTCGAAATTTTAAATTATAAAATCTAATGCTGTAAAAAAGTGTGAAAGATCAGTGTTTTTGTTCAATAGACCTTTGCTCAATAGAATCACAAGGTCCTTTCTGCAGTCTATATCTGACTGGTCTCTTAAATGTCATCTTGGTGTGATAAGGATTATAATTCATTGAAGAAGCTACAGGGTACAATTAAGAGAGAAAACAAAGCTGCGGTTAGGATCTTTTTAAAAAGCTGAAGTGCTCAGCACTTTCCTGCATTCTAGACAGTGGTCTCATTTTCACATCCTTTAAACCATAGTTAAACTAAACTATGGCTTCAAGAGTAACACGCAGGATGCGGCTGCACCTTACTGAAACCATGGGCAGTTTGCTTGTTTTCCACCCCTGTTGGGAGCTAAGCTTGTTTGGAGGAAATGAATCACAAGCTCAAGTTCAGAGGTAACACTTAGCCAGACCATGGCCGCCTAGCTCCTGGCAGCAATAAAAGCAGGGTAGAAGAGACATGTATGCTTCATGTTCACCTTAAAACCACAGTTTTCTGTAATTGTGGTTTAAAGCGTTGTTCATATCAGACCAGTAGAGACTTGACTTTGCATATCTACACTGTACCGTTTCATTTAGAGCTTACTGTTCTCACCTGTGTTATATCTTCATGTCACAATCTTTCAGTAGTGATTGGACCAGGCATCCAGAAAATTTAAATCCATGGTTGTATCTTTGGTGATGGAAGAATAATAGGTTAGAGATCTTGCTACATGAAGGTTTGAGCAATGTGTCAGAGTTCAAATAAATTGCCACAATTTACATTCTTCCCCTGGGGCTGGTTAATGCATACCTCAATTCCTATTTAGTTTTTGCCGCATTGTTGCTTTTTATACTGGCGGAAGTGACACACTTGGTGTATTTGCACATAATGCTAAGCCATGACTTGTTTCTCCCAACCTTGGTTTGCTTCCTCTTGCCTTGTCCCTTTGAGTATCTGGGTTGGGGTACCAAGCATTCCATGGTTGTGTTCAAGCATAAAGCTAAAACCAGACATTATTTTTAAGCCAATAACAAGCCACAGCTTCATATTGTGGTTTGATGGCCAAAAGCAAACCATGGTTAGACTGCTGGGCTGAGTCCAGATATTCAAACAAACCATGGCTTTATGTTTTATGCGAACCAGGTTTTATAAACTCATATGATTTCAAGTGTTTTATTGATTGGAGTATTTTTTCTGGGTTCCATTTGTCTTGCACGCATTGTAAGCCACTGCTCTACAGTCTTTCTTAGAGTTGCTGTCTGTCTCTGCAGGCAGATGGAATCTTGTCTGCAGAATGTTCCATTTTGGAATTAACTGCCCTAATCTATACTGCCACAGAGAGAAGCTATTTTACCTTATGTCTGGATTTCACATAAGTGTAATTCATTCTATCATTTATATGTGTGTGAACCCATGCACGTTCATATTAGTTAGTTGGCTGATGTTGAAGGGACAGTCTACATCAAGTAATATTTATTCACAGAGAACTTATTCCTTATTCCAGAGCTCCTGCCAAGGGTTGAGACAGTTGCT
Organism: Podarcis melisellensis; assembly: GCF_964234715.1. Taxonomy (NCBI): domain Eukaryota; kingdom Metazoa; phylum Chordata; class Lepidosauria; order Squamata; family Lacertidae; genus Podarcis; species Podarcis melisellensis. Next base: position 70,907,202 of record NC_138537.1, on the reverse strand, counting down.
TCAGCAATCTAAAAGAGATATTTCAAGTAAGTAGAACCCAAGCAGTTAAAACTGCTGCAGGAAGTATGCTTGCCCATGGCATTAACTTTTATAAGTGCATTCTAGACATTGGGGTATGTGGTTTTGTAAAAACGGATATTTTTAATAATTTATTTAAGGAATAGTCTTTTACATATACAAGTCAATAACATGGGAAGATTTAAGTATCTCTAGAATATTTGATCATGCAAGATCCTAAAAGTACTCCTGCATAATGACTGATGATTATATGCCATTATGAAACACCAACGTAGTGGGAAGGTATTTCAAGTTTGAAGTATGTTGAAATGCCATCTATTACCTGCTCATTTCATATTCAGGAGTCCCCAGTGTGTGAGATAAATTCAGGCTACAGCAGGTTCTCTCGCATGTAATTTAGCAGAAAAGCAGACAATCTAAAAAGCCAATTAAAAAAAAATGCAGAAGTAGCACATGGTCCAGTCCTTCCTGTACTGTACCATTTCAAACTTTAGTTGAGGGGGAGATCATATACTTTCATAATCCTCTGCGTTTGATGTTTTTAATAATGAGAAAGATAGTGCTTTGAATGTGTTCAGTTATTCTGTTGTTTGTGGTTCCAAATAAAAATTCTCATTTGCTTGAAGATGTTGAAGACGTAAGTGGATTTGTTCAACATCATGATTTGAAACAATTAAGTTACCAAGAATGACTCCTAAGAATAGAACGTACGTTTAACTTTTTGCATGAGTTTGTGAGTAACTGTATGTCTGTAAAGGTGAGCAGTATAGACATGCTGCATATAGAGACAGTCTGAAGCTAAACTGATCTCAGTTTGGCTGGTGCTTGGATGGGACACTGCTTGGGAATTTTGTAGGTAACCTTGAATACCATGGAAGAAAGGCAGGATATAAACTTTGTAAAAGAAAGGATGAATAACCTAGGTTTGAACATTGTTGATATAGAGTAGGGTGAAATTCAAAAATAAAAACCTTATGTCAATAGAGCTCCACAACTGTTCTGCCCAGGAAGTTTGCAGAACATTGTGGTTACTGGGATAGTGCCTACTCCTGTTCTGTAGGCAGTACTGCGAATTCCAGTATACAGTGGTACCTCAGTTTACGAACATAATCCATTCCGGAAGTCCATTCTTAAACCAAAACCATTATTAAACCAAGGCGCGCTTTCCCTAATGAGGTCTCCCGCCGCCGGTGCCCTTCCACCGTTCGGATTCTATTCTTAAACCGAGGTAAAGTTCTCAAAGTGGGACAGTATTTCTGGTTTTGTGGAGTTCGTTAACCGAATCGTTCTTAAACAGGACTGTTCTTAAACCAAGGTACCACTGTAATGTGATGGTGATAATAGAAATTCTGAAAAATTGTTTAATTTCACTGCACGCAGGTGGTGTAGTGTCAATAAAGGTTTATTATTATTATTATAGTAATTTGCAATAATAATCAATCATACCACTATTTTTATAGACTTAGTGTTATTATGAAAATCAGCACTGGTTTCATTTTAAGTATTGAGGGATGTGTAATATTGAGAGACCGTTTCGAGAGAACTTTGGGGCTAAATTAATTTTGATTTCATTACTGAAGATGTGAAGTTAAAATTCTGGCATGCCTTCTGTAAAACTCAGTAAAAAAAAAGAGTAGTAGACTTGGTAGACCTGTTTTAATACTTTTTCATTCCCAATCATAGCATCAAGCAAAAAATAAAATTGTTTTAGCAAAGCCATAAATACATAAATAAATGCACTTATAACTCATAGTTCTACTAACAGCTAAGCTACAGCTGACTCAATCCAACATTTAAACCAATTAAAAGGTACAGCCCTACAAGTAAGCAATCCACAGTGAATTATAGTTGTTGAAAAACTATTTGTTTGTTCTCCAATAGGCCTTAGATTTTCACTCTGTCTAGAAAGGAACATAAGTGTCTTTAAAAGTGTGATTCAGAATTGCCCCAGGTGGTTTGGGAATCTTGGGTATTTGGAAACATCAAATGTTTTAACAAAAATACTTTAAGTAGAATGATATGTATTTGGAGGAGACATGTTGAATTTAGGGGTGCCTCCTTCCCCGACAGAACCTACAACAGTTGCATGGCATGCAGAAATTTCAGTGCTATGCCTTTTTGCTGTCAAGTATGTGCAATGATTTGAAAACCTGCTCACATTGAATTTCTGCAGCTATTAACAGTACACAGTCTGTGTTGGTCAAAAAAATGGCATTGTGGAATACAACTCAGTGAGAGACTGGATTGTAAGGCTTCTGGTGTATTTTAGCAGTTTAAATCTGATATCTTACATTGAATAATCGCTACGTAACTTGCTGCTAGTAGAGTTGAATACAGAACCTGCTACTTTGCTAAAATTGGTTGTGAATTTGTGCTGACCATCTCTGTTTAGTACTTCAAGGTTGTACTTTTACAAAGGAATAAATAGCATAGGAGGTTGTTTCTAAGACAAATGAGCTAGTGATGCCTTTGTTCCAGGATCATAAGTAACTGCTAAAATGTGTGGGTGTAGATCACATTTGGGAAATCGGTGAGCCACTTTGGGCCCTTAGCTGACTTTCATGTGTGGCCTGAAACAGATTAGGAGCCTACTACTGGGGATGCACCACAGCTGTTCTCAATGGCACTCAGCAGGGTGGGAGGGGAGGTATAGGCAGCAGAAGCCCTCTTTTGACATCCTTCTGTCTCATCCGCTTCATTTCATTCACATTTGTGACATAATGTGCCTGTGAGTAGGTATCTCTGTATTTTATGGTCTGTAACTTCCTAAGATCCAGACTTGCATATGCTTTGCGTGCTCTTCCATTACTGGTACTGTTCTCAAAGAAGGATTGAGTAAGTGTGTAAATTGAATGTTACCATCAAGCATTTTTTTTATAGGCCAAAGTGCCAATGTTACATGTCCAATCACTGAACAAGGAATGGGTTTCTGTGCTCTTTCCTCCCCTTTCTCCCCTTTGTTGCAAATTCTGCCTTGTCTTTCCCACTTTAGTGGTGGCTCAGCATTAACTGCTGTACTGAAACTAACTATGTAGTTTGTTAATCCCTCTCCAACTGTGGTTTTGTAACCTGGTTACAGTTGATGCATTGGGACGACAACACTGGTGGGTTTAGATTAGTAATAATTATTTTACTGTTTTGCCTACCAATTTAAAAGAATCTACAAGCTTTCAAACATGTAACATAGTGCAGACCAGTTAATCCCATTAATCTAATCCATCATCTCTGCAAAATGAACACTAAATTTGGGGCACAATCCTTTTTCCTGTCTGATGCTGTGCTCATGATTGGAAGAAGCTCTGTAGGACCTGACTTTACCCTCTTCACTTTAGCACATATTTATCTCTGTACATGAGCCACGAAGAGGAGAAGGAAATGGAGTTCTGGTGTGCCTTAACACAGGGATGGGTAACAAATAACCCTCCAGATGTGGCTAACTTAGAGAGAATGGTGAAGACACTAATAAAACAAAATTCTGGTAAATAAGGGTTGGTAGCAATATGCAATCTTTAGAAGAAATCCAACACGACAGCAGGGTCTCTGCAAACAAATAACTGGCATCAGTGCCTTAGATCCTTTCTGTTTGATCTACAAACAACTCAACCTGTTTTTCAGGTGATACGAAGAAGTAGCGATGAAGAAAAACTGCTCTGCTTGGTTCGACAGCGTGCAGGACATCACTGCCAAAATGCCGTCATTGTGATACTTATTTTGGCTTGGGAGGGGATTCCTCATCTTCTGGCTGACACTCTATACAAGGAACTGACCCAGAGCCTCAGAAAATATGGCTGTCCAACTAGCCGAAGATGTGCACTAAACGAAGAGTGAGTGCACTCCAGAACACTGATATTTTGATGCATGAAAGTTTTAATTCTCCCACATAATTTACTTCTGTGACTTGTAATTAGTCTTCTTAAGATTTCAGATTATAGCCCTAGTACATAAAACTTGAAAAAGTGTCATTTTGTAGTTGAGTAGGATGTAGCCAACGTTTAATTGCCAATTTGAGTATAGTGTGGGAGGACCAAAATGAGCTTTCTGCTCCTCCTGTTTCCATCTCTGGCAAAAAAAGAAATTACATGAAGACAGGTGTTTCCCTTCATTTTAATTTACTTGAGCCACATCTTGTTATGCTGCTTCTGATGCTGTGAAGGAATCACAACCAAACCTATCAAGCATGATATCTTTCTCTAAATAGCTTAAATTATAAACTTAGTATATCCCATTAGAAGGTCAGTTGACTAGGAAATCTCTTATACACAGTAATAGAAAAGTAACATTTATACCCAAATCGGTCATTATCAAAAACCGCTGATGAACTATGACATGTGTGTTTTTCCATTGTTCTGTTCAGAGATGTTTGGGGTATGCATTTATAGAAGTTTGCTGCACTGCTGGCTGATTGCCACTTGTTTAAATCTTCCACAGTCGTACCTGCGCCTGTCAAGGCCTTGATCCAGAGACATGTGGAGCATCCTTCTCATTTGGCTGTTCATGGAGTATGTATTATAATGGCTGTAAGTTTGCCAGAAGCAAAGCCCCCAGGAAATTTAGACTTCTCACTGATGATCACAAACAAGTAAGTGTCCTTCCTGCCTTTCTCAAAATAATTTCTAATTTTACTTTTTAGGGACTAAAAGCAAAAAGGGTGCAGGGTTTTTTTTTTTTGCTAATTGGATCACTTGGGCATATACATTTATAAGCATTCAAGGCAGCATGATACCTAATGCGATCTCCTCATTTCCCCCTCTCTATCCCTACTACATAGATTCTGTGTGAAGACTGAGCACCACGACAGTGCTGTTTGTGCCAAAGCACTCATACATTATTGGTTTACCAAGGTCTTTCTTGACATTTTATTTACCCTTTTGTTTGCAGTTAACTTGCTGGCTCCTTCACCAATGCCATCCTTTCATGCCTCCAATAGCCCATAGCTGACTGTAGTTTATGTATGTGCCCTCCCAGACAGAAATTGAACATCCTCAGACATATTCAAGGTGTCAGTTTAAATAACAGTTATTTTAGCCACTGATTAGTTTTTATTTCCCATAGTCCCAATTTTTAAAAAAGTTGGAATACTTCATGCTTGCATAGGGGGCATGCTGATAGTGGTTTTGGTTTATTTTCAAATTTTCCAGTAGTTTCCTGTATCTGAGTGCCCCAGAGTGGCACACAGTAAACACTGAAAGCATTCAACATTAAAAAAATCATTAAAGCCATATTTAGCTATAAACAAACTGAAACCCATTGTAAAATACAATAATGACAGGGAAAAGTTGAAAGTACAGTGAAAACCTTCTCCTTGTGCTAGTTATTCATCTCTTCCAAAATCATGGGTCTGCAGGTGTGTTTTTGCCAGTCATCTAAATGAAAACCATGTAGGGGAATAATGCACCTCAGAGAAGAGACTGTTACAAGTTTTGGGGCTATCACAAAGAAAATCCTCCCCTGTGTCCCTGCACTGTGAATTACCTTTGGTAAGAGGGCCACAATAGGGCCTCCTGTGCAATTCTTAATCAACAAGCAGGCTGGTGTGGGATGAGGCATTTTCATATACTTATGTGCTGCTGAAGCAAGTGCTAAATCATATAGTTCTTATGTTAAGGATGAAAAAGATGGATCACTTACCTGTTTTCTGTTTCTGTCACTGTTTTTATTAGGTGTTATTTTAGCTAAATACTGAATATTGATCATTTTGCAGATGACATAAATCTAGGAAGTATAGCAATGCAAAAGCAGAAGAAGATAGATTCAAAGTACAGACAGATATGGATCATTTGAGCAACTGGACGGAGTGAGATGAGGTTTAATGTAAAGAAGTGTAAGATTGTTCTTTTAGGTAAGAATAGCATGTAGCATAGATTTATAAAGCCAGATATCTCTGTCGGCTAGAATGCAGTCAGAGAGAAATATTGGGTAGATAGCAACATTTTTGTGTGTGGGAGTTCATGATATTGTGCATGCCTTTAAGAGCGACCAGATTTCTTCAGTCTGTTTTTTGCTGTAACAACAACAAAAACAGCAAAGAGGCTTGAAGCATTTTTAAACATTAACACCCTTATTATGGCTTGAGCTTTCCTGGATTAGTCTTACTTCATCAGATGCCGTCTTAATGCTTGTGCAACATGGGCATCCCCTGGAATCTTTGGGAGATCAGGGAGGGTGTCATGTACACAAGGAGTGTTATCTGGGAATAATCCACGGATGCAAAGAGGAATCCCTTGGGGTATATGCGTGGTTTCCCCCATCTCACAGAAGAGAGTGAGATTGCCATCGCACTGGATCAGAGTGTCATGCTGAGCGTCTTGCAAATAAGTATGTTGCTTCAACTACTGAGCCACTACAAGACTAGCAAAACCTAAATAAAGTCATAAAAGTGTATCAACTTGGGAGAATGTGATTGCAATGAGTATTCTGTACTGTTCAGTTAAGACCGAGAAGGCACTCGCCATTCATCATCATGCCTTCTGTTTTCAGTGTCCAGGCCATAGATTAATGTAGCCAGAATGGCACAACAAGGTTTTGGAGAAGTCTGCAAGTTGAGATTTGCCAAAGTATAAAAAATTATAGGGAGGGTAAAAAACTAGGGAAGGAACAAGGGAGACTCCAGTGAGAGCTAAGCATGCTCAGTGTTTAGGGATTGCTGAATGACTGATGACAGTAGACAAAAAACTTTTGGGGGGTGGGGAAGGAGAAACTAAAGGATATCCACTATGTGCTCAGAGAAATGTAACAATAGTTGTTTGGTCAAACCGATGTGCTTGCCATATTAGCATAGGTCTAAGTGAATTTTCTTTAAGCAAATGTAATGTTTTAATTTAAAATAAAACACTTTTTTATTTTGTGTGTTTGCTTTTTCACTTCTCTCCTTTCCCTCTCCCCCCATAGCCTTGGCTGTGACCCAGAGGGCAGGATTCAGCTAAGTGGTTGCATTAATGGAAAGCAGCACAAGTCCCACTAGCACAACAGGACTGTCTCCTTGTCTCCCCCCCCCCCTGCACTCCCACGCCCTCCCCAAATCTGCTTGGGGGTGCTGAGCAAACCCTGAGAACAGGGTGCAGGGAGGAGAGAGGGGAGGGGAGATCTTTCCCTCTGGCAAGAATTTCTGCTGCAATGATTGTGTTAAAGCATCACTGAAATCCACCCAGAGAGTTCTCATACTTATCTCCCCTATTAACTTAGTAGGCGGCCTAATGTATGCTCCTGTCTCTTAATTTGAATCACTTTGCTCCCATCTGCAACATTAGGATGATTATAATTATGACCTACTTTACAGGACAGTTGTAAGTATTACTGAAATAATAGTCTGGTTTGCAAAACCAGACCATGGCTTAGAGTGAAGTCATGGGCTGCTTTGCTCTTCTCAGGTTATTTTGCTTCTGTGCTGTGTTGAGCTATGTCATAGTTTGGCTTAGCATGAACCTGGGTCCATGGTTTACAAATTGTAAACCAGACAACAAATCTTGGTTACAGCTTGTTATTAGTCTGAAGAGAGCTAAACAGTGAAGCTGGTTTAGACAACACCCAAAGCCACACTGTGGCTTCGGTCAGTATGGTGCAGCAGCAAAATAACTAGGGAGGAATGTAGCCATGGTTTGGCATAATTTGACATGTGAACTAGTCTGTTGTGTGTGAATGCTTGGAACACTCTAAAGCATCATACAAACACTTTCATTATTATGTAGCAGGTTTCCAAACATGGTACTTGATTTGAAGAAGAAACATATGTTTGTATTTTAATGCCAATGTGAACTCCCATCCAACACCTCCATTATATCTTTCTCTTGGAAATGGAAAGTGAACTTGGGATCTTTTGTGAACTTCTTTTAGTGCCAAGCAATTAATTTGCTGACTGCTTTTCCCTTCCTTTGAGCAACTCTCAAGAATGTTTCTATGTTTTGCCATTATGATAGCAAACTTACATGTGGGTTAGTAACCAAAACCACAGGAAGCTGACTAAATAGCGTACTGAATCTACGTTTGATGTTGCTTTCACAGTTTTACTAGTCTGCTTCTCAAGCTATAAAATGATATGATGACTCCTTTCCCTGTCTAGGAAGAACATCTCGAAAACAATTTGCAAACTTTAGCCACTGATGTTGCTCCACTGTATCAGAAACTAGCCCCTGATGCTTTTCAAAACCAGGTAAAATCAAAGAAACTCCATTATCTCTATTATGACACATCATCGTTTTAATACTGGTGATGCAGAAAGAAAAGCTGCACAAGTTAGTTGAAGGCCTTTCGTTACCTTAACTGGCCTAGCTGAAAGAACAGCTAGGCTGCGATCCTATGCACACTTAACTGGGAGTATGTCTCATTAAACACTGTAGGACTTCTAGAAAGAAATGCACTGCTGGTGTTACAGCTTTCAAATTCCTGCTGCTGTGTCCCCTGCTTACTAACAGGGTCAAAAAACTAATTGTTGTATTCTTCATCCTCATTGCCGATCAGTGTATTGCATGAAGTATGGTAGATCAATAAATCCTGACAGATGTTGTTTTAATTAGACTGTAGATCTAAGGATTTTTAGCACAATTCTCATCAAATAAGTCAAGCATTTACTTTCATATTTAGCAATGCATAACAATGACAGTGTTGGCATGTCATGGTAAACCACTAACAAGTAAGCCATGGTTAATGGTTTACCTTGAGTGTGCAAATGGTTCTTACTGTAGTCCTCTCCTCCAGTGGCGTAGCGTGGGGGGTGCAAGGGGGGCCGGCCACACCGGGCGCAACATCTGGGGAGGGGGTGCTCGCACTCGCAGCTCTCTGCCCCCTGCTAAAATCCACGGGTTAGGGGGCGCAAATTACTTGCCTTGCCCTGGGTGCTGACAACCCACGCTACGCCACTGCTCTCCTCTAGTGGGTTAGAGCAACAAACCATAATCCTTGGGAGTTATGGTTTGTTCTGCTCCAATCAAACCACGTTGTGAACACAAGGTTCGTTCTTGGAGTGTGCAAGTTTTGTTTTGTTGGAGCAAAACAAACCACAACCCCTAGTTTGGAAGTAATGCTAAGCCAGGAATTGTGGTTTTTAGTTCCTGATGGCTAAAGAAAGGGGCAAAAAAGGAGTGATCTTATGCTTATGTGACCTTTGGTATTCCATGGCATGTAAATTGGGTTTATGTGTTTTCAGTCCAGTTGTTCACTTCAAATGAAAAATTGTCCCTGAAGCTGGTGGTGTTTGGTGAGATACAATGTTATGTCCATGTAAGATTTATTTGTATTTGTAGGAGGGCAGTTATTAATTTTTTTTTTTGTTTTATTATGTATTTTGTGTTTTCATTTTGTATTTTTATTTTGTGAACCTCCCTGTGATCTTCGGATGAAGGGTGGTATACAAAATTAATGAATGAATAAATATTTTTTTTTATTTTAAGGTGGAAAATGAGCACCTGGGTCCTGACTGTCGACTTGGGATTAAGGATGGCCGACCTTTTTCTGGTGTCACAGCTTGCATCGATTTTTGTGCTCATGCCCATAAGGATACACACAACATGCACAATGGAAGCACTGTGGTATGCAACATTGTTGGGATTCAGTTTCCCAAGTGCTTGTTCATTTACAATTTATCTACTTGGCTTCTTTAGGTTGCTACCCTGTAGCTGTGAATGCACCCTTATTTCTAGACTTGCTTTTGTTCTTAATTGTTTATGTTCTTCTTTACAAAGTCTTATTGCAAAGTTTATCCAAAAAAGCCACGTTTATAAAATAAATTAAAAGCAATTCAGAACTGCAACAAATGCAAGACAAAACAAATAATAGGCTTCCTGCCCTAAGTAGACCTCTAGTTCTTGGATATGTTGCAATCCCCTTTATAAAGCTGAAGTAATTTGCAAGGGGCGCTTCAAGTTGCCGTGGTTGAAAGTTAAAAGTTTTTATGGATTGATAGAGGTAAGGGAACCAAATCATTGCATGTGGAGAACAACTTCCGCAAGTGCAACAAAACTTCTCTCCTCTGCTGCCCAAAATCTGCTCCAGGGGTTCCCCACTTGTGAAAGTCATTAGACAGAAGAACTTTTTAAAGGTGAAAAGCAGCTGTGAATGATTGTGCTGTTAGTGTTTCTAAAATTGTGCAATGTTATTCAAACCATGACATGTGGGCTTGATGTTTGAAGGAGAAGGGAATTTCCTTATTTTTCACACAAGCACCCTAAGTAGAATAATATTCTGCATGCTAAAACATAAATATCACCTTTGCTAAAGTTGCTTCACTAACAAATAAGAGATGATTTATTATATCCCCCCCCCCAATTTTTCTGGCTAGGTTTGTACATTAACAAAAGAAGATAACCGCATGGTTGGGGTGATACCCAATGATGAGCAGCTGCATGTGCTGCCCCTTTACAAAATCTCACAGACAGATGAATTTGGCACAGAGGAGGGTCTGGAAGCCAAGATAAAAGCTGGGGCAATCCAAGTGCTTACTGCTTTCCCACGAGAAGTAAGAATGCTAGCAGAGCCACGTAGAGCGACGAAAAAGAAGAAAGCAGACTCAAAGAAGCAAACCTTAGCAGAGAAGAAGCTGTCTACTGCTGCAAAGGGAAAAAACAGAGTGCAGGAAAATACCAATAAAGCTTCAAAAAGTTTAGGTAGGTACGATAAACCTTGTTTCGAAAGTTACCTGATACTGGCAGAAATCTGTTTATCAAAGGTCGGGCTGACTCTCAGAATCTGAAATCAACAATCAAGCTCTCAGTGTGTCTAATAAGTTAGGTATTGAGGGTGGGATGAAGCAAAACGTTAGCGCAATCAGAATCTCAAGAGTACATTTAATAAACGGACTGAATCATGGCAAGGTGGAGGTCCTATGTGGGTAAGTTGTCCTCAGATCCAGGAATTTGGGAGACAACCTGTTCTGGGTGGAGGAACAGGTGTCTAAAGGAACAGGTGTGCAGCTTGAGCAGTTCTTCTCGATTCAAAGCTGTTGTTAGAGGCCCAAGTGGCTTCAGTGGTGAGGAGTGCCTGTGCCCAGCTATGGCTGGTTTGCCAGCCATGGATGTTCCTGGATCAGCGACAGCCTGACATCAGTAATTCGTATTCTGACAATCTCACAGTTCTAAAGTTGCAACACCCTCTGCATAGGCTACCTTTGAAGATGGTCCAAAAGCTACAGCTGGTGCAGAATGCAGCTGGTAGATTGTTAAGTGGGGCACCAAGGTAGGATCACATGTAATTGATCCTTAAAGCACTGCCCAGCTTGCTTGTGAGCTCCTGGGCCCAATTTAAGGCGCTGATACTGATATACAAAACCCTGAATGGCTTCAAAGCCCCATATTTAAAGGAGTTCTTCTCCCAATACCTTGCAGACCCATGATTTGAGACAGTTGAGGGAGGCCATGCTCATTGTCCTGCCAATAATATGGCATCTTGTGAGGTAACACAAGGCAGGGGTTTCTTGATACTGCCATGGTACATTTCCCTGCCTGGAAGAGTGTGTCTGACACCTGCATTGGCAACTTTAGGTGTCAACCGAAGACACCTTCATCTGAACTTTGGGGACACAAATGGAATCTGGAGTCCAACAGTTTCAGTATCACTTGTTGCGCTACATCTTTTTTTAGTATTAAAATGTAATTTTAGAAGCTTTGTTTTTTGTGGTGGTTGTATTTTAAAATTTTGTGAATCACCTTGGACTCCTACAGGAGGAAGATTTATATTTATATTTATATTTATATATTGGTAAGTTGCTGAAGGCACTCAGCGGAAGGTGACCAGTGTTGACTCTGTTAATTTCCTATCCTGAAAAAGTACTGCATTTAGGTTGGGTAGAGCTACTAATAGTAATTTTTCACATGATATTTAGAGAATGTATACCTGTTGTGCATGTGAGCTGTGTCTGCTGGAGTTTGAAAGCCACTTCATCAGCTGAAATTTTAAAATTTCAGCCACTTCAGTAGGAAGTCCTTTTTAGTCAAAGGCCAGGGTACTTTAGCACATTTTGGATTCCCATATCCAACCAGTCTTCACATTTCCCCCACGCCTCCCAAAGACACACATATGCTATTTCCAGCTCAGCGCTGGCTGCTAAAACTCTTACCCAGGATACAGCTGCCTCTTCTCTGCTGGAAACGATAAGCCTCCATTGTAGGGAAATTCATATTCTCACAATTAAGTTTGCTTTTTTTATTGACCAGCTACAGAAAAATGTACAGCTTTATATTTAAAACATTTTGTTCTTTTCTCCTCAGGGAGCAAAGCTAATCCATTGCAACCTGGGACAAAAATGGAGAGTGGGGATCACCTTTCTACAATAAAACACAATTCAGACACTACTAAAAATTGCTCTGTACTAAAGCAATATGCTCCTTCCTCCCCTTTAAAGCTGGATAGTTTACATTCTTGCTCTCCATTAACTCACAAAGCTGGTGGTATAATGCCAGTGAGTAATAATCAACAAGATTTTTCAACTCCCTACGGGTATTTGCAATGCAGTAGTAACAAACCTCATGTGACACCCAAAGGTAAGATCTTTGATGTGTCCATCAGCGATCATACTGGAATTTTGCTGGATGAGAAGAGGAATGGGGTGCCCCCATTTCTTCAAGACCTCACTGTTTCAGAATCCACAGCCTTCAGAGATACCTTGCCCCACACACTTGAACAAGGAGTAGTCAGCAAGCAAAATTGTGAAATAAAGTTAGAAAACTCTCCTGCCTCACAGTTGGCTAGCTCTTGTGATTCCTCAGTGCCGTTAAATTCTCCAGAAGATATAGTCAGAAATGAAATTGGTTCTTCCCAGGAGTGTCCAATGCAAAAAGGTGGTTTCAAGAACCCAAATTGCGATTCTGCCACTGCGGATAAACACCCAAGTTGCGAGCTCTTAAAGCGCACAGAGTCCGAAGAAAAAGCAGAGGAAATGTGGTCCGACAGTGAGCATAATTTTTTGGATAATGACATAGGTGGGGTAGCTGTAGCACCATCACACGGCTCCATCTTAATTGAATGTGCACGCCGTGAGCTACACGCCACAACTCCGATTAAAAAGCCGAACCGGAATCATCCCACACGGATATCGTTAGTCTTCTACCAACACAAAAACTTAAATGAGCCAAAACATGGGATAGCGCTGTGGGAGGCAAAGATGGCCGAGAGAGCAAAGGAGAAAGCAGCGGAAAAATCAAGCACTGAAAATACCAATGTACAACCCAATGACAGGAATGTGCACCAGGCCAGTGCCTCAAGAGAGATTTTCTATGAAGACAATGAATTCAACCAAATTCCATCGCGCCGAGCATTAACAGTAACTCATGATAACATCATAACGGTGTCTACTTATGCCCTCACTCGAGTTGCCGGGCCGTATAACCATTGGGCATAAGTTTTTATAGCAACTGTACAACCTTGCTTTGGGAGCAGTGTTACACAATAATCCCTAAAGGTGCTGTTAAAGAACAAAGTCTTGTATGGTTTACTCTTTGTTCATCTCAACCATTTTGAAGGCTGAGGTAAAAAAAAATGATTTTTTTCCTTAAACTGTGACTTTATATATTTTAACATCTGGTGATTTTCAAGCACATTTTAAGCAAAAAAAAAAATATATGTATAGTTAAATGATTTTGGCTAGGTTATTAATCCTGATTGAATTATTCAGTTTATTACCTTTTGGAATTTATACTTTGGTGCTTTGAATTGTCTGTTTACTACAAATGGGCTTTTTATAAAGATTTTAACATACTTCAACTTTTATGATGTAAAATCAATTTAGACAGTATTAGCTATACACAGCTCTTGGTGCTCGATCACAAGAAACAGTTAAAGATAAGCTGATTTTTTTTTCCTTCATGGTGCCATTGCTCCGACAGCTTCCAGTCGTTGCTGTGAAGCCCAAGTTAAGGATAACAAACCAATGATGATTTATCTTTGTACAGATCTTTCATGTCTGTATAGGTTTGTGTGTGCACGTGTATGGTCCACACACATCCACACACAAACAGTATCACTAGTGATGGTTGGAGGTTGTAACCTGTAAATATATATATTTAAAAGCACTTTCTATTTTTAAAGTTAACTTGAAATAGTATAAGGATCACATTTGTCTAAGGTTTCTACATTCTCTACCAAGAAATCGTTATTTTTCTTACTGTGTAGAGTTCCATACTGCTACAACAACAGTACACATATACACATATACTAAGAATATTTGGTTTTTAGACTCTTCCCCCACCCCACCTTTTCCCCTTGAAATTTTTGGTTTGTTTCAGTTAATAAAACAGAGAGTTTGGATTTGCAAATATAAGCTTAAGGATCATTTTGTCTATACCTGTATTGCTACGGTGTTTTGTTGTCAGAATTGATTTGCTGTAGTTTGTTTCAGCAATAAGTGCATGTGTGTCTTTCATGCAGAGCATTGCAAGCTACATGGGACAACCAAATGTTCCTAGAGTCTTGGGGGTAGAACTGTTAATTGCATCAGCAACTGCCCTCCTAAAGTTGCCTTATTAACATTCTGGAAAGTAGGACTCTAAAATATTTACAAGAGAAATTTGCAGTATCGGCTGTTTTATAGTATATTTGAGTTCATTAAATCTTCCAGAATTTTCACCAGCTGTTATAAACATGCAGTCCAACCCAGTGTGTGATTACTGAGAACTTAAGTCTACTTTGTCATTGGGTTTTTCTCCCAGGTAGGAAATTGTAGGATCACAGGCTCATTCTAATTTCCACACAGACGTTGCACAAAAGAGGAACCCATAGCATGCCAAAAGTTGCACGTTCAATCCCTGGCATCTCCAGCCAAAAGCAAGGTCTCAGGTAGGCAGAAGTCTGTATTGTGCTATGTCTCCATTTTGGGGCCCAGCTGCATTATAACTTTTGTTGAGACGCAATTGCAGCGACACAAAACAGAAATATGATCTTGCCTCAACCAAAAACAAAACTAGAGAAAAGTGCACGGAAATAATTTTAAATCTCAGTTAATTTGATGTGCAAACTAAAACAAAATATTATTGATAGTCAACAGACAATAGATAACACTGATAAATCTGACAACATGGTGTGGGGAGAAGAGAGGGTATCCAAGACCTAAATGTGTGACAGTATCAAAAAGTTTTCCTTCTGTAAGAAATTATGCAAAATATAAAAGCAAAGCCACACCAGCAGAATGTAAAAAACCCCAAACTAGTTCTGGCTGTCACAACTCAAACAGCAGCTGTAAGAGGGCAACTCCTTTATGAGGGAAGGTTACAACACTTCCAAATTTTTGAGTTAAGGAAAAAGGTGTTAAAGAGGACAATATGATAGAGGTGCATATAAATTCACACCTCTGCCATGCCCCCCTCCCCTCTTATACACAGTGCATAGTTAAATTATGGGATCTGATGTCATAAGATGTAATAATGGCCACCAGCTTGGATGGCTTTGAAAGGAGATTGGACAAGTTCACAGTGCATAAGGCTCTCAGTGGCTGCTAGGCTTGATGGCTGTGTACTCCCTTTGCTGCCAGAGGAAGGATGTCTCTGAATTCTGTTACTGGGGAGCACAAGTGGGGAGAGTGTTTTTGAACTCTAGCCCTGCTTGGGGGCGATCAGTAGTGAGAACAGGATGCTGGACTAGATAGACCTTTGGTCTCTAAACCCAGCAGGGCTCCTCTTAAATTATTGCATTGTTTGTGTTACCAGTTGTTCAGGAGGAGCCATCGTGATACATGCATGGATGCCAGCTCATTCTATCCATGTATTGAAAATATTAGTAAAAAAGAGAATAATCACATATAGAATCTGTTCTGTATACACCACATTTAAATTGGTTCTTATGCGCTATAGGGCAGGGGTGGCTAAGCACCCCCCCCCCAGTTCAAGGGCCTGATTCAGTCCACCATGCAAGCTTTTGTTGACTCTTAAGTTCCCACCTGTTTTGACAGCAGGAAAAGAAAAGGCAGTGTTGAAGTGCCCAGGTGGTGGACTGTCTGCGTCTATGTGTGCATGCATGCACATGTGCATTTATGCATGCAAGCAAGTAGGGGGGGTGACACTCGTGGCTGGCTTGTGGGTTCAAAGGGATGGCTGAAGTGAATGTAACCCTTAATAAAATTAAATTAAATTCAGCCACCCCTGCTAAAGTGTATATAATACCCAAATAAGGTCCAGAGAAGTAAATCAAAATACACTGCCAGGCAAACATGTAACAAATCCCTTCCCAGTTGGGCTGGAACTCCCTGGATAGGACAGTTTTCATGTGTATGCATGTGGTTCCTCCTTAGCAACAACTGGTACCACAAACATTGCAAGAATTCAAACCCTTTAGATTCTGGTTTTATAATAGTCTGCTGGTATGGCTTTGTTTTTATATTGTTGTACAATGTCCTGCTAAAAAATCTTCTGAAGTTAAAATGCACTTTGGTCTTTACCGCATGAACACACTCTCACTCTCACTTGTTACATTATGAGGTTATCAGTGCTATCTACAGTCTCTTGACTTGATAAGTTTTTTTGGTTTATGTTGCATATTTAGTTCAAACTACACATTAGGTCTGTACACTCCCCCCCCTTTCACTTTCTTACTCATCCAGCACGATTGCAGTGTGACAAATAAAGTCTGCTTCATATGCTCTCTTAAGGCCACGTATGTTCCCAAACATTACAGATGCAGGTAGAATTTCAGCCACACACAGGAACTGTGGACACTTGGTCCTACAGGGCAACTTCCCATTTGTAAAGCTTATGCCAGAGCTTACTGATTTCATCCTTGAAGCATAGTTGCTGAACTGATTGGTTTGCTTAAGAGCCCTGAATAGGCATAAACCTGCTACAAAGCAATCTTGAAGCAATCTTGGCAAATATCTGAAATCTCTTAGATAGTAATGGCCCACACTGCTCTTCTAGTAGCTCTGACAAGAAGCAAAGCTGGAAAAAAACCTTCACATTTCTAGCAACTAGTTTCAGATTTCTAGGTGACCAGATTTTTAGTCCTGGAAGAAAGATATTCAGATTCCTAGGCAGCAGCTTCTAATTTCTGGTGACTAGATGCCAGGGATTTCATTAACTGTTGGGAATGCCCAGACAAAGGGGTTACTAACAGATCAAATAGATGGGTGCCACAGGGCACTGAATGTTCTCAGAACAACTGATGGTGCAGTACTGATGAAGGAATGCAGATGGGACTGATCACACCTACTTGAATAGTAGACCTATGTAAAAACAGGTTACAACCCATACATAGATTGTGTGAATTGAACCTTAGAAATTATTTACCTTTTCATGACAATGCATCGTAAATTAAACATTAGGTGTGGTAGATACTCCAGATCTGGAACACTATAGCATCCAACTCCTTTTCTCTATCCCCCCCCTTTAATTTTAGTTCAATTGACTAAGCCAACTACAATCAAAATATCAGCCTTGATAAGTATCATGCTTATCAAGGACCAGCAGTTTACATTTTAGACATGGGGAATTTTTTTGGTATGGACCTGTCAGCTCAAATCAGTGGGCTCTGAATTATCATATTTTGTATGAGCAATGGTTGCAGGCCATAAGGGTAAGCTTTTTGGTTACACTTGTGATTCTCCACCGTGTACATAAATTCCACAGGTCTAACCAGAGCTTGAAGTTTTACTGATAACATACTTGATATTGTAGTGGTGCTGTAACAAATAATGTCTAGATCCTCTAGACATGGTGCTTTTGTTTTTTTAAAATGTCTACCATGGTTGTGTGTACAATCTGAAAATCTTTTTGGTTTGGAAAAAATTACATATATGTGAATTCTTCCGTTTACCCTTAGTTGCCTATGATTCTGGTCGTACAGAAATGTAAACGTGGAATTCATCCCAATTATATCACTGCAGCTACTTTTTAAAATGTTAGATGTGTATGCCAATCCAGGGATTAAAGAGCATTGGAAGAGAACTCTCCTGCACTCATGGGGCTCCTCCATTTCTCCATCTTTCAGATTATCATCACTCTCAATAGTACAGAGAACTTGTTAGGCAAAGTGGGGAGCAAGAACAGGGTGTTTGGACAACATCTGGCTCCTGCTTCTCACACATACACCAATGTGATTGGTGTTATATTAGTGATTAAAACTGTTTTCAAGTTATCCAGATCTGGTACAGCAGCACTATGTATAAAATGGGTGCTAGATGCAGGGGCCCCTTTCTCCTCTGCCCAGGTTAACAACTGGTGTCCTTAAAATCAGTGGTAATTTAGCAAACAGCAAGTCCCATTGATTTCTGTGGGGCCCAAGTAAGCCGAACTTGTTCAGAGTTGTGGCTCTAATCTATGATCCTGCAAACCCTGGAGGGGTTTTATGAACATCTCTGAGACTGTGCCAGCATGATTGCATTTTAGATTATACCCCCACACCTACCACTCAGCAATGTTGGTCACATGGCAATGCCATTCAGACCATTTCCCCAATATTTACGCCCATTGAATCAGCTGGAATTATAACATTCTTATAAAGTGTATAAGAAGAGCGAGATTTCAACACAGTCATTCTATTTTTAAAGCAAACAAACTTTGTAAAAAGAAAAAAAAAACCCACCCATATGCTGCATTTTTGTTAGCTCAAAGATTATGATTAGTTCAAACAGAAGATATGTAGGGATTGTAAATAATCTAAAGTCAATATTATACCATCATTTTGTACCAGCAGTTTTCTGCTTCTTGAATATCTATAAACATTAAATTGTTATGGTATTTTTGTGTGCCTTAGATTTGCATTTTGAAATCTGTATATTTTTTGTGAGCCTAAAAGTTATTAAAAATAACAGCTGTTTATACAGTAAATAGGGTTGTGAATTCCTCCAGTACTCATCTGTGCAAGGCTGGGTTGATTTTTAGTATTGCTGTCTATACAATCTTTCTGCAAAAAGGACTTTCCTGAAAGGGTTACCAGCTGCTTATATAGTCATACCTCGTGTGTGACTTTCGGGTTTCGCCTCTCACGCATGTGCAGACACACAAAATGACGTCACGTGCATGCGCAGACACGGCGAATCGTGGCATGTGCAGACGCGGATTGCGTTCTGCTCATGTTGCGAACAGAACTCCGGAACGGATCCTGTTCACAACTAGAGGTACCACTGTATAGGGAACTTTAATGTCACTCTGCCACAGTTTTACCCAGTTCAGAAATTTAAAGAAAACCCAGCTTACAATGCTACTATAGCAAGAACATCTTTGTTCTTGTAAATTTTGCTGTGTAAAATTTGCAGTGTACACATTACTACAGATACAACATTGATGAATGAATTTCCTTGTGATTCTTGGTAAACACTGTACCACACACACGCTTTATGTAAAGTTAGATGGTTTAACTAATAAACATCACCAAAAGCTTAAGATCAGGATAAAAGGTAAAGGACCCCTGACAGTTAAGTCCAGTCGCAAACGACTCTGGGGTTGTGGCGCTCATATCGCTTTACTGGCTGAGGGAGCTGACGTTTGTCCGCAGACAGTTTTTCCAGGTCACGTGGCCAGCATGACTAAGGAAATGCCATTTACCTTCCCGCTGGAGCGGTACCTATTTATCTACTCGCACTTTGACGTGTTTTTGAACTGCTAGGTTGGCAGGAGCTGGGACCAAGCAATGGGAGCTCACTCCGTCGCACCGACCTTCCAATCAGCAAGCCCCAGGATCAGTGGTTTTAGACCACAGTGCTACCTGCGTCCTTAAGAGCAGGATAGACCCATCCAATTAGGATATCTCTTAACATCTCTGTGAACTGCATAGTTTTGACATGGCTACTAGTGGAAAATGTATTGTTCTATTTGGAGAAGAAAGCAGGTCTTAAAATGACAATGCTAAATAGGAAAACCATATGTATTTAAAATGTAACTTATCAACCTGATGCTAAATCCATTACTTGGAAGTCCCACTGATTTTAATTAGTCCTGTTAATTTCATTGGGCTGTCCTTCCATATAATGAGTTTAAGATGGAAGTGCATGATCCTTTTTAGCAGCTAATAAAACTTCGTTAGATTCATCAGGCTACCAAAACATTTAAAATATATTATTGAAATTAAGAAATAAAAGTGTTTAATCTGATTTCAGTGGTATATTTTAATTATTTTTGAATAAATTTATGAAATACTCTTGCTTATTACTGTTACACATAGAATACAATGTAGCCAACTACATTTTTATAATATCTGATTTAACTGCAGTTTTAATAGCAGATGGTATCAACCATGCATGCGGTGTGCAAATTGGCAACTACTTACTGTATATACAGCTGTGTGCTATTTATTGTAGCATTTCAGAATATTTATCATTTTTACATAGAAATTGATGTAATTTTGTGAATGAGCTTATAGCTACAAAGGTTTGTAATACTATTGTCTTGTAATAGTGATTCTTTGGGGCTGTAACAAGCAGCAAAATCTTCAGACTGCTGTAGCAACACAAATCCCTTTTTAAAGCAGTTTAGTCTAAGATTCTCCCTATTGCTTTCATTGGTGACCTTCCATGCTAGCTAGTTCAGGAGCCTAGAGACAAGGAAATGAAAGGAATGGAATGGTAAAAGATGCATGCTTTCCTTGATTTGCTATAACTCCTATTGATCAAATTATCAGTGGCTTTGGCTCTGCAAAGTGCTTGAGATACATAGATCACATTTTGGTCCTGTGAATTGTGGTATTTTGTTTTATTAAATTCCTAGCTCATCCAACCGATTTCTCAGAAAAAAAAATGTTATTGGCAGTACAGTGAGGTTTGTACATGGTGTATAGTTGGCTGATTTGTTAATATGGGGAGGGTCTCAGGTGCATAAAATCTGTGTGTTCTCCTTTACTAGTTCAGACTAGGAAGCTTAGAGCCTAGCTTTACCATGCTCTACAAAAACTCTGCTTGTATTATCAAGTCTCTCCATTGAATGTTTTTGCTTTTAGTGCTATCTTGCTTAAGGTTCCACAAACTGTTCTTGCTACCTTGGTGCACCCTTAAACTTCCTACTTGAAGCATCCCTGCATCAGCAACAATCTGAATTAAAAACAGGATGCTATCTAGAACAGGATTTCTTAAAACATGAAATTCGGGACTTGCAGTTGGGTCACCTAAATGTGTAAAAAAGAGACCCACTTTCCCACATAATCATTCTTCTTTGATTTGCTACAGACAGTTACTATGAAAAGTGTTCTATGCTTAACTGGGTCAGAGTTCTACCAGGAGCAGAGCACAACCTGGGATCCCTTCCCTTGAGTTCTGCCAAAGCAGTCCAGCTCTGCTTTCCCTAGAGGGGTTGGCAGAGGACTACCATATCTCTTTGTTAGAGAAAGATATGGAAGCTCACTGTTGTTGCATACAAAGTCCAACATAATGCCAGCACTATTTAAAAAGAGGTTGCTATAACTCACTTAGCCCTACAGTTACCTGTATGTTACCATAAGGCTGTATCATCCCAGTAACTAGACAACTCCCTGACTTCAGAATTGTACAGCTAACCCTGGTCCTGACCATGCCCGGAGAGTATTGCTAGCAGCCAAGGCAAACATGACTTTTGCCGGGAGAGTTACTGGCAATGCACTCCATCAACATGGCAGACATTACTGCTGTACCCAGTCCCTGAGCCACAGAGTCATACTTAAGTGGCTCTTGAGCTGTCCCTTTCAAAGTCAGGTAATTGAAGAACATCTCTTAAGAGGTATGGGAGGCTTCTTGTCTACCCAAAAGCTTACCACAATAAATCAGTTTTCACCCTATAAGCAGATGTATTCTCCTATAATCCACATCTTCATCTTACTCCCCTTTTAAGTGTAATTAACCAAGTGTTGTATATTGATAGAATTGAATTAAACCTTCAAAAATACACACCACACACAAAAAAAATAGTGCTGTTGCAGCTTTATGTAGGACTCCATGACTACCACAAGTACTGTTGCAGCATGAAAAAGTGTTCTCTAATGTAATGAGCTTCAATTTAATGAACATAAGCCTCTTCTCAAAAGCTGAAAATAAAGACAGATTTTCATTTATAAACACCAGTTCTTTATGTCCGTCTTGCAGGGTGAAATGGGCATTTGGAGTATAAATGAAAAGCATTCCTCCAAGGGAACAAAAATAAAATAAATCAGTTCTGCAATCAATCAAGGATTCTTTCTTTGAAGTTTTTCTTTCTTTTACTACAGGCCAAGTAATAACAATTATGTGTTGGTTTCAGTTTTGAAAATTTGAGGATGAAGCTAAGCAGGTCTGGTCAGTGCTTGGGTGGGTGACTCCCTAGGAAGCATATTCAGTATCTTGAGTTCCGTAACAGAAGAAAAATGTGATATTAAAATAAACATATTTTTATTATCCAGAACATAGGTTTGCAGCTGTAGACATACCTTACCCAATTCCTTCTGTAAGAAAAAACAGGGTGACTGACTGATTTGTTCCATGGGATGGTAGGAGTCATAATACTAGCAGAATGTGGTAAGACTGAATCATTTCAGCATTTGGCAAATGTTTAATTGAACAGCTATGTTACACACTCCTTGACCTGCTGAGATAGCTTTAAGAGCATTTTACCCAACTTCATTCCCTGTTGCAAATCAAACAGCATTTGTAGAAGGTAATTTTCAGTTAATTCTAATAACAGTGGTAGTTAACACGTGTTCACAAATAACTATAGGATTGATGCTAGAAAACAAAATAAATTGCTCAAACCTGTAGTTGTGATATGTAAAAGTTCACAAATGAAGGATTTATAGCCAATTATGTGATTGGAACTCTAGGAAGTGGCTATTTCGTTTGTCTATAAGCAATTAGCAATTTGCTGAACTGTTTCTATGTGCAGGCCATTGCAGCCATCATTTCAGAACCTCAAAATGTAATCATGAAATTGAGCAAAAATCTACTAGTTGTCTAAAAATAGTTTCATTTAGCAAACAGCACTATAAATGAGAATTAAAAGTTGTAGTGGCATAGGCTGCAAATACAAGCTGGCTTGAGAGGCACCTGAAATGTTAGGGTAATCAAAGATCATTTAAAAAGAAGCCTAGTGTTACAACGCTATGTAGCTACACAGACACGCTTTAATTAAGCAATTATGATAGTTGGGTTTCTGCTATATAGTATATCAATATTTAATAAATGTTTGCAGTTTAGCAAGACTATACAATGTTCTTGCATTTGTGAATGCCATTTTAGAGTTATAGCAAAACATGGCAGCTTTGAGATTCTGTCTGTTGTGTCCTTCAATGCTGAATGTAACTAGTGCCCAAGATGTTGAAGCCAGATAGGCTGGTAATGCTTTGTAAAATATTACAAATCTAATGTTCATTGTAGTTGCAACAAAACATTTTGATGTTAGACATTTTAAGACCTTATAGTTCCAGTTTTTGAAGTGCTGTCTTTTTTTTCTTTTTTAATAAATCTTCACATTGCAAAAATATGTCAGAAGTACAACTGTGATCTAGAGCAGTGTTTCCCAAACTTGGGTCCCCAGCTCTTTTTGGACTACAATTCCCATCGTCCCTGACCACTGGTCCTGCTAGCTAGGGATGGTGAGAGTTGTAGTCCAAAAACAGCTGGAGACCCAAGTTTGGGAAACACTGATCTAGAGGACCTTCTTGCCTCAAGTTTCAAAAGTAGCTTGATCAGGAGAGTTGGAGGAATGCTGTTTAGAAAAGCAGAAATGCTGCTGTGTGAATAAAGGGGTTTACTATATTATGGCTATGGTAATCAGAAACCAAGGGTGCAATCTAGTAAAAGCTGCAGTCTTAGGCATATTTATTCAGAAATGTACCACTGAATTAAATTAAGTAAATTTAAGAATGCAGTTATGCAATCTAATCCAGTAAATGTTTACTCATAACTAAATTCTACTGAGTTCAGTGAGGATTACACGGGAGTAAATTGTGCACAGGACTACAGCCTTGGTGTCAATAAAATCAGTGAGGTTATAGAATAACTTTATGCATATCTACTCAGAAGCTAGCCCCATTGAGTTAAAAGGTGCTTTCTTCCAGCTAAATGTGCGTAGGCTTAAGCATGTTTGTTTGGAAGTGAATTAGATTGTGTTCAGTGGGACTTCCTTTCTAGTATGCTTCTGACTAAAAATGCATAATCAGGTTGCATGTCCCATTGATTTCATTAAGAATTAGTTGTGACTAATCTCACCAGATTGTATCCAAAATGTAATACATAAAATAATCACAGCAGACATGTTCAAAAATTCAGTTTCAGTAGCCTAAAAACAAAAATAGGAAAATACATTATGCTCAAGCAGAAGAAACTTGAGCTGTTGTTGATTAATATTCCCTGTATTGTATTGTTTCTTGTGTGTAGTGTGTTGTTGTTTTTTTAAACTGGGGTGCATACAATATTTATTTTTCAACAGATATAACTTTGATTTTGGTGGATTTTCCCTCTAACATTCTACTGTATTTAGATGATCTAGTGGTTGAAAAATGAAAAGGCAAATACATTTTTATCATTTACCATTATTTTAAGTTACTAATAAATGGGAGGAAAGCACTTCACTATTTCACAATACTTACAGGAAAAAGGATTAAAGCTACTTCATTTCATTGGGTGGGGGAAAATATATTTGAATATTCTCTGCAGACAAGGGAACGCTTACCAGCAGTACTTGAAGACGTAGGTTTTGACTGCATGTTACTTGAAAGATCTTACTAAGCTACTCTTTTTGGTGCACAGCAGTTGTTGTACATTATTTCATGTTTATGTAGCAAGATGCATTTAAATTGTATTGAAACATATGTGTAAAAATTATTGTTGTGGAGATGGTCTGTTCTGGTTTTTTGTTTTTGTTTTTCTTGGTTTTTTTCTTGTATGTGTCATATCTGTTTAAACTTTTAAATGTTCCTTTAAAAATGTCCTAAAAAGGCAAGATAAATTGCTGTCATTGAAAATATATTTTAAATTTTTGTCATGATTTTTTTTCCAAAAAAAAAATTATTACAAAGTGTATCATTTCTGATAACACAGAACATTGTGGATGGTTTCAAATAAATTTTATACTTCTATTTTGCACTTGATTGTCTTAATTTTTTATTTTCTATATTTCTTGGGCATTTTCTCTTCTGAAGGATAGTACACACAGCAAAGGAGCACTTTATCCATTCATACAAATGCATCTTAGTAATAGCTTGAAGCTACAGGTAAGATTGCCCTTTCCCCACTTTTATCTGCTCTTGTGCTTTTAACAGCAGTTTCATCTGCAGGCATTAGCAGATGCAACTAAATTCCACCTCAGTGTCTGGAGTGGAAGCTACTCCTAGTGATTTCTGCATCTGAAGCTCCTGTTAAAGGCACAATTACTTTAGGAACTTAAAAAACAAATAATTAAAACATAAGACATAAGAAATAAAGCAAACACAAAATTAGCCTTAAAACAATTTGCAGACTATTTAAAACCTTGGGAAAATTTAAAGGGCTTCATCTGGTGCTGAAATGACACACCAGGCAAGTTCTCCTGGGGAAAGCATGCTGCAGTTAAGGTGCCACCACTAAGTAGGCCTTTACCGCTGTAGTTACCCACCACACCTCAGTTGAGTATTTTGGTATACATGCAGACAAATGTGAAAACAAGCAGTGTTAAAGTATCCTGGAACCAAGCTTTTGGAAATCAAAACCAGCACTTATGCTTTCCAGGTATAATGTATTATAGCCTAATTGCAGTTTCCAAAGAGTCTTCAAAGGGAGCCCAATATATTATAGCACATTAATCTGTTATTAGCAGGTAATCAAGTTACTAGGGCATGGATTGCTGAGGTCAGGGTATCTCTGTCCATGTAAGCGGCTACAATAGAGGTGTCCTGATATTGTTATCGTTCTAAACTGTGCCACAGGGGCAGTGTGTGCCTCCAAAAACACAGATGGATCAAGGAGCACCCCAAACTCTAGCTTGTTTCTTTGAGGGAGTGAAGCCCAGTCTAGTGAAGTATTAGTAAAATATTACTCACCCAGGCAGTTTTCTACATTTCTAAATAGAGATGAGTGTCATCTGTATTTGAAGTCACCTCAAAACATGTTGGGAGACATGGCAGAACAGTGCAAGGTCCCATAGCAATAGATGGCAATAAGTGGAACTGTACCTCTCTAGCACCATCTTCTTTCCAAACTCTGACCCATCCAGCCTGTCCAGGACATCAAAAGCCAATGCAAAGTTCAGAAGAATCAACAGGATTATTGCATAGTACGCCACTCTTTAAATATTTTAATTTAAATTGCTTTTTAGCTTTGGAAATATAAGACAGGATATGGTTTCACTGTTGGAAGTTTGTGATTAACAATGTTCTCTTCTGTCTTAATTGCTTAATTAATTTTCACACTTGCACTATTCTATTGCACAGAAGCTAAACACAATTGATCAGTTATTTTGGATTATTTTAGGGGAGGAAACCACAAATTGAAACCTTGTTGATTCCCTAAGGGTGACTTCTTTGACAGATGAACCAGGTGCTTGTCCTGAAAAGCTGTACTATTATGCTTTGTGGCATTTATATTGGCTGAGATTTTTTCTTCATCTGGTACAGCTCCTCTGCCGTTAAAGAGTTAAATAGCTGGCAAAAATAAGCACGTTTCGCAACTAATGCTTGTTTTGGGGAAAGCATATGTGTCTCTTGTAGCTAAGTGCTTTCAAAATAAAACCGTATTCCTGTTGTTGATACAGTAATTAATATTGTGGCAGAAATCAGTGTGGTTTGTTCTTTTGTTGTCGTCTTGTGGCGTTTAGTTCTGTTTATTTAGTCCACGGAACGCTCAACACTGGATAACCCACCAGCTTTCATTTAAAGTGACATTTCTAATTGTACCTGAAATAATTAAACTACAGTATTGGCGGTTGGAGAGAAAATGTGAAGTATTCCCGTGGCGTGACACTGCGCATTTGAGCACTGGAAATTTATAAGATTGGTGTAAACATAAATATTAAAGCAGTAACATTTCGTTTTCTATTTTGGGATCGTGGTTTTTCAACGCTTGGGGTGCATTCTGAGCTTCAGGTAGGAAGCGGGCGTCAGGAAGCGTTTGTTTGCCTCATGGCAGCGCAGAATCTGAGGCGCTTCTTTAGGCCCGGACCTCTCAACCTCGACATTCCCTCAAGGTGCCTACTCTACAGTAAGATGGCGCTGCGATTATGACCCGCCAAGCAAAGTGGCGACGGAATACGACGTAATGCAAATCGAATGACGGCTTTCCTCATAGGATTCTTCGCTTCTCGATCATTAGGGGAGGGGTGGGGCTTCCCTTGACGCATGCGCGCCGTTACTTCCCTTCCTTGTTTTGGAGACGGCGACCCCATCTTCCCGGAGCACGTGTACGAGGGAGGGGCGGAGAAATCTCACTTCGAGACGTCACCGAGGTGCGCGGCGCCCGAGTGAATCGCCCCCTCCAACCCGTCCTCGCTCGCACTCCACTTCGACGCATGCGCCGTGCCTCGATTATCCGTGTGCGCGGGGTGTCGGAGGGGGTGGGGAATGTGCCGGAGGAGTTTGAAATGGCCCCTGTGAGTCCTCATTCGGCCCGCGCCAGGTAAAGGGTCGTCGGGGTTGAGGCGCGTCAAAGGCGCCGAGGCCGGGTTGGCCGTTTCAGACGTGACGAGCCTTGAGGTTTCCGACAGCGGCCCTTGGGCGGGCTGGGCAATGCGAGAGAGGGAGGCTCTTCTCCCGGGCGGCAGGCAGGCCTCTGCCCCTCATTGTTGTTGCAGGAGGAGGAGGAGGAGGCGCGTCTCCCGCTCTGCTTTCTCCTCGGGCCCCTGTCCCTCCACCTGAGGAGGAAGAGCGAGCGAGCTGGCTGGCAGTTTCGCCCTCAAAGGCCTCTTGTCTGTGTCCCCGCCCGCCCTCCATCCACTTCTTCTCGCCCCCCACCCCGCGTGCCTCGCATGCATGGGCAGCGCGAGAGCCACCCAATAATTACTTCTTTGTTTCACTCCGTGAATTTCCTCCACTCGCATTCTCTCGTTCCTTATTTGTAGGCCTTGTTTGTGTCGCCCCCCCCCCCACGTATCCCATTAAATACAATATATCTTCCATCCTGCCGGTGAGGTTTTCTTTGCAAGTGGTTCACGCAGGACAATTGGACGTGTGATTGCTAAGAAGCGAGTCGGACTGAGCTCAGTTAAGCTGGCTGTCAGGTGCTCGCGACCTCAGTCTGCCTACGTGCAGGTTTCTAGTGGACGTTGCTTTTTCTCTCCCCCGCTCTAACTTTTCGGGAAACTTCCGTTTTCAAGAGATTGCTTTTCATCTTTATTCTCCGAATACATATTGCTTTGGAATGCAGTCTCAATTTCTGTCTCAGGCCTAAGTGTTTCAGTATACCTGGTATTTTCCCCTGCTCTTTCGCGCAGCAGCTCCAGTCGCTGGACTCCCCTAGGTTCACAATCGCTGATATTTACAGTGCAAAGACCTGTTCTTTAACTGCGGTGCCATTTTAAAGTCTGCAAGTCAATTAAACTTCTGTGAACAAAGCGATAGCGTTGCTCTTGGTAAGGTGCCATATTATGTTGCAGATGCATCCACACCTTGAAAGATGAGCTTCTAGAAGTCTTGGTTACAGCTACGTATTGAACTTTTGTCACAAACCAGGTTTTTTAATGCATTTACTTAGAACATCCAGGTGTTTATTTGCCTATGACTTTTGTGCAGTCCTCCCCAACCAAAGGTTAGTTTAATAATTGTACTATTGTTAATTTACTTTAAAACGTTATTTGCCACATCACGGGTTGAAAACCAGTCTGTCTAATCTGGAATAGACTTGCATTAAAATAATTTAAGTGTTAGTGTGATTTTCATAAAGTTATTTATTTTGATAGGTCACAGTTGTAGAAGACTAAAACAGCAAAAGAATTTTGTCACTCGCCATGGCTCAGTTTGGAGGACAGAAGAATCCCCCTTGGGCTACCCAGTTTACAGCCACTGCAGTATCTCAGCCAGGTCAGCGTTTATATTTCTTTTTAACCAGTAACTACTGCCTTAGCTTCAATCTGACATTCTTCAAGGTTTCATACTTTTTGTCAGAGGAAACCAAAATAAAATAAAAAGTTCAAAGGGTTTTAATTGATAAATTGGATTGATTAAAATGCTTTGTCCAGCCAACAAGGTGATCCTGTTTAATTAGCAGAACTATTTAAAAAAATTTTTTTAATAAGTTCATTAAAAATGCATGCCATCAAACACCTTAAATGAATAATTTATTCTGATGTGACAGATGAGGAATGCTTCTTCTAAGATTTTGCCACACACATATGCATTATCATAAAGATGGTGTGCTCTTTTCTTTAGTAGTATTTATTTTTCATATGCATATATATGTGGATTTAATAATTTTATCTAGGTGACATCCCTAAAACTCAGCAATTCTTAAATGTAGCATTGTGTTTATATGAAAAGGGCAGGAAATTTGCTTTGAATACATCATGCTTTGAATACATATTGGTGCCCCTGTTATACAGAGACTGGATTTAGCTTGAAATAGTAAGTAGCATATTTTGTTAGTTGTTGAGCCAACTATGCTTTGCAGTATACCACATTCAGACAAGTTATTAAAACAGGAATGCTACATTTCTTCAGAAGCATGGTTTTCTTCCTTGTTCCCAAGGTGGTTTTTTTGCTGCTTAAAAGGGAAGAACCTGATAATTTTGACAGACTTGGGCCTTCAGCTGGTATTTTTCCAACTCTGTTTTCAAAGTTTCTGTAAGTGTTTAAGAGTTTGGAGCATGAAGTTCAAGGCTAAGAATGCTTAGCTGAACATATCAGAATTTGTCTAATATATGGTCACTTTACAAATAATATGTTGCTTTCTGTTGGTGCCCTTAGGTATAATGGAAATAAAATTGAATGAAGTTTAAAATACAGAAGCTTGAAGGACCAGTAAAATTTGAGAATGAGCAGTTTTAACTGTGAGGCCAGAAATGAAATGAAATTGTTAATTGCATAATTATTTCTGGGCTTTCCCCTCTAAGCATGTGCAGCACCTCTTCCATGATCATGATGAGGCCTAGATGCTGATACTAAGTCCAAATAATATACCATGTTATTTACCATGTTATAGTTTCTCTTCTTCCCTCTCCCCTGCTGCATCTATTAGCTGGCAATAGCAGGTGCTTGCATACTCTTATGGTGCATCAGTTTTCAGCTCCATTTTTATTCTACATATATTTTGTAACAATTGTTTGAATAAATGCAGAATGATTTATATCATACACTGCTTTGTTAATTGTTAAGTAGCACATTATATCTTTAAATGGTTAAGTTACAGTTTGATATATCAGCCAGTATTGCATTTATTTTCCTCAAAATGTTGGCTTTCAAAAGATCCAGAATTCATCTATATTTAGCATCAGATCATTAAGTCTGCAATGTGGTTTGAAAATGGCCTGTGATCTGGCACACCAAGAAGTCTTGGCATAAAGCATACTCCATCCTTAATTTCCTATAACTGAATATACCTATTAGCTTTAAGGCTAGGTTTTTATTATTGCTCTCAGTTTTATGTTCCAAGTGAAGAGTTGCTGAAGACTCCATTGATTTGTTGCTTTGGATCTATCCTGCCAAGTGTGTGTTAAGCCACATGTAGTAAACATGAGCTATAATATTCTTTGGCTCTAAACTAAAGTAAAGTTGAACCTTTTCTGCATTTGAACAGCAGCTCCTATATAAAAAGTGCATGTGCTGTATATTGGGGTGCAAGGAAGAGCCATTTCCCCACAAGCTTTGACTTACAGGAGGAAATCCTTAGTGCTGTTAAACCCCATGTTTGACCATGATGAGACTGTACTACCCACCCACCCCAAACTAAGATGTCCTAATGCTTAAATCCTACATTTTCAGCTGCTCTTGGTGTTCAGCAACCATCCTTACTTGGAGCATCTCCTACAATATATACACAACAAACTGCATTAGCAGCAGCAGGCCTCAGTACTCAGACACCAACAAACTATCAACTCAGTCAGACAGCTGCTTTACAACAGCAAGCTGCAGCTGCAGCAGCCGCATTACAGCAGGTAAATGGAACTGCATTTGCTGACTCCTATTTTTGTGCAGCCAGTGAGTGGCAACTTCAGTAAAACAAGCCGAGGTCCAGATAAACTTTATAATCTGCTTTGAGATTTTTATTTGTAAAATGATTTTACTATTGTTTAGATACTGAATGCTATATAGTTTTTGTGTAGTCTGTCATGTCTAGGGCTTTCTTGTCGTAATTACACTGAGCCTCTGTTTGGTGTTCTCAAAATATCACATACCCTCAGAAATAGGGAAATCTTTTTAGTAGGGACAAATGTTATTTGTTAGTGTCTTTCTCTAACAATGCCGAAAAAGACGTTGGAAAAGCTAATAAAACACTAAATCACAATTCTGTAAACTAGAGTAAAAACTAGTGATGCATCAGATTTTAATGCTTAAAACATTTTTGGAGAAAGGTAGGTTTTCAAGGGATTTGGCAAGTACCTAAACACATTCACGTACCCCTTAGTGGCTTTCCCTAGTTCTTAAGTATGTTCATGGTGGTTATTATTATTTGTTAGTCACTTTATACAAAACTCTCAAACATATGCTGCTGGTATAGCATAATTTCGTTCCTCACAGTATGATCTTCACTATAGCAACATGATTGGATTTGGCTACGTGATGATGTCACTGAAAGTACCACAGCCCTCACATTGCTTTTATTATTGAGGAAAAGAAGAAACATTTGCCTGTTGCGAAAGCAATTAGTCTGATGTTCCCAGCCAAACGATGCTGGTGATTTCTTGATGCACAGTACTGGCAAGCAATGACTTGTGTCCTGATCCAGTTCTATTTATATATTAAATTTGTACCCCACCTTTCATAGTTATGTGTGACCAGTTGCAACAGAATATAGATGAGAATGTGCATCCTATTGATACTGTAGTGTAGATCAACTGCAGCTGTATGCAGATGTTGTCCTTGCCACTGTTTTCAATGGGATGTATTTCCAAATGTGTGGACATTCTCTTATAACTAGCAAACAGCAAATAGATTTGAGTGAAGGAGTGTTGGCCTAATTCACCTTCACATATTTGCAAAGTGGTGTGAAAATTGCAGAAAAGTAGGGGGCACTCTTCACAGGGGGTGAAAAGGTTCATGCAGGGCTCCTTTTGCTTGCCACTAATAAAATCATTGCAGCATATCTGTCCCCTGTGGTTTAACCCAAATTAGGTCAAACTAGGATGTGTTAATGAACTAGAATATTTAATCTGCAGCTGGCATAACTGGGTGTTGTGATCTTGCGAAGCTCCTGTTCATTTCATTAAGGCTTGCTTATGGATATTTCATAGCAGATTGTACTCGGCATTCGTTAATTTAGTTCATGTTGTAATATCTAGACTGATTTTTAAAAAACAATAAATGCTTTTCAGAGAAGATACAATACTGTTTTGTTCAGCTGATGAAATAATAGAAATGCAAGTATCGTCTTTTTTGTCTTAAACTTTATTTCTACAGTTTGGTTTTGCCATATTTACATTTCTCTGAGATTGTAGTATACAGATATATCTTTTTGGAGTACTGTCTAGCTATCAATTCTGATTCTGTTTTTCAGCAATATTCACAACCACAGCAGACCCTCTATAGTGTACAACAGCAGGTTTGTTCACCTCTTTGTGTGCATATTGTCAGTCTCTTATTTGCTCAGTCTGAATTGGTCCATAGTCTTCCAGTTCTGGATGATAGCCCAAAAATGTATTTTAGTTTTATGTCATTAAATACAGAAATGATTGAAATGTTCACATTAACTGACATGTAAAACCATTTGTCCACCAATATACCTCCCTACTTAACGTAGCTTCACTTTAACATATCCTCCAACACTCATAACGTGGCGGAGGATTCAACAATGAAGTCTTATATTCCTCCTCCCAGTGTCACATCAGACTGAGCAATTTCAATATATGCTAACAAATTGTAAGACCATGTACATTTTTTAAAACACACACACACACTCAGTCTCTCTCTCTCTCTCTCTCTCTCTCTCTCTCTCTCTCTCTCTCTCTCTCTCTCTCACATACACACACACACACACACCAGCATATGTTCCCCACCCAAATAGCTACCTTCTCATAGTGGGTTGTATCCAACCGCAGACTTCTGCTTGCTCAATGGAACTTTCCCCTCTTATCTCTTTCAGCCTCCCCAGCCCACAACCTCAGAATCTGCTCCAGAGGGTTGAAAGACATTTCAGAGCAGATTCTGAGGACATGTGGGGAGAGGAAGAGGAAGGGAAAGTCTCACTGTGTGAGCAGATCTCTGCAAATGCAGTGTGATATGCAACCCTATGTGTGCAAATTGCTGTGCCCTTATATTTGAATCTCTACAGAACCGTAGTGACTTAACTAAGGCATCTTGGAAACTGTTTTTCTGCTGTGATGAAACTGATCTATATTGTTGTCAAAAAAAAGCTTCATTTGCTGGGTTCTTTGAGAAGAGTAATGAGACTGAAGTTGGTCTGAGTATGGCAATGAGGGAAGTGGATGTACCCCAACCCTCATATATTGTCCTGGATACTAAGAAGGGGGAGGATTGGTCTTGCCTTATCCTTTGTATCACATCTTCCCCCTGAACCTCCGCCACTGGGGCAATTCAGAATGAGCCACAAAATAGAGGCACATTATAATCTAGAATTTGTGGATGGGATAACTATATCGGTGGTGTTGGAAAATGTGCTTTCAAGGACTCATCTTTGGACAATAGACATCTGCTGTTGATACATGGCGATATTGCGCTGCCATTGCCATTTTTAGTCTTGATTCATCCCGTATTACATAAAAGGGAAAATTCCAAACCCCAGCCACTGGTCTGTGTGGTTTTATGGAGTTGTGGAGCCACTGCTGTATCCACAGCCCTACCATGCCAGGGCAAAAGTTGTGGGAGTAGGGTGATAGCTGCAGGAGCCTGAACTTGACGCAGCCTGATGCCATCACACAATGGTAATGATATCTGCTCAGGATCCAACATACCCTGGGCCAGCTCAGCCCACCCCACCTCCAGAATACTCCAATTTGGGACCTTCGGCTGGCTCCTGCTGGTGGGGGTTATGCTAGTAAAAGGTAAAGGTACCCCTAACCGCTAGGTCCAGTCGCGGACGTCTCTGGGGTTGTGCACTCATCTCGCTCTATAGGCCGAGGGAGCTGGCCTTAGTCCGCAGACAGCTTCCAGGTCATGTGGGCAGCATGACTAAGCCGCTTCTGGCGAACCAGAGCAGCGCACGGAAACACCGTTCCTTCCATACACCCATTCTGGCAGCAAAGTGATGCTTCTGTCCTCCTGGTGGTGGCAGCCAGTGGAAGACCAGTATTGCTGAGCAGAGGGACACCACCTAATTCATCCCCTCTGAGCCTAGCACAAAGTGAGTTTGGACTACTGCAAGAGTGGAAAGCTAAGTGTTGGCCAAAACTGCATAAAGAGCAGCTATTGTATAGATAAATAATATCCTAGAATGCAGGTATAGGCAATCATGAAAACATTTTGCAGCTAGTTCTCAAAGCTAAATATGGCTAAAGAGGAAGCTGGACTTGCACAAAGCATAAAAAGTAATTCATGGTCTTGTATTTTTTAAGTTGCAGCAACCTCAGCAAACTCTTCTAACCCAGGTTAGTTTTATTAAAGCTTTCATCACTGTATAATAAATTTGCCTGTGCACTTGTCAGCTCTGCTTTTGTTTAAAGTTTTAAACATAATGGGACCTTTATTATGTCTCATGTAATACAGACAACTGGTAGTTCAGTCCAATGTGCTCTTTATCCCTTTGATTACCTCCCCCTCCCAAGCCAAAATAGACGTGCCCTTGTAGTTCTACTGTTATAGAGAGATATTAATTTCATGTCATTAGAAGGGGTATTTCTAATGCATATTTTCTCTTAGACTTCTGTTGATGCTTTAAAGTTTTTAGATATTTACACCAATGGTTAAGACTAGAAACTTAGGCTGCCATTCTGTGCACACTTACTAGGAAGTAATCTCTATTGAATATGATGAAATTTACTTCTAAGTAAATCTGCATAGGATTGTGCTGTAAGTAGTATACAGATATTTGAAGAGATTTTTCTTAGAATAGGAAAGTAATTATTTTATGTTCATAAAAAGTAGTGGACAAAAGGTATGTACAGTCCCGTCCCGTCCCCCCCGCAAGGCAGCCTATATTGCACTTGAAAATTATGAAACATTTTGCAGCAATGTAAGATATTCATTCATATTTTTGTCTGTGTGCTAGTCTTTCAGAAAACGTTGTAAACATGTTTCAATGTGCATAACCACTTTAGGGAGGTCAAAATATAGCATAGGAAAGAATAGGTTGCCGAAAAGATAATTGACACAAATTAAATAATAGAAGCAAAATTCAAAATCTGGAAATGTTCTTGGAAAACATTGATTACATAGCAACTGAAAAACAATCTCTGCTTCCAGATCATGATTGGTGCTAGTCTGAAGGCATTTCTGTGTTCTGATGTGCATTTACAGTTTTCATGTTTGAGGTTATTTTTATAGAAATACAAATAAGCCTACAGTTTGAGGAAATGATTTGGAAGAAATGGCCACCATAATAAGCAGGTGGGGTTTTGATATATTGGTTGAACCAGCTTGTGCAACTGCAGTTTGATAGGAGAAAAATCAAGGTTTATCTGTTTTTTTCTCCCCCAATGTAAAAAGGTATAGTTTTTTGCACTTTGTACAATGCAACTTTAGTTCAAAATAATTTTTCAGAGTGTGTGGCCTTTGACACCTGAGACATGTTTTCAGAACCCACCCTATTCCTATGGATGTAATTTTAAAAAACATTTTAAATATTGAATTTTAAATTGTTGGGACCTGATGGTGAAGAATGGGTAATAAATTGAAAAAATACAAATTATTATTATAATTATTTCAGCTACATTATTTAGAAGATTGTCAGTGCTTACATAATTTCATGTTTTATTTTGCACGCAGCCAGCTGTGGCACTGCCAACAAGCCTTAGCCTGTCTACCCCTCAGCCAGCAGCACAGATAACTGTTTCTTATCCAGCACCTCGCTCAAGTCAGCAGCAGAGCCAACCACAGAAGCAGCGTGTCTTTACTGGAGTAGTTACAAAGCTACATGACACGTTTGGTTTTGTGGATGAAGATGTATTCTTCCAGCTCAGGTAACTTAATTTTACCATACGTGGACAAGTGGTGATCCTGATAAAATGCATGAGAAATAATATAGAGAAAGAAGTTTATCGAGAAATATGGTAGTGTGACATCTAATCATGCGACTCTTTTCATTTTGCAGTGCTGTGAAAGGGAAGAGTCCTCAAGTAGGAGACAGAGTTTTGGTAGAAGCAACATATAACCCTAATATGCCTTTCAAATGGAATGCGCAGAGAATTCAGACTCTACCAAATCAGGTATATACAGCCACTCAGTCTGACTCTTGTCGGCACCTTTAGTGTAAAGCTGATTCACAAGTTGTTCCCTTTTTCTTCCTCATTAGAACCAGACTCAAACCCAGCCTTTACTTAAGACTCCTCCACCTGTACTTCAGCCTATTGCACAGCAGACTGCATTCAGTGTGCAGCCACAGCCGCAGCCACAGTCGCTGCTACAGGCACAGATATCAGCGGCTTCTATTACACCTTTGCTTCAGACACAACCACAGCCTTTGTTACAACAGCCACAGCAGAAAGGTATTTCTTCAATACTTGACATATATTGGATGTTTTCTTTAAAAAAAAAATGTAGAAGAATATAACTGACTGAATAGTATCAAGGCTATATGGTCTTCAGTTTACCTTGTAGCTGAAGTGCAAGAGAGATGCTGCATTCCGAAGTCAGAACAAACCATGATTTGTTGTGATGGGAACTTCAGGCTTGCGTATTCCCGCACACGCAGGGTATAGTTGTTAAAGCTTCCAATTGCTGTTTGTAACCACAATTTCCAATTTTATCCCAGTATGGAAAACTGCTTATACAAACCATGGTTATTTAACCAAGTTCAATTCTCATTTAACTAGCTATGATATGTATAAACCACACATTCCCATATTCAGATTAAATGGGAAACTGCCTTGTTGCAAACTGCAACAGGAAGCCTTGTGTGCAAAAGGTGGGAATGTAGCTCATAAACCTGACATTCACCATAGCACATTCTCATAATGTTAAACTGGTTTATTATAGCATTGGAATGTAGAACCCAGCCACACATTTTGTAATCAAGGTTCTCCGTGGATATGCTATGATTTTGTTTATAACTATAGTCTAAACTTTGTGTTGCCTGTTAGTATCCATAATATATATGCATTTTAACATCAGCTGTAGAATACCATGCTTCATCCTTCTAAAGAATAAAAATGAGCCCCTCTACGAGCCTCCATTAAGAACAAGGTACCTCTAAAAAAACGTAAGACCAGAATTCATAATCACTTTGTGGTTACTTTTTGCGTAAAATAGGTTGGCATTAGGGCTGGTAAATTGACTAGTTCTGTGGTTTCTGAAGAGGTAAATAAAAAAGATGGGTGTCATTCATATAGAGCCTTAACTTTCAAGAGAACCTGTTTAGTGTCTACATAGAAACTGTTGATGTTTTGGACTTTACTTGAACAATCTGAACTAAGGGGAAGTTACCTTGTTTGGTTTGGTTTTAAATCTGTTTTGCCCGCATGTTCTTTCTTAGGCCTCCTTCTGCTCTGTGGACTTTGTATTTGCTTGCACTATTTCTGAGTCTCATCCTGTTGTGTGACATCTGGCACAATTGCATGCTGTTATATGCTCTGGTAGACATTTTCTTGAGTACTGTTGCTCAGTCTTCTTTTCTACAGCTTGAGTCAAATCTAGACCTCTTTTTCTTTGCTGCAGAGAACTGTGGATTGCCCAGTTGATGAGAGTAACCTCTATCTGTTGTTCATGTTGTAGTTTATGGCATTGCCCTCTCACAGTGCTTAATGAGGCAATCATTGTGGAGTTATAGCAACAGAAATGATAGATTGTTGATGATTTGAGGGCCAGTTCAGACTACTTGGCAATTATTTGTGACCCTTTCCCCCCATCTTGTGTGTTCTTGTGAACAACTGTAATGCTTGAGGGCAAGCTGCATGTCTCTGGATGCTTACTAATTAGCAGTGACTCTCCAGCATGTAGTCACTGCCTGATTACGTGCACTTGCTTCCCTATCAGATATTGAGAAGTGTTAAGCAGGGAGCATGTGATGGACAAACAGCCTCAAAATGAGGACTGGCCTTCAGAATAAACACCAAGAGCAGTATTTTGTTGAAATGGACACTGATTTACACCCCACATTGCTGGAAACTGAATGGTTGAGTCAAAATCTTCCAGCATGTTAATATTTTCTGAGTAATGTAGGTTTAAAACATTCAATCAATATAATGTTCTCTTGAACCATTTTGTTCAGAGTTGTGTCCCTCCCCTTGAATTCTGTTAAAGTGAAACTAGCTGCATAACCCAGTATGATGAGGCTTGCATTGAGGAAGAAAAATTCATCATCTTGCCTATATAATTTGAAGAGTTAACTGAATGCATCCCATTGGATTAAATATGAGAAACCTTATGTTGCCTATTGTTATTAGATGATTGTTGGATTGCTGCCACATTCATTTCTGCAAAACAAATGAGCAAATGTTCTACGCTATTAAAAAGCATGAAAACGGATAGTCCAACAAATAAGCTACATTTTTGTGTTATAATTTGCTTACTGATATGAAATTCTTAAGAACTTGTGGGCTTTTCCCCCCCTCCTAGCTGGTTTGCTACAGCCCCCTGTTCGGATAGTTTCACAGCCTCAGCCAGCACGGAGATTAGATCCACCACCCAGATTTTCGGGGCGAAATGACAGAGGAGACCCCATGGCTAACAGAAAAGATGACAGAAGGTGTGATACAAAAATTCCTCTCAATTTTCTGTACATATTACAGACAGCAAATAATTTAAGTATTTGAAGTCTGAATGTAAGTACTGTTCAGTTTTGTTAATGATGATTTGAGAATGGAAGTTCTGTATGTTTTGATGTTTGTTGCTGTTGGTTCTAGAGTTATAGGCATGTGAGCTCTGCGTTCATAATGGTAGACGCTAAAACAAGACATTTATATTTCACACATGGTTAAGTCGTGAAAGGGAGCGTGAGAGACGTAGGTCACGGGAAAGATCACCCCAGAGAAAACGCTCTAGAGAAAGATCACCTCGGCGAGAGAGGGAACGATCACCCCGAAGACCCCGACGTGTTGTACCCCGTTACACGGTCCAGTTTTCCAAGTTCTCATTAGACTGGTATGTTATCTTGGTGTCAAATTGCAATTTCATATTTTTCTGTGGAAGGTATCTTACTGCCATAAAATAAGGATGCATTAAATAAATCCAAGAGATTGAAACATAGCTTCATTTTTATTGACTTTAAAGTTACTTAATGTAACTCAGTTTTACTTGAATGTTGTTTTTTCTCCACCCACCTCCATCCACTGTAGACAGAATATTTTGTGCAAATTAAGGAGATGTACTTTTTAAACCTTCCACTGTACAATGATCCTCTTTGTATTATACATTTTTACAAGCGTGTGGGGTGGCTGTGGACATTGTGCAGGAATTTTGGAGCCAGATATGTTGCAAAGTGGAGAGCTGAAACAGTTTACCTGGCAATAAAGCATTGGCTAATCTGTAAAATGTTGCAAGTTGGGTGCAGAATTCAGTACTTTCAGAATCTCAACTTTAATTTGAAAGAACATGTTTCTAACCCTTGAAGGGGTGAAAAAAGGCTTGAAAATGTGAAGGGAATGCAGTATTTTCATGACTGATATAGGCTATAGAATTTTGAGAAATCTATGGTACCTTATTATATGATACATTAAGGGTATACACCTTAATAGTGTACTTTAAGATTATCATGATAAAACAAGGAGTTTCTGCCCAACCTGTCTGTACCTCGGCTAAAGCCTGATCAGGGCTGGACTATAGTGATTTCCATTTACTCTGACAGCTGCCTAACTGTTCAACAGCTTCTGGAGAAGCAACTTACCCTAAAAACAAAAAATGGTGTTGGTTGGGTTTGTTTGTTTGTTTGTTTGTTTGTTTGTTAACTGATTAAAACATTTTTTTATATTTCTGATACTTGATAAAAGTTTAATGGCTATGACAAAAAGTACCTTAGCTTCCACAAAGGGCTGAACCAAACTTTTGTGAGTCTTGATTTTTGTTTCAATATTTGCATGTTCTGTTTCAGAGAATGTTTCAACAAGCAAAAAAATTTTTTTAAAAAATTACCCAAAATAAAGTTACTGTATTTTTCTTCCAAGATGTGGACACTAATGGCTCTGAGCTGCTTTTCAGTGATGTCAAAAGTAGAAGCAAAACTATAAAAAGAGTGTTTGAGCTCAGTTCTCATTCTCCATCTTGCTACAAATTTGCTTTTAAGCCCCAGCTCTTTTAATTGTTGTAAAATATATTTTCTTACTGTTTAAAGCCTTAGCTGTGATATGATGGAACTGAGACGGCGATATCAGAACTTGTACATCCCAAGTGACTTCTTTGATGCTCAGTTTACATGGGTGGATGCATTTCCTATGTCAAGACCATTTCAGCTAGGAAACTACTGCAATTTCTATGTAATGCATAGAGAGGTAGATCCTTTGGATAAGAACACTTCTGTACTGGATCCACCAGATGCCGATCATCTTTACAGTGCAAAGGTATGGCCAACAACCTAAATCATTCCTGCTTGCATAGAAATGTTTGGAAATGCTTCTTTGAAGGGATTCCCTTTGTCTTCTGTGCATAGGTTTCCAGTGATGTTACCTTTGTCGCAAATCTTGACTGAACAGTAAGCTCAGTTGGACCAGATTCGGTTTCAACTATTTTTCCCCAGAGTGGGTGACATCTTTCCATGGATTCTTTAGTTGGTCCCTTGATTCATGTTGTGTGTGCATAAAATCTTGGCAAGATTGCAACAAACTCTATGTGGCAATTCAAGAAGCTTTGGATTTGCAGGCTAATTTAGACAAGTCTTATTTTGTGCTTTGGGCATGTTAGATGCTGTTAGAAATTTAAAATCAAGTGATGATTTCATTGATATTTTTGGATATTTAACCCTTCAAAATAGGTGTATCTTTTTTTGACTTTATGCATTAATCTAGTCCTATTGAGTTTAGCAGCTAAGTGTAAGATACCAAGCTTTGAATCATAGCTTCGTTACGTTGTCTAGTCTTTTTTTTTTGTCATATTACTGTAACAGGTGATGCTCATGGCCAGTCCTAGCATGGAGGATCTCTATCACAAATCATGTGCTCTTGCTGAAGATCCACAAGAGCTCCGGGATGGTTTTCAACATCCCGCTAGACTCATAAAGGTAAAAATACGCATTTCTAGCAAACAAACATAAACTTAGAATTTTTTGCTGGAAAATTGATGCAGGTACAAGCTTTCCACATAGTTTTCTTTATGTTGGGAACATAGAATTCCTATATGGACACAAATAATTACTTTTGAAATGTGTTTTATATATTATTCTTACAGGAGCCCCCCTGTAGTCTCCCATCCAAATTATTAACATGGTTTGCATGTTTTTTACTCTCAGCACTGCTGAAGCATGTGCTCTTCCAAACCATTCACAGGACTAGCTTTTAAAAATGGTCTTAGATCTGTTGCATTGGAGAAAGCCCTTTCCTTGTGCATGAGCAGGAGGAGAGAAGGTTCTCGCCAATTCCCCCTGCTCCCAAACTGCTCTGGATCTTCTGTGAGACTTTGTTCACACAACAGAATCTTTAGATCCATGATAGTCCGGTGTTTTTTGCGTCTTGAAAGCAAATAACATCACCTTGAGAGAAATGGGGGGGGGGCGGGTTTCCCATAGACACCGTGAAACCATCAGTATAATCCTATGCATGTTTACTGTGAAGCAAGTTCTCCTTTTCTCTATTGGAACCTACTTCCAAGAAAATACCTTCTTATGTTTCTGGCTAAAATACTTTTAAACTCTCAAGGTTATGTCAGTGAACGTTTATACAATTCTATAAGCCCCTGATTTTACAGTACAGAATATTATTTTAATCTGTTGTTTAAAGCATTTTTATATGATGACAAACTGTTCCGAAGTCTTGCAGAATGAATGAGTAATGATGTTTAAACCTATTCCATTACTGAAATGCAATGTGGAAAAAAGAAACTGAACTCATTCTTGAGCAAGACTTAGGCTGCAATACTGTATTCACTTACCTGGGATTATTCCCATGGTAGCCATGTATAGAATTGTGCTGTCATTCTTGCAGATTAGGGATAACTGCTTGTGATGGCATGTAAACTGACAAACAGGTATGTGTAATTTTAATGGGTTGTATCCAATGCAAAATGGACTTCATCACTCTCCAGGGTTTGGGGAGACTGTAGGGCAGGCTTCCTTAACTTCGGCCCTCCGGATGTTTTGAGACTACAGTTCCCATCATCCCTGACCACTGGTCCTGCTAGCTAGGGATCATGGGAGTTGTAGGCCAAAAACATCTGGAGGGCCGAGGTTGAGGAAGTCTGCTGCAGGGCATTCAGAAGAAGAAAGTGGAGTCCAGTTGAACAGTCGGAAATCATTGCAGCATAGGATTCTACCCTTTTTTTGCAGTTTGGATAATCTTTTTTTTCTTGGAAGGAAAGTGCTAAGTAGCCTATTCTTCTCTAGTTTTTAGTGGGTATGAAAGGTAAAGATGAAGCCATGGCTATTGGTGGACACTGGTCTCCCTCACTGGATGGACCTGAGCCGGAGAAGGACCCATCTGTGCTGATTAAAACTGCCATCCGTTGTTGCAGGGCTCTAACAGGGATTGATTTAAGTGTATGCACACAATGGTAAGTACTACATTCTTAAAAACATTTTGATGAAATAGCAGCATGCTTAATATCCTCATGGAAATGATTTGGGCAAAATCAACCACTTCTTTATCAGCAGCTGGTAGTAGCTGTGCAGGCAAACTACTCAAAGTGATACCCTAGTTGACAACGCAAATGTGATTTTGGTGCCAAAAGGTTTGAAGAACAATGAACTTTAAATAATGTGTTTGTATTTGTTGTTTGAACTTTGCAATGCTTGTATGTTAAAATATTCTTTCATT
The DNA here is from genome assembly GCF_964234715.1 of Podarcis melisellensis. Taxonomy (NCBI): domain Eukaryota; kingdom Metazoa; phylum Chordata; class Lepidosauria; order Squamata; family Lacertidae; genus Podarcis; species Podarcis melisellensis. The sequence continues at coordinate 70,864,219 of NC_138537.1, read as the reverse complement.
TCACGCATAGCTGGAGGAGATCGCCAAGGAAACTTCATTTCATTATTCTCGTGTTTATAAATAATTAGATGTTTGGGGCAGCCATATTTTCTCTTGGTCGATTTACTACTTGTGTTAATCAGCTGTCGATCGCTTTGTGGAGCACCTTCCAACAATAAATAGAAAAAAAGAGTTCAACTTTTATCTTTTATTTCCTCCCGAGCCAGATGAAATGGCACATTTTAGTGCCAAGTGCAAAAACAATTGCCTTCAGCTTTTTTAGTATTAAATTTATTCCCCAACAGATGTCTTATAATGCATTGTACACAAGTTTTTCAAAGAGAACATATGGCTTTCATATTTTTTTTCTTTAGAAAAAATTCAGGTTGTCGCAGCAAAGTTTCTTTACTTGATGTGCTACAGTGATCTAGGCTCTGTAAAATGTATTGTAGAATTTTTTTTCCAACATGCTTCTTCCCTTGCAACAGGTACCGTTTTGCAGAGATTCGCTACCATCGCCCTGAGGAGACCCACAAGGGGCGTACGGTTCCAGCTCATGTGGAGACAGTGGTTTTATTTTTCCCGGATGTTTGGCATTGCCTTCCCACCCGCTCAGAGTGGGAAACCCTCTCCCGAGGATACAAGCAGCAGCTGGTCGAGAAGCTTCAGGGTGAACGCAAGGAGGCTGATGGAGAACAGGCACTGAACGCTAATCCCTTTTTCTATTTCTGCTTCTCACAGGCGCAGGAACACAGGCACAAAATGCACACCACATGCTACACCGCAAACATACCTAGGAGGAACATAATTGGTAACAATGACTGGTAAACCAGCTTTCAGCAGTGTAGAACTTACTTGTGTTTAATTACAGCTAGTGTACCAACTTAAGTGTATACTGATGCAACAAGTGGAATTTAAGCTGTGCACTCCATGCACAAATCTTTTTAATCTTAGAACTAGTTGCTGGAATCTGGGACCAGTTATTGAGTTAAGATTTCAGTTTTAAAAGTTGTGTTAAGCATTTTGCCGTTCTACCAAAAAACAAAAAACTTTTATTTTTTTCTCCCATGTGTTAGCCTTTTAAAAAATAATATTAAGAATGGTACTTTGAAATAGGCAAGACATTGAAATAACATAGCCTAAAAGAATCTTATCTGGCTGATTGGCAACTTGGTAAATGTAAAAAGGTCTAACAAAATGAGGAGTATTTTGGGTGGTTTGAAAATTGGGGGATATCATACACTGTGTGGTTGGTGGTGACCAGCAGTGTCTGTGTGTCCCCGATGATCTTTGTGTTGTTGTTCTTTATCACCCTTTTGTGTTTCACAGAGATGGCTCTTATTGGCTGATGAGAGAGGCACTGTTATAAACTAGTAGAATGTGTGTATGTGGCTTTGTTGAAATGGTAACTTTAGGAGAAGACTGTCTGATGAAACAGTTGTGGCCTTGCCCAGGTCAGCTGCAGAATTTAAGAAATAATCATATTCATTTTGAAGCTTTCTGAAGGATGATGACTTTATTTCATTTTTTTAGGATGAAGAGGAGAAGGATGATGGGGAAGCAAAAGAGATTTCTACTCCTACTCATTGGTCCAAACTTGACCCAAAGGCAATGAAGGTAACCATAGCTGAAGACTTCAGGATGTTTACATTACATTACAAAGTCTAGTAAATATTGCAGTATTGTTTCTTTTCTGAAGGTAGTACAGTTATTGGGAATTGGTGTTGCTTTGATCTTTTTAAATGAGTGAAATCTTTGAAAATCACTGATACACATTATATTGGGGCAAATGTATCATGAATTTTTTTAAAAATGAAGCTTTGTGATTTTTGCCAAGTTTTGTTTGCCTTATATTTCAATAATTTGAGATGTGCTTGTCTCTGAATAGGTTTGATTATATAAATACTAAATTGTGAATTGAATGCTCACTGTAATATTTATCAACTAGGTTAATGACTTACGCAAAGAATTAGAAAGCCGAACTCTTAGCTCAAAGGGCTTGAAATCCCAGCTGATAGCCCGACTAACAAAGCAACTCAAAGTGGAAGAGCAGAAGGAAGAACAGAAAGAATTGGAAAAGTCTGAAAAGGAAGATGAAGAGGAGGAAGAGAGGAAATCTGAAGATGACAAAGAGGTAGCTGTCTAGTGGATTTACTAGTGGAAAATGGTCACTAGTAAATGTTTAGTTCATTATTAAGCTGAACTTCAGGTGTGTTTGTGTGTGATAGGAAGATCTTCATAATGAGAGTTAGGACTGATCTTACGCATGCATACTGTAGTTGTTGGGGACTGCTTTCTCATAACTTCTTGCCATACCAATCCAAAAGCTACAGGGTCTTGTCTCCAGTGTTACCTAGCCCCTGAGGAAAGGTGGTGGTAGCATGGGAAGGAGCTGCTAAGTCATTTATGTCTACATCTCTATTTATATGTGCATCTTCCTTGTTGCAATAAACATTGCTCGTGCTAAGAACACTAAATAACAGGGCTTGTTAAGTTACATTAGAGTTAAATAAATTTCCAGCCACAACGTAGTGCTGATTAGGCCTTTGCTTTGTAGAGAAGAAATATGCTCTCCTTTTCCTCAAATGCAGGATACATCATCTCTCATCTCCTTAATCTTAGGTGTCTTAGGGTAAGAGAAATTGACCCGAGCATCTTGATCACTGAGTGAAAATTTCAACCTGGGTCTCCCCAGTCACTCCCACACTAGGCTGACTCTCCAGGTTCTGTCATGGATTGTCCCAGCTAGCATGCATATAACATTCACATAGGGGAAGGGAATAGAAGTGTCCAGTAAACAACTGAGTATGTGGCTCTCCCCACTCCCCCTGCCTTTTTGCCCTCCTAAAGAAGTAAATATTTGAAGTTCATACTCTGACGTCTCCACTCCAAATTCCTTTTTTCAAATCTTTAGGAAGAAGAAAGGAAACGCTTAGAGGAAGTGGAACGCCAACGTCGAGAGAGGCGATACATCTTGCCTGATGAGCCAGCAATCATTGTGCATCCGAACTGGGCAGCCAAAAGCGGAAAGTTTGACTGCAGTATTATGTCTCTTAGTGTTCTTCTGGATTACAGGCTGGAGGATAACAAAGAGCATTCTTTTGAGGTCATCTCTTCACCTAACTTTCTCCCCTCACTATTTCTGAATAGCTGCTTGTGTGATCACCCTTCTGATCACACAACATTGGATACAATTAATTAAGGTGCCCCTGTTCTCTTAAGAGTGCAGCCTCTCTAGCTTCAAGCTTTTGATTTTATGCCCCCATCTTGGTTCTGTGATGAGACAGGGCCAGCTCAATTACTTACATCAGATTAAGAAAAAAAGGACACTGTTTACCAGCAGTACAGCTGTGAAACCTCCATTCATTTGAATTGGATTTGCACCAAGCTAGACTTCTGTGCTCCTGTTACAGTAAATAAATTATGATAATTGTATCCCTCTCTTCTACTGTAGCCTGGCACCATACATGAAGTGGCTTAGTGATCTTCAAGTGGGGCCAATTTATAAGAAAGTTGAACTTTGCCATGGAATCAGGGGATATAGTTGGGCAACTCCATATTTTGTAACTTCAGCCTGCCTTTCTGTAAAATGAGGATATGGTGAATTTCCTCACTAGAATTTTGTTTAAGCAAAAGAAAAGATTGTAAAACTGCAGAATTTCAAGTGCAAGGTTAATTTTTTATTTCTGCATTCTTTTAATGAACAGGGATTTTAATATTATTGTATTGAAGTTGAATATTATATAACTGTTTTCTTAGGTGTTAATCACTTCTAGCAAAACCAGCAAAAAGTCTTGTGGCATGTTAAAGACTAATCTATTATGACATGAGTTTTCATGGACTGTAGTCCATTTTTTCAGATGTATAAAGTGTTATCCTGAGTTGTAGGTATATTGAGGGTGGGGCATAGTACACAGTGAGGTAGAAGGAAATGAAATGTACGAAAGAACAAGCAGAGTTATTTACATTTTAACAAGAGTATGCGAGTGTACTGTTTGTAATTCTGTTTCGGTGCTTTGTTAATTCTGGTTTGTTGCTTCCTGTGCAGGTTTCATTATTTGCTGAACTTTTCAATGAAATGCTTCAAAGGGACTTTGGTGTCCGAATATACAGATCCCTCTTGTCGCTTCCAGATAAGGAAGATAAAAAAGATAAAAAGAACAAAAAAGATGAGAAGAAAGAGAAAAAGGAAGAACGAGATGATGAAAATGATGACCCAAAGCCTAAAAGAAGAAAATCTGGAGATGAGAGAGAAAGAAAAGATGAGAGGGATGACAGGAAGGTTAGTGGCCATTAGAAGAAAGAACTAATCAGCTGATGGATTAAGAACGGTTTGTGGAGGAAGGGCTTGTTACTACATTTCATCAGTTTTAATTTTATTTCTCATGCTGGTTAATTTTATCAGATCTTGCCTGATTGGAATTCTATAACTGATTTCCTCCCCTTACAAGGAGTTCAAATTGTTATATGGAAAAAAAAATCCTCCCTTACCCCAGACAATGACAACAACTGGAGCACTGCTTCAGCTTAATAATTTTCTGATTGTTGGTTCACTCTTCAGGGCAAATAGGAAATGCAGAAACGTAAGCAATATCATCATCCGTTTTCACGAGCTCTTGCTAGGGGAGCGGGATTGAATCCCAGATCTCTGTGATTTGTTTTAGAAACTTTTGCACCAAGGGGGAGATCCAGTGTTTTATGAATGGACTCCCCCTTCCTCTCCTCTCTGTGCACTCCAGAATCTGCTCCAGAGGGCTGAGGGTTCTTCTAAAGTGGATTTAGAGATATACAAGGGAGAGCAGGGTAGAGGAGAAGAAGGGATAGCTACATTACACAAGCAGAAACAGATTACCCAGTCGGGCAGACACAGTTGGATATCACCCCCAATTTGTGTGGTTTGAAGGTTTTTAAATTACTGCTGCCAGTTGTTGGATTGTGTTAATATTTATGAACTAATTACAGAGAGAAGATAAGAGGAAGGATGATGCTAAAGATGAAGATGAAATGGAAGATGACAATAACCAGGAAGAATACGATCCAATGGAAGCAGAGGATGCTGAAGATGAAGATGATGGTATATGGGGATGGTTACTTTAATTAAAAGGTGGCAGGTGCAGACAAAGGCAAAACTGTAGAGCCCTCAGTTATGTGTGTTGATTTCCACTAGTGAATTTGCAGTGTGTAACAGACTGTGTACAATATTTCTGTACCTTTTGATGTGAAAATCCAATCCAAAAAACTACAATTATTACTTAAGATTATTGAACCAAAGTGGTCCAGAAGAGAAATAATATATTTGGCACATGCGTGTTAACAGAACCTCTGCTGTTTCTTTCTATGTTGTAAGATGCCCTTAGCATCACATGAGCTGTGTGCATCTTCATTGTAAGATATGTATAATAGCAATATAAAGTGCTAACATAATATGAATATGCTGAAGGTAATGTTTGTTTCCATAGATAGGGATGATGAGGAAATGAACAGACGAGATGACAGAAGAGAGGGAAACCGGCATTGCAAAGAGAGAGCTTCTAAAGATAAGGTATTTACTGCTGTGAATTTCTAACTGTGAATCGATGAAGATGCTAGAGAACTGGGAAGGAATAGCCTGTCTGCCAAAACTGTCTTCATCAGTCTTAAGTTCTGTTTCTTGAAGGGATTGTTTACTGGAGATAGTGTCAAAAACCAATTAAGTTGAAAACTCTCTCCATATTATGTAATATACTAGTAGCTCTGACCTGTAATCAGTGTGGGAACTAACTCCTGGAAAAACTTCTGTCAGATCCTGCTGCTCCTATCTCTTGTCCTCATAAATTGTATAACCATCTAGTGCTTAGTGTTGTTGTGCTTTAGAAAAAATTTATATATGCACATGACTTTAAGGAAGCTGTACTTCACATATTTTCTAATACTGAAATAACTAATGGATAATAAAAAGGGGGGAAAGCCTTATTGTTATAAAATGTGTTTTTTAGGAAAGAGACAAAACACAGATGATAACTGTTAACCGCGATCTTCTGATGGCTTTCGTTTATTTTGATCAATGCCATTGTGGATACCTTCTAGAAAAGGATTTGGAAGAGATACTGTACACACTTGGACTGCATCTCTCACGAGCTCAGGTTTGTTGCTAAAGCTGTATGGGAATGAAGAAAAGGGAAGGCCTTGCAGCGCTCAGTCTGCATCACTCTGGGGTTTTTTTCTCTGATTAACTGCAGTATAATAAAGAGAAATAAGACTTGCCCAGTCACTTTTTATACATCTGTATTTTCTTTGCTAGAGAAAAGGGAGGAAGCAAGGGGGTGTTCATGACGAAAAAAATGATAAATGATTGAAGTCCACATGCATACAGAAGAATTTTATTGTCAAGAATTTACGTAAAATTACTCTCTTGCCGTAAAATATCTCAAGCTTCGAGATTTGATTTTCTTTTTTGCCTTTTTAATGTATTTATATTGTAAAAATGTATTGCTTATATTATGCATGAGAATCATGCCTTTGTTGAGCAAACCATTAATGTGAATTTGGTCTCCTGCTATCTTAGGTTAAGAAGCTGCTTAATAAGGTGGTGCTTCGTGAATCTTGCTTTTATAGAAAACTGACAGATACTTCTAAAGATGAAGAAAATCAAGAAGAAACTGAAACTCCACAGGAAGAAATGCTAGGTGACACAATTTTGTTATATATGAAGACATGTCTACCATTATGTATGGTGCAATATTTTCTACCTGTGTCACTTTAATAGCATGTACTCTTTCTTCAATGTGGTAGGTAGTAAAGGCTGCAGCAGTGAAATTCAGAGAGGGGACCATTTTGAATGAGCAGAAGTCCCTGTGTGCTTGCACACGGCACATTTGGATCCCATCCTGTTTTTTCCATATTTTGCCAACATGACGATCTCAACACTATGGACAATCTGAAAGTTTTTTGAGTGGGAATTTTACTCCTTATGTTGGGACTGAGGATGTGGGGGAGGGATACATTTGTTTCACTCTTGGAATATGCGAGTACACTGGAATTCTTGAGAAAACGTGGGGCTTTGATAATTTTCTACTGTAGGAGTCTTGAAACTCACCAGACATGTCTGGTGGTGACGTTGATTTTAATGATATGTCTTAACCCCCTATAGGAAACAGGCTTCTGCTACCATCACCTGCTATAAAACAAGAACCAAGAAGCTCAGAAGAAAACGTTGGCCTCATTGTTTACAATGGAGCTATGGTGGATGTAGGGAGTCTCTTGCAGAAACTGGAGAAGAGTGAAAAAGCCCGAGCTGAGATGGAACAAAAGCTTCAGTCACTAGAAGAAAAGACAGGTGGGAGAGTGAGATTTGAATTATTGCTTCACACATTCAGAAAGGTTTATTATTAAAGCAGAAAAATACTTTAAAGCTGAACAATTACAATTCCTGTGAATTGGGTGGAGTGTATGAATACTCAGGTCTTCTGGCCTGAATAAAGAGGACACATCTTACCAAATCACATTACTAGCTCTGCTAGGTGATACAGCTGTATAATTAGGTACATGGCATCTTTAACGCTGTTTGTTCTGTAATGCTTGAAGGAATATAGAAAAACCGAAAGTAAAAGATTAAGTGTTTTAAAATCTTTTTTTGGGGTTTTCAGATGAAGATGAAAAGACTATATTGAATTTGGAGAATCTGAATAAAGGTCTGTCTGCAGAACTTAAAGAAGTCAAAAAAGATGCTGGCCAGCTACAAGAGAATTTGAAGGCATCAGAAGATACAAATTTGCAGTTTGAGGGGCAGCTGAATAAGACAATCAAAAGCTTGGCTACAGTTATGGATGAAATACACAGCGTTCTTAAAAAGGTAAAGGTTTTTCTAATTCTGGGTGGGAATAATCTGTTGCATGGGCAAAGCGAGGCCTGCTTGTGCAACCAGACAAACTGCACTTTATTAAACTTTGCCTAACCATGGAGGTTACGGGTCACGGGTGGCGCTGTGGGTAAAACCTCAGCGCCTAGGACTTGCCGATTGTATGGTCGGCGGTTCGAATCCCCGCGGCGGGGTGCGCTCCCGTCGTTTGGTCCCAGCGCCTGCCAACCTAGCAGTTCGAAAGCACCTCCGGGTGCAAGTAGATAAATAGGGACCGCTTACCAGCGGGAAGGTAAACGGCGTTCCGTGTGCTGCGCTGGCTCGCCAGATGCAGCTTGTCACGCTGGCCACGTGACCCGGAAGTGTCTGCGGACAGCGCTGGCTCCCGGCCTATAGAGTGAGATGAGCGCACAACCCTAGAGTCTGGCAAGACTGGCCCATATGGGCAGGGGTACTTTACCTTTACCTTTAACCATGGAGGTGCTGTGGCCTGGAGGGTGTCATGAAGGCCACACAGAGGCCTGTATTTGGATCGTGGGCCTGAGGTTCCCCATCCCTGTGAAAGAGGTGTATAAGATTAGGCATTGCATGGAGAAACTGGGTCGGGAGAAGTTTTTTCTCCCCCTGTCGTAATATTAGAACTCTTGGGTTCTAACGAAGCCGAATGTTGGAAGATTCAGGACAAACACAAAGAAAGTACTTCACACAGTGCATGGAACTCTCTTCCCCCAAGAGCTAGTGATGTCCACCAACTCAGATGACTTTAAACAAGGATTAGAAAAATACATGAAAAATAGAGCTGTTGATGGCTTATGTTCCCCTCCACTCTTAAAGAGGCAGCATGCCTCCGAATTCCAACTGCTGGGAATCAGAAGCGGAGAGAGTGCTGTTGTACTCAGATCTTGCTTTTAGATTTTCCTTAGGCATCTGGTTGGTCACTGTGCAAATAAAATGCTGGACTGTGGCCTGATCCAGCAGGGCTCTTCGTATGTTTATATGATGAATGCCCCCTTCCATCAAAAAACAAGCCTTAAAGAGGCACTGACTGTTTACTTAGAGACCCCACTGTGGTTCTTTAGTCAAGACACATTGCAAGAGGAACAATACAGTATAATCAATATCCTTTAGAGCCAATGGATACTGTTGCACATGTGGAAGATAACACCCAAAAGAACTTCAAGAAATTGAAATATTGCTTCAGTTATATTACTTTCTTGCCAGCCCTGGCATTGAAAGTGTGTATGTGGGAGGGAGAGGGGAGGTGAGGCAGAGGGAAAGAAGAGGGAGAAAGAGTAGTAGGTTTGGTTTTTGTCTCCTAGCATATTAAGGTAAAGGTAAAGGTACCCCTGCCCGTACGGGCCAGTCCTGCCAGACTCTGGGGTTGTGCGCCCATCTCACTCAAGAGGCCGGGGGCCAGCGCTGTCCGGAGACACTTCCGGGTCACGTGGCCAGCGTGACATCGCTGCTCTGGCGAGCCAGAGCTGCACACGGAAACGCCGTTTACCTTCCCGCTGGTAAGCGGTCCCTATTTATCTACTTGCACCCGGAGGTGCTTTCGAACTGCTAGGTTGGCAGGCGCTGGGACCGAGCAGCGGGAGCGCACCCCGCCGTGGGGATTCGAACCGCCGACCTTGCGATTGGCAAGCCCTAGGCGCTGAGGCTTTAACCCACAGCGCCACCCACGTCCCCCTAGCATATTAAAAATGTGCAAATATCTGTGATTTCACATTATGTAAAAGAGTAGTATTTGAAATTGTACTAGTATTTGCAACTATTGAAATCTGGTTTCCCTAGGTATTCAGGTATTCATTTTAAGTGTATAGTGTCATAGTTTGGCACTTCAAGCACAAGACACAAAGATCCATGCTTATTAATCACTAAGTGGCTGATGACAGGTGATTAAAAAATAGTACCTGCTGTTAGCATGGGAATAATGCTGTATATGAATTTATACATTACTCAGGGCTTCAGTTGATATAACCCTTCATTAGTGTATTTCCTCCTTTTCTACAGGATATTGTGAAGATTGAAGATCAGAAATCCAAAGAAAATGGAGCAAATGTATGACAAACTTGCTGCTGCTGTGGGGAATATGGTGTCACATAATGTAATATAAATCATGAAACTGGAGTGTATGAAAGTGGTGCATGTTTGATTTGAGTAGTATAAATACCTTAGTCCAAGCAAAGGATGTAAAAAGTTTTATAAATGTGCGAGCCTGCTTCAAAGCATTGCTTGTAATTCATAGCTCTCAATTTATTAGACACTCCTTGAGTGAAAATAATTTTGCATTGCAAATATGTTTTAGGGCAAACTTCGTTATAGTTTGAATGCTAATAAAGTTCATCAATTTAATGGAAAGTAGCAAGTATTTAATTACCAAATGTTTTCCTTTTAAAGTCTAGTGGAGACTTTCCCCCCATTATTTATAGAAATGCCATTCTTAGGTTTTTATTTCAGTCTAATTAGCCTTTTTAAATTCAGGTATAAATCATAGCATGCTGCTTAATTTTGCAAGTAAAGATTTTTAAAGAAAATTTTGAATTTCTTGTCACAGTTTCTTCCCTTTAAATCAAACCTTCTCACGTGGAAGTTGTTCTTATTACTGTTTTGGTGCCCAGTGATTAAGAAAAATAGTAAGGAACTTAGCAGAATGGTAAATTGGGATTTATATGAGAAAATGTACAATTGCATAACTGGCCAGTAGATGTCACTATAATGCTTTATAGGGGTGGGCGTGGGGATTGCTACTACTTTTATATTGGCTCTCATTAAACTGGTTGTTTATTTTCCAGTGTTAATTCATTAAGATTTCAATAAGTCCAAGTGAGTAAAGTATTACATGCATTTCACACAACTTAAAAGATCTAAATTTAAGAAGTGACACAGCATTTTTATTTAAGAGAGAGAGTATTTAAGAGAGAGAGTATAGGTACATGAGCTTTACTCAAGTTAAGCAGGAACATGACCTTGGGGTTGTAATGGGCTACTCAGTGAAGATGTTGACCCAAGTGTGTGGCAGCTGTGGAGAAAAAGGCAAATTCTGCACTAGGGAACCTTGGGGAAAGCACTGAAAATAAAGCTGCACCTGAAATAATAGGTATAGTTCTGGTTGCTGCACCTCAAAAAGGATACCATAGAGCTGGAAAAGGTTCAGGAAATGGCAACCAAAATGTAGATGGAGCAACTCCCCAATGAGGAAAAGGTTGCAGCAGTTGGGCTTTCTACCAGTGCAGTAGCAAGGTCTACACACTGATCATTACTCAGTGTACCGTCACTGATTTCCTAAGCTCTGATCAAACCAAGTTAAGTGTGTAGAATTTAATGGTAATTTAATGCCTTGGATTTTGATTTGTAGAATATGGGAGTTTCTCTTTATGTGCCCGGTATTTTGAAAGCTGAGAGCACCATGCAGTTAAAACATACACAGAATGGAAAAAAACTGGGGCACACCACAATGCTCAAAGCTTTTGTTGGTCGTTTGTTTAAATAAAAGTCTTGTTGCTTAGTCGCTACCTATTTAGTTTCATGGTTCACGAAGACCTGTTGCAACCTATGAAGAGGAAAACATAAAAAGCAGTCCGATTAGAGCACTCCTCTTTATTATGCATCCCTTTAACTGTACAGAATTAAGTGTATTCGTTGGCCTAATTTTTTACCCATAACTCTATCTCAGTACTGTAGTAACGTTGGCAGCTTTTGTGATTGACCTAAATAAAAGGTCTGGTCCATCTGCAGCAAACAATATGTGATTGGGGGTGGAAGTAAGGAGTCTATAGTCCACAACCTTGCATAATTATTTTGCTGCCTCTGGTCCTCCTTGTTTTTCCTCGGGATTAACATTTTTTACATGCAGTTTTAATGTCTGGCTTCGGTAAGCCTGAGCCTATGAAATGTAAATGTCTTTTAGTGAGATTTGGGTTGTTTCTCCCCTCCTTTCACTCACGTGTTTGCATATTTGCCTTCTTGTTTCCTGTGACATTTAAAAATGGGAAACCCCCCTTTGTAGGTTGACATTTTGAATTTTAAAGGATTATCCGGAAGACAGGGGAGAGAGACTTCTGTCAAAGCCTTGAATGCTGCTTCGCATGGACATATGTGATGATTTGTAAGTGTGAAATAACCACTGCAGATCAAACGCCACAAAGTTTGCGCATTTTCTAAAAAAAACAAAAACAACACACTACAGTGAAGACTATGCACATCTTGGAGGTGTTGCGTGCTCCTGTTCTTAATGTTGTATTTAATTTGCTTTGATTGTATGCTTTCATTTAAGATTTACTTTGGGTGACATCTAATGGTATTTCAGCTTGCACAGTAGAACTTCCCCTTCTTCCCCTTGTGTAGGAAAATGGCAGGCCCTCGTCACCCTTGTAGTTCCCCAAGGTGGGGAGAGCCTTAGAAGCAAATTTGGGGGTTGTGTGAGAGGCTTGGGGGAGGGAAGTATTGTCATGTTCATTTGCACAACACTGGATATCATGCATTGCTTTTTACTGTACATTGCCCAGAGATCTTTGTTTTATAGGGTGGCATATAAATGCTGAAAACAATGCGTTTGATGCTTATGCTATAGCAGTGCTCCAAATTAGTTGGCTCTGTTATGGAATTCATATCAGAATTGTGAATCCAGGGCTATAGCCTCAGTGGCAAGAAGTGCCTTTTACCAGCTGCACCTGGTGTGATAGCTATGATCATTCCTGGGCCCAGAGAACTTGACCACAGTAGTTCAGGCAACTTCAATAGTGTATTACTGTGGGGTTTCTCTTGTGCTTGGCCTGGAAACCGTAGTTAGTGCAAAATGCTGCAGCACAGTTGCTGACAGGAAAGGCACCTCTGTTCGCAGATCTGCACTGGTTGCAGATTTGTTACCAGGCCAAGTCCAAGGTATAAAAAGACCTTAACTGGTGCTGTTACTGGTGCCACAAAATACTTGCTCAGCAATTGTAAATATTCAGTCTTTTAGTGTGGCAGCACCTACACTTCGGAACACTCGACATCAGGTAAAAACCTTCGCTCTACTCTTTGTTTATGCAGGACTATCCAGACATGTAGATTCTGACATACTTTTATTTTATTTTGTTTGTTAATTTTAATTATTTTAAAATGCTTCATTGTTTTGGCTGTTTATTGATACTTTGTGTATTTCTTATAAAGAGTTTAGAAGTTTTCCTACAACAAAGTGTATATAAATTTTATTTTAAAAATTACACAATGAAAATAATGATCGTCACAGAGGAGCCAAACAGTTCCTTACCATCTGCTTCCTAATATGTGTTCTAAGTTTAAAATTGAACTTTTCGGTGGCATAGGAGGGTGATCCCTTAAACAGAAAGATGGTTTTGTAGGTATTCCAGGCTGTGTTCTTAATAAAAGGAAAAGTCATCTTCTAAGGCCTCCTTTATACAAATTACAGTATAAAAGGACATAACCCATGGATTCTACCTTTCTAGTTCCACATTGACATTCATTAGGTGCAATTGTATTAAATCAGCCGGATAGAAAAACAGAGGGCAGACCATTAAGATGAATAAGCGTAAATGCCTCTCGTAAATTGCATTAAGAATGAAAGGAAAGAAAGGCACATACTGATGTCCCAACTTTGAAACTGAATCCAGATTACAAGAAAAAGAAAAGTCTTAAAAGGATCACTACTTACTCAATCACTACAAATAGTATAGAGAGAGAGAAGACTGGATTTCAGGGAGGAATTGTTTGCTGCATATTCTTATTCTGAGTGCTTTGCTATCATACATAAAGAGCAATGTGAGAGACTTCTACTTTAAATTAAAATTAGTCCCCTCTTCGCCTTTCTTTTTTTATTAACTTGACTCCTTTGAGGGGCAAAGCCAAACACAGAAAAACTACTTTCTAAGAACCTGGTTAGAATAAGTATTAATTTGCAGAATTTTGCCACTTTTCTTTGATAATGAGTGTTTTGAAGTGTTGGGTCCTTCCTGTGAAAGAGAGTCCTTTTGGTTTAGCAATATTTACTGGCAGTTAACATTTCAGAATTATCTTATTTTGCTTTTGGATAAGGAAAACTGGCTGGTTTATCATACTTTACACATTAGTTTTTCAATTAACTATTTTATTTGACCCAAGCATCATAAAATTATATAAAAAACACTTAAGAGTATATTCAGATTGTGTTCCATATGGCTGGGGTGAAACTTCTGGATTAAAATTAAAGGAAAGAAGTAGAGAACCACCGGAGCACAATTTCTGTTCTCATCCTGAAGCAAAATTCTTAACCCAAGGTACTATTTCTGGGTTAGCCGAGTCTGTAACCTGAAGCGTATGTAACCCGAGGTACCACTGTATTTGGATCCACATGTATATCCAATTTACCTTCAGATTCTTTAAAGTGCGAGAAGGAATTCAGGATACAGAATTGATGGTCCTCCAGATGTTGCTGGACTGTAACTTCCATTATCTCTGACCATTGGCCAAGGGCTGATGAAAGTTGGAGGACAAAAGCATACGCAATACCACAGATTCCTGACCTGTGAAGGAACAACCCCCCTTACAAGTTAAAGGGTGGCTGGAAGAGGGAAAGTTGGACTATGAACTCAATTGCTCCTTCATTAGACTCTGGGTGGCATCACTAATATGCGTTCATGCTTCTGCACTGCTCTGTCATAAGTGTTCCCCACAATCCTAGAGCAGTGTGTGTGTGCGCATGCCCGCGCCATTGATCTCTGCCAGGTGGAGGCATCTTTGGGTAGTCAAGGCTCTTCCCCCTGTGCCCCTTTCATCCCTCAGGTATTTGTATGCATATTCACCGCTTCACATTTTGGCATCTAGTACAGTGTTTCCCGGGTGGCGCTGTGGGTTAAACCACAGAGCCTAGGACTTGCCGATCAGAAGGTTGGCGGTTCAAATCCCCGTGACAGGGTGAGCTCCTGTTGTTCGGTCCCAGCTCCTGCCAACCTAGCAGTTCTAAAGCACATCAAAGTGCAAGTAGATAAATAGGTACCACTCCGGCGGCAAGGTAAACGGCGTTTCCGTGCGCTGCTCTGGTTCGCCAGAAGCGGCTTAGTCATGCTGGCCACATGACCCGGAAGCTGTACACCGGCTCCCTCGGCCAATAAAGTGAGATGAGCGCCGCAACCTCAGAGTTGGCCACGACTGGACCTAATGGTCAGGGGTCCTTTTACCTTTTACAGTGTTTCCCGAACTTGGGTCGTCATCTATTTTTGGACTACAACTTCCATCATTCCTAGTTAACAGGAACAGTGGTCAGGGATGATGGGAATTGTAGTCCAAAAAAACCAACAGATGGAGACCTAAGTTTGGGAAGCACTGATCTAGTGCATCTGCATGTAGGACACACCAGTAGAAGGAGG
This sequence comes from Podarcis melisellensis, assembly GCF_964234715.1. Lineage (NCBI taxonomy): Eukaryota > Metazoa > Chordata > Lepidosauria > Squamata > Lacertidae > Podarcis > Podarcis melisellensis. Next base: position 70,849,057 of record NC_138537.1, on the reverse strand, counting down.
GATTTGAATAGGCTTTCTTGTCATCTGAAGAACAGAAAAGCCTACAGAATAATTATCCCATTTTCTCAGCTACACTTGAGAAGGAATTGGCTAACAGCCAGCCATATTTGCATAAAAAAGCCAAATGTGTTGCCACAAATTCAACTTCTATATCATTGGAGACCAAAGTACCAGATAGTGCAGGCTTAGATTATTAAAATTATTTTTTAACTAAAGGATTGGAAGACGGGAGGTGGCTTGATTGCTATGTTTCAAAAGAAGTATCATCATTGTATTTAACTATAAGAGGAAAAGAAAACCAAACACGTGTATAAAAAAATTACCTTTCTACTGTTTTGTGCTAAGTCCTGATTGGAACAGAAATACTTGGGTTGGTCGTTTTTCTTATTCTTCCAATTGTAATACTTGGCAAGTATCATTAAATATAGGGACATATCGGACCCATATAAGCATCTATCCATAACAAATGTGGAGTGTGCCATAATTGGAAAGCCTCCCCGTTCCCTTTGTTGGAAGCTAAAATGTATCTGGATACTTTTACTGAATAGATAAGCTTAGGGCTGAGACTTCAGCTTTTTAGGAGGACATACGACCACCCACTTGACAAATGGGGCACAAACACAAGATACTGGCTCAGCGCCCAATGCTGAGTCTTTAACCCTCCAGCAACAGTATTTATGCCAAATGCTTTATTAGCACAGTGTGCCATAGGATTGGCCTTTTCTCAGTTTAAAATCCTGTTTAGATGTAATAATACAGCTTTACAAATAAGTTACTTCATTTCACAAAATTTATATACTGCCTGATTGTAAAAAAAAGCCCTCAAAAAGAATAAAACATCTGAACAACTTCCAGCACAACCTAACCAAAGTACCATCTTATTACATCTAAATTTACAGAATTCTTCTAACTATGTCTATTCAGAAGCGAGTCCTATTGAATCCACTGGTGCTTACGCCTGAGTAAGCAGGTTTAAGATTGTGGTTTTCACAGTGGGATCATTATCTCTTAACATTTTGATTCTAAGCATATTTTTGTCTTAGTAACGGCTACTGACTGCCACAGAGCTTGTTTGAAACTATGGGTTGCACCCAATGCTAGTCCTACTCAGAGTAGATCCATTGAAATTAATGAACATGAGTACATAACTGACTTAGGCCCATTGGTTTGCTCTGAGTAAACCTAGTTGGATACCACCATAAGTGCATTTAGGACTGGAACATGTAAGGACCAATTCATTTTATGTGCAGGCAGTTGTATTTGCTACTTAAGACACTGGTGCTTGTGGTGACAGCTTACATTATGCAGTGGACATGTGCTAGGATGTACAAGGTGGTGTACAATATATACGATAAAAACAAAAACCCTCAAAACCAATACAATTATTAACATTTTTGGATAATCAATAAAATGTAAACAGCTGTATTAAAAGCTTGCTTCCAGAGCTCACGGTGGTTAAAGCCCCAAAAACCTTCAGTTGCCAAACTTGGAAATAAATCCTACTGAGTTTAATGGGGCTTACTCCCTAGTAAATCTGGTTAAGATTACAGTGCAATTCTATACATGTTTACTCAGAAATAAATCTCACTGCACAGTTCACTGGGATTTATTCCCATAGGACTATAGTTTTAATTAACTGTCAATTTAGGCAAAGATGCCCTGCTTCTCCCCCATCCCCCAAGTGTTAACTGGATCTGTTCTATTTGAGTTGATTTTAACACACCCATTCTTACTCTTCTCCCAGCATATTATCATATCTAGTTTTGATGTTAAAAGTAGGTAGAAAAATAATAAATGAAGTAGGAATGGTTGAGTAACACATCACTACTTACCCTTATGCCACTAAGTATATCCTGCAACTAAACAGCTGTTAAAGCTTCTTATTGTGTAAGAAAATGTGAGCAATTTCATATAAAGATCCTTTTAAAATCCTAATGTACTATGTCGATAGCTTCCTAAATGGTTGGGATTAATTTAATGTAAGTGCAGATGTAATAAAGTACAAAAGCTTTGGAGCATAAGATGTGCATGCTGGTTTTTCAAGAATGTAATCTTCCAGCTGGATATAAAAATATGAGTGACAGCAACACAAAGTTTCTATTATGGTCATCATCAAACTTCTTTCTCAATCTCAACTGTAAAAATCTCAACTAAATATATATATATATATACTTTAAAAAACCTACATGGTGGAAGGCAGCTCACAGAACCCAAACAACTAAATTGAAGTTCAGCTCAGAATGTTGAAGTATTCTGCAAATCAGCCGAACACTTTAAAAACAATTCCCAATTCCAAAAATCACACAGAAATAAAAAAGGAGCTGAGAACATGCAATTATCTCGTCATGGCGAAGGTACATAAACATCTCTGTTCCCAGCTTTAGCCCCTTCTGCATCACTTGCGTTGTTTTATGCGTGTCTGATGTGTCAAAGTATTGTGACAAGGACCCTTTGGTCTTTGAACAGCTAAAAATTGGCTGATGGTGCTGCTTTTTTAAAAAAGCATGATACATATACTGGCGCGCAAGGTCCTGAATGATTTTGGGACCCAAGTGCTGAGAACCTCCCTCAGGAAGCCCTACCAACCCGACCCTGGTGTGGACCTGCCCTTTGGCAGCCTGGCCAGAAAACGTGCGCGCGACCTCTCTGCCTACGGCCCTACGAGGATGTTCAACGCAACTTCACGAGCCAAGTTCCCGCCGCGGCTTCGGCGGCGCTTGTTCCCAGGCAGGCGCGCGCGCGCTCATAGGGTCGGAGCCTGACTGAAGGGGAGCAGGACCTGCCATTTCCAGAGGCGGGCAGGGGGGTCGGGCCGCAGCAGCCGCTCTCCGGCAGGCCCTGCCCACCGTGTGGAGACAGGCCCGCTCTTTCCCCGCCCCCTGCCAGGAAGGGCTCGGTTCCCTTGGTAGCGACCGCAGTAGCGGCGGGAATAACGGGCAGAGCCTGAGGCACCTCCAGGATGTCGCGGCCGCCTCGGCGCGCCGTGCAGCTGGCGCCGAGCTCTCTGGCCCTGGTGTTGCGCCGCCTGCAGCAGCACGAGGAGGAGGGAGAAGACGCGGCGGCGGCGGCGGCTTCCCCGGGCGAGCCCGAGGCGGACGAGGCGAGCGGCGCGGCCGTCTTCCAGGCGTTCCGGCGCGCCAACGCCGCCTGCTACTGGAACGGCGGTCTGGCGCGCGCCGTGTCGCGGGTGTGGCTGCAGGGCTGGCTGCGGGGCGGCGTGCTCTTGCTGCAGGGCCCCGCCGCCCCGCTGCAGCTCCTCCGCGACGCCTGGCTTCGTAGGGCGCTGCGCCCGCCCAAGGGCTTCCTCATCAGGGCTGTGGGTAAGCGAGCGTGCTGTGGGTAAGCAAGCAGGTTGGCCAAGCCAGGGGCGCAGCTTCGCCAGATCACCTGCGCAGCTGGGGCTCCGAAAAAAAGCCAGCGCGCGTGCCCAGCTCCGTCAGATTCTCTCTTGGTTCCTCCCTTTACCTTGCGGGTCCGATCCTGGCTCCGTTCCTTTCTCTGCCGGATTCAACCAGAACCGACTCCTGGGCTCTTTATTTGCCAGGTTTTGCTTTAAGCTGATTCTGGGCCCTTCAGGTTTTTTGTTTGTTTAAGGATGCTCTGAGTCCTAAAGCACGTGTGATAGTAAGGAAGTGCGTCTTGAGCACATGCTGAGTGTTTTTCTCTAGCTACAGACTCATGTATAGCCAGTTTTCTCGTCTTAGGGTTTCTGATGCTAGACCATCATACCCAAGCTAAGGAGTTTGGATCTGCCCAGGGCTTGGTTGAGAGACTGCTTATGTTCCAGCTACATGTGGGGTTGTACACTGCTGTTTTGCTTGTGCAGAAGGCTTCCACTTCTGTGATGGAATGTTCCTCTCCCTAGAGGACCCTCTGGAGCAGATTCTGAGGGTGTGCATGCAGAGAAAAGGGAAGTCCCATTGCAAGAGTGGGACCCCATGCACAGTGTTGGTGATAAGCATTAGGGGTTGTTTTAAAAAGCCTGGTAGTGCCTTCTGCATGTGTAATGAACAGTTAATGTGTGAACACAGACCTTATATAACATTTGGGAATGCAACTTCAGGGGACAGTGGCTGGAACTGATGAACCTGATAAAAGCTACCAGGTGGAATTTGCTCTAGATGGCGACCATCCCTATGTGATGCAGTGTGGAATACTTTCTCTGGTACTAAAAACTCGCGCTCTTGTGTATCTTTGTGGTAGTGTAGACTGAATGGCCCTAATGAGGCACTGCATGTTAACGGTTCACTATGTAAATTCTTTTAAAGCAGCCTCCAAGCATACATCTGGGGTCTGCATGCGTTCAGAAAAGATTGCTTCCTTTCTCTCTCTTTCAACCCCTTCGTTCCATAATTCCAACCTCTTGTCGTTCTGTGTGGTGGGAAGCCCTTGACTACAGTAACTCTGGCAAATAAATATAGGGCAAGAAATAAGCTGTTATGCCTTAGAGGAACAAGGTTTTATTAAATAAAGAAACCAGTGGAAAGGAGCACCTGGACTAGGCATTTCTTCTTAGTCTTAAGTGATTTGAAGCAAAAAAAACCAAACCAAACAAAAATCCTCCAATGTTTCCTGTCAGCTGGGGATGCCATTTTGACTGTAATCTCTTCATTGCCTAATACCTAATGGGTTCCTTAGCTCACAGAAAGAACCTTGCGGTCATGCTATTGTGTGTAGGGAGATGGAGGGTGGGGAGAGGGTAAACAAGGATTTGTCACACAATGTAGGCGCTCTGAAGGTTAATCTGTTCCTTTCTTGCTGTCTCTGTGGAGCTAGGGAGAGCATACTGCTTTTTAATTGAAAAAAAAGAAGGGTCTTTTATTTCAGAGAGAAATATGCTCCTCCGGGGGCACTCGTGTGCCCTCTTGATAAACAGCTAACTTCTTTAAAGAAAAGAAAAAAAAAGGCATTCAAGCAGGATGAAAACATTCTTGTTTTAACCACTGAGATGTTAGCAATCTTTTGCCTCACCTCAGTAAAAGAATTTTTTTTAAGACTTCCTACATAAACCCAGACACTTAAATATTTATATTTGTGTGGTTTCGCTTTGGTGAATATTAATTTCCCTTGGCCCTGCAAAATGGGGAGCTTGTATGAGTTTGGTGACACCTGTGTGCATAGTAAACCCAGTATTGTAGAGAAAACATTACTGTTGCCCTAAATGTAGCAATATTCTGCCATACCCTCTGGTGTGGTACTCTTGGTGCCATATTAAGTAAAGCCAACATATAAAGGAAATGGTTACAAATGCAGAATTCTATAAACATTGTTGTAAGTTTTCACTTAACAGCTATCTCCCTGATCCTGCAATTGAATCCATATGGGAGACTCTGGTGCCCATACAGAGTCCTGCTGAAGTTAACCGCCAAGTAATACAATTCCTTCAGTGTTAGCTGTTCAGGAATTTCTTGCAAGTGGTCTCATATTCAAGTGCTGAAAATCCATCGAGAAGACGACTGCACAACATCCTTTGTTTAAAAAAAACCTTTCCCAATTAAAGTAGCTGAAAGTTAGTATTTCCAGGTTTCTTGCCTAATTCTACAACTCTGTTTATCTTAGTTTGTTAAAGTAGAATGAATGAGTTTCAAGAACTGTACTGGTGATGGTCTTATGTGACTTCTTATGGCCAGATGAAACAGGATGAGGCAAAAGTGCCTTGATTATTTGGGAGTTATTCTCCTTCTTGCTTCCTTGCTTCAGCCTCTGATTACCATCTTAATAAGGCTGAGGTTGATATTGGTAGAATCTCTGGCTAATCTGGTTTCCTAATATTGTACTAACATCACGAACATTCTTAAGAAAAATGCCAAATATTAAGTGCTTCACATTTATCATTCTATGCAACAAGTATGTAAGAATGGCCAGTTCTTGAGTCAGACTAGAAGGTGGCAAGGTCAGTGGGCAGAATTTAGTTTGTTGTTGAACCCCTATATATAGAATGATGAGGTGAGACAACTTAAAGCACAACAGAGGCACCTATACTTTTCCACTGCAAGGCTTCATTTTTAAATGAACAATCTCCTCAAGAGTTACACTGATTTCTTCCCCATGTGACTTGAGAAAGATTTACCTATCTTCTTGCCTGTGTGCTGGAATATTTTCTCTTTCTTTATCTGTTACATGCAAGAAACAGCTACCCTTTTACCCTTTGTGGTGTTTGTCATTAGTCGATAGGTATTTTATTGCAAGGGACGCGGGTGGCGCTGTGGGTTAAACCACAGAGCCTAGGACTTGCCAATCAGAAGGATGGCGGTTCGAATCCCCACGACGGGGTGAGCTCCTGTTGCTTGGTCCCTTCTCCTGCCAACCTAGCAGTTCGAAAGCATGTCAAAGTGCAAGTAGATAAATAGGTACCGCTCAGGTGGGAAGGTAAACGGCGTTTCCGTGCGCTGCTCTGGTTCACCAGAAGCGGCTTAGTCATGCTGGCCACATGACCTGGAAGCTGTATGCCGGCTCCCTCGGCCAATAAAGCGAGATGAGCACCCAACCCCAGAGTCGGTCACAACTGGACCTAATGGTCAGGGGTCCCTTTACCTTTTATTTTATTGCAACACCAGTATTATCAAACATGCATGTCCATAATAAATTACAGTTGGACTATAGCAGGGGTAGGCAACCTAAGACCCATGGGCCAGAAGTGGCCCATGGAGGCAGTTTAACTGGCTCACGAGCCACCCCAAAATTGAGTCGCCTGCTCAGCAAGTCCCCGCGCGCTGCGCTAAACCAGCACAATGTGGGGACTCTCTTCCACGGCTCCAGATTTTCAGCATCTGGGCATGCATAGAAACAAATTCCGGCGCCATGGACATGCGCAGATGCGATTTCCAGTGTCACGCTGCGCCGGTCCGGTCCATGGAGGATCTCTGCGGGAGTGATCCGGCCCAGGCCCAGTAAGCCTTGCTGACCCCTAGATTACAGGACTGTACTGAGGCTTCCCTTAACAAAGCACAGAGAAGGGTGCTTTGGAGTTTGGATTACTGATTATCTTGGATCACTTTTGACATGGTAATGTGGCAGTCCGTGGGGTGGTCTTAGAAAAAGGTAACAGATGTGTTATGCACAGCAGTTAATCATTAAGCAATATCCTAGTTTTATGTCAATTTACAGGCTTGTTTGAGCCTGTGGATCTGAGGTGTATACATATTACAACAAACTACCTCAGCTTATAAAGTGGTAATTATTAACACTCGCACAGGAAAAATTGGAACAATAACTTTCTACAGAAGTGAAAGCTGAGAGCTGTTTATCCAGTGAGAGTCCTTTCAGGGCCCTTCCAGACGATAGTGTGCCCCCCTCCCTGTTTTATTCTTCATAGCCCCATCTTGGTCCAGTGCCAGTGGCACGATAGCCAGCACCTGCGTAATGTACTGGGAGTGTAGCTTTGCACAGGAGGATAATATTTCTACTTCTCCCTCTCTTTTAAAAGGGGAAGATATGAAGTTCTTTCTGCTTCCAGAAAGTTAAGGAAAAAGAAACCATAAGGACCTCAAAATTGCAGAGCCCTGCAGGCGATACCTTTGTTTCAGTGTTAGAAATAGATAAGCTAAGTGCCAAATGGCACCTTAAACCTGGGTTATTGTTTAGGCACTATTCCCCCAATAATGATGCTGCTGCTGCTGCTGCTGCTGCTGCTTCTATTAACAATGATAATAATAAATTTTGTAATTTAAAGACAAAAATCTCAAAGCGGTTTACAGCACATTAAAACATCAAATAAAACAATACAGAATAAAACAAATTCAAGCTTCAAGGAAAATATTTCAGATCCTTCTCTAAGTGACATATTTATTTACTACGTAATTTATATAGCTGCCCCATAGCAGAAGTGCTCTAGGAAGCAAGTGGGGTGTAGTGGTTAGAGTACCAGACTAGGACCTGGGAGATCAGGGTTCAATTCCCCACTCAGTCATTAAGCTCTCTGAGTGACCTTGGGTCAATCACAGCCTATTAAGATACCTCACAAGGTCATTGTAGGCATTAACTGAGAAGTGAGGGTGAGCCATGTACTCCTTGGAGAAGAAAGTGGGATATAAATGCAATAAATAAGCTCTTCTGCTATCCTGCTTAAGAAAGCTGGGGGGGCCAGCCAGATGAAGATGTCAATCTGGCATCCAGAGATCTCCACATGGTTGCATTTGGACCCGCAGCAGTCGCAAAACGTGCCTGGCTCCTGGTGCCTGGCTTATTTCTAATACTGCTTTGTTTTTTTATGTTTTGTGGGCCATGGCGATATCCACAGAGAAGTTCTCCTGTGCAAGCCTCATCACAATGCTCTTGTGGCATTCCTGTCTACAAGAATAGGATTTGTGCAGGACATTCCACCGCTGTCCAGGCAAGGCAAGCCAAGGTGCTTTCCCCACACTTTTAACAACAGTTTTACAACAGTTGAAAATATTGTGCTTTCAAAGCTCAGGACTAACATTAGAGCTGCATACCAAGCTACAGAGGACAGACTCCTTTGGCCCAGTAAGCCATCTCCTCCTCTTACATCTGTTCCTTTGTGTTTTCCCGCTCCCTGTGATGTCTTTCATTCCTGCCTCATTCCATAAAAACATCCAGTTGCCTGTTGAACACGTTCCTATGACTTGCCCTTGTGGCTTTTACCTTATAACGTGTTCCATATGTTTGCTGGGTTTGAGTAAAATGGTTTCAATTTAAACCTGTGGTTCCTTTCACTAACCACCCCCACCCCAAATATATCCTTAAGGGCAAGAACAAGGCCTATGTTATATAGGAGCTTCAGGAACACAATCGTTTGCCGCTGACTTTTGTGCCTCATATTTTGATTGCTGAGCCCAAATAATCCTTCCTTCCTTCCTCGTTTTAGCTTTTGCTTGGTATCGTGTTCTAGGTATTCCTGCATATCCTCTGGAGTACTTTGGTTTTAGGTTTCTTCAAAAATCAATGGCCCCTTTCTGTTGCTGACACAGTCATTTAAAAGATATCAGTCCTCTGAGATGGCTTGTGCTTCATTTTCCTATTCTGCTACGCTTTCTTAGTCCTATTCAGAATTAGGACTGGTTCATATGATCACTAACCACACACACAGTTCCTTTGCCTTGCCCAGGACAATTTACTTGTGCCAAACTGAGGGCTCCAGCAGAGCCACAGAACAATGTGCCTAAGCATACTCTGTGTGTGTGTGTGTGTGTGTGTGTGTGTGTGTGTGTGTGTGTGTAGTGGAGCTCTCATAAAATATTTGACATGGAACGACAGAAATAGGGGTCCCCACAGAAAAGCAACCAGTAATGTGCTTAGTGGTTAAATAAGCCAGCCGTCTTTTGATACAACCTTAGTGGCACCAGATAACCTTTTCTGAGTTGAGGGAAAAACATTGAGTTACGTGGCATGGCCTCTCTCATTCTCCTTTGTTGGAATGAAAGTACAGCAGTAATTAGGGAGGCCCAAGTGCAACTCTCCACTTGGCCATGAAGCTCACCGGGTAACCATGGGCCATTCATCACCTCTCAGGGTAGCCTTTCTTACAGGGTTGCTGTGAGGATAAAATGGTAATGGGGAGGAGGAAACCATGTGTGCCATTTCCAGCTTCTTGGAGGAGAGGAATATAAATTAAAATAAGAAATTAATTTGCCAAAAAAGAGAGAAAGATTGTGCAACACACTGTTTCCTGCAGTACAGGCATCCCCCACTTATGTGGGGGTTATGTTCTGGGCCCCTGCATGCAAAAGTGAAAATTGTGTAAGTGGGGGAGCATCCTCTAAACCAGTGTTTCCCAACCGGTGTTCCGCGGCACACTGGTGTGCCGTGAGACCTTGCCTGGTGTGCCGTGGGAAGAGCGAGAGAAGGCGCCTGCGCGGAAAGAGGAGCGAGCAGTGCGCCTGCACGCCCCGGCGCCCGAGATCGCTTCTCCCCACCGCCCCTTGCTTCAAAAGAGGTCCGGGGACAGCGGGAAGCGCAGCACTTCTTCCCCGCTGCCCCCGGACCTCTTTTGAAGCAAGGGGCTGCGGGGAGATCGCTTCTCCCGGTGCTCCGAAGCGGGGCGGGGGGGCGGGAACCTCGCACCCCGCCGCCGGGCATCGGAACGATGCCCCGATGCCGGGCGGTGGGGCGGGAACCTCTCCCCCCGCCGCCCGGCATCGGAACGATGCCCCGATGCCGGGCGGTGGGGCGGGAACCTCTCCCCCCGCCGCCCGGCATCGGAACGATGCCCCGATGCCGGGCGGTGGGGCGGGAACCTCTCCCCCCGCCGCCCGGCATCGGAACGATGCCCCGATGCCGGGCGGTGGGGCGGGAACATCTCCCCCCGCCGCCGGGCATCGGAACGATGCCCCGATGCCGGGCGGTGGGGCGGGAACCTCTCCCCCCGCCGCCGGGCATCGGAACGATGCCCCGATGCCGGGCGGTGGGGCGGGAACCTCTCCCCCCGCCGCCGGGCATCGGAACGATGCCCCGATGCCGGGCGGTGGGGCGGGAACCTCTCCCCCCGCCGCCGGGCATCGGAACGATGCCCCGATGCCGGGCGGTGGGGCGGGAACCTCTCCCCCCGCCGCCCGGCATCGGAACGATGCCCCGATGCCGGGCGGTGGGGCGGGAACCTCTCCCCCCGCCGCCCGGCATCGGAACGATGCCCCTATGCCGGGCGGTGGGGCGGGAACCTCTCCCCCCGCCGCCCGGCATCGGAACGATGCCCCGATGCCGGGTGGTGGGGCGGGAACCTCGCACCCTGCCGCCGGGCATCGGAACGAGGTCCTGGACCTCTTCTGAAGGCAGGCGGGGGCAAAAGTCTTTGCTCCCCCCGCCTGCCTTCCCGGGACAGCGAAGACTTCTCCGCTGCCCCGGGCGATCTTAAAATGCTGGCGGGCGGGAGCGAAGCGTTCGCTGCCGACCCCCAGCATTTTAAAATCTCCTCGGGGCAGCGGAGACTTCGCTCCCGCCCGCCAGCATTTTAAAATCGCCCCGGGACAGCAGGGGCTTTTAAAATGCTGGCGGTCGGCAGCAAAGCCCTCCTGTCCCCGGAGCTTGCGGGGCGGGAGGTGGGAAGAAGGGCTTTTCTTCCCACCGCCAGCCTTCAGAACAGCCTTCTGAAGGCTGGCAGTGGGAAGAAAAGCCCTTGTCCCCGTCCCCCCCAGCCTTCAGAAGAGGTCGGGGGACAGACTGTCCCCGGACCTGGTCTGAAGGCGGTTTCCCTAGGAACGCATTAATTGATTTTCAATGCATTCCTATGGGAAACCGTGCATTGCAAGACGAAAAACTCGCAAGACGAAGAGACTTGCGGAACGAATTAATTTCGTCTTGCGAGGCACCACTGTACTTTTTATATAGTCAATATAGGCACAGAGTTAATTTTTTTAACATTTTCTAATTGTGGTGTGCCTCGAGATTTTTTTCATGAAAGAAGTGTGCCTTTGCCCAAAAAAGGTTGGGAAACACTGCTCTAAACATAATTTAAATGTCCTCTCTGCATTTAAATTCGGCTTCCCTTTTTGACTGCAGCCCATTGTGTTGCACTAAACTTTTGAGGGTCCCCCAACTTTCAATTTGTTTTGGGGGAGCACGAGAACCATAGTTGGAAGGGGTGCCAGAAGATACCTTATCCCATAACACTTTAGATCCTAGCCACTATTTGTGGGGAATATTTATATGTTCATGAACCAGTTCTTTGCCCTTCCGTTAAAGGAACTGAGAAAATTTTCACCTGGTTAAGAATTAACCACCTTTTAATTGTCTGGTCTTGAAATTAAACCTTCATCTACAGAGGATAATAATTAAAAGGCAGAAAATTAACGGATGTCAACTAGTGACCCTGTAATTAGTACTGGGTTTAGGTTATTGATGATAGATGATGTTTGTGGTACGTTATGCTTAATAGTGAAATTGGTGTTATATGCCACAAAGGCTTGTTGTTAGTAAACAACTGTAATGCTGTCTTGGTTTGGTTTCAAAGTTGGGAAAAGGTTTAGAAACGGGCCCCTCCCTGGTCCAAGTAGCACTGGCAGTGATTGATTCAATTTCAGTGCCAGTTTTTTAATATTTATCTTTCATAATTTCTGTTTGAAATAGGATTTTGCTAGTGGCCCCTTTTAAATTTTATGGCATTTTCTGCAATAGTTAAAAAAACCCACCATAAAACAAGTAATGGGGGGGTAACGAGGGGGGGGGTAAGAAAGAAGTAATTGATAATGAGGGAAAGTGACAGCTTTGGTAATGAGAAATTAAAATGTGTGTCATCATTTTGAATATTTGGGCAGCATGTGCAGTCAGGAGCATTACATTGGGATGTTAAAATGCAAGGGAATGTGTGTTTTGTAAGCAGCACACCTGAGCTTTGCTTAAATGCCGAAATATTCATGAAACTTGTTCTAGCCACTTGTTCTGTGGGACGTGTCGTCTACCAATACCGCATGAGCTTAATGAGGGATGGCAAATGAGCAGACGGTTGTGTGTTTTTTATGCTGCTTGGATTCCTTCCATGACTGCCTGCCTTTCATCCGTGTTTTGAACCCACCTGGCAAACCAGCATAGGTTTGAAAACTCATGGCCCATTAATGCTGGACTTAAGAAGTCCTGTTTTGTTCTGAAAATCATTCCTAATCTTTTCATGCATTCGTACGTTTTAATGATACTCTTACGAAAAACATCGTCTGAAATCCACAGAATATCCTTGTAATGGATCAAATAGTTGCTGAAACACTCTTTCAAATACTTTTGCTAATGCTGGTAGCTTCTGCCTCATTAAAAGGCTAGCCAGGGAAGGCCCGCAAGCAGGTCAAAATGAAAACAACCAACCCTGTTTGTTCGCACCATGTGGAACTTAAGAGGTATACTACATCGTAACATACTGTTTAAGCTCCTGAATCGATCTGAGCCTTCTCTTTATGCTGTTGGCAAGAACAACATCCTGTGACAATTAACAGAGCAGGGAGTTTGTTTTAAATCTGTGCTTCTTGGTTTGGAATAAAACAAAACTAACCAGTTTTGGCCACAGAGAGAGGTGGCCGGGGGATGGGGATGAAAGCCATGGTCTCTAAAAAGTAGGTGGGGGTTGGTTGGTTGGAAATTAACTTTGAGATGGAATTGGCATCAGTCATTATTCACCTATTTAAATCCTGAGTTAATCCTATACTCCTGTTAATGGAGGATAAGGATTTATTTCATCCATTTGACTGGTGAGGCAAGAGAAAGCCAGTCACCTAATAAATCGCCTATCACTGCCAGACAGATCTGTGAATACTCTCATTGCACCTTTTCTCTCTCTCCCTTTTAATTAGCAGATGAGTTAATAAAGGACTAAGTGTGTGTAGCAATTTGCAGCACGATGACATGCCATCATATGTTGATGTAATCTAAAAATGTGGAATTAAGCATAAATACATTCAAGCAAGCAATTGAACAGTGGTCAAGGTAGTTGTTTAACTGAGCAGAGATGCCTAAGTACAGTTATACCTCGGGATGAATACACTTCAGCTTAAATATTTTCGGATTGCGCTCCGCGGCGACCTGGAAGTAACAAAGCACGTTACTTCCGGGTTTCACTGCTCACGCATGCACAAACGCTCAAAATGATGGCATGCACGGAAGCGGCAAAACGCGGCACGCGCAGATGCACAGTCACGTCCTACGCTCGCTTCAGGATGCGAATGGGGCTTTGGAATGGATCCCGTTCGCATCCAGAGGTACCACTGTAATCGATTAAGCTTCGTTCTCATACTTCTTTTATCACAACTTTAATAACCGATATGATTGCAAAAGCATCCTTATCTAATACATGGTGCTTTATAAGTCATCAAATCCAGTTACATCATGGTACAGTAGAAGGTTTTGGTTATTTTAATTTACTTGGATGATCTGGTGCCATTTTTTAAAAAAAATTAATTAACAAGCTTTATATACCACTTAATCATGAAAACTAAACGGTTTACATGAAACTGAAGTCAAACCTAACTTATGTAGCAGCTAACCAAACACTGCAGCAGTGAAGAGAATATAGTGGGAAGGAAGCTCATAAGCAGGAATTTTGGGGGTTGCCATTTATCCTAAGCAAATGGACTCTACAAAGTTGAAGTCCAAGGCAGCAGTTAAGCAGTAGAATAAGGGACAGGCAGAGCAGGAAGGAGGCAAGGTTGCAGTGAATCGGTCCAGCAAGTTGCTGCAGGAAAGTCCTAACAGTGATCACCAATGGAATGCCCAGGACCTAAACTGGCCTGGAAGAATTTACAGCTTCATTTAAAACTCCTAGCCAATTGGGAGACTTGGAGCTTCTATTTAATATGATTCCTCATTCGTGAAGCTCTTTGAGTTACAAATTCAAAAGAAGACTTGCTACATTATTAAAATACTAATTAAATGTGGCCCAAATCCAAAGAAAGCTTAATATACAATTGAAATCAGGAGGACCTGTTACTTGCTGCTATTATATGTCCCATTAAGTTCAATGGGACCTCATAGTGTGACTTTCTTTGGATTTGAGTGCAATGCAAAACATTGTGTTAGAAGAACTGGGGCAGTGGAAGAACTAGAGGCAAACGGGCAGAGGGCTTGTGTAGAATGGAGCATTTTTTGAAGAAAGGAGGACATTGTCAAGTTTGTGCTCCATCCTGATATTCAGTTGTAACCCCCCCCCCAGGCAGCTGGTCCTGTAAGGAATAAACTATTAATTCTGATGTCCAGATATAAATAAATAGAAGCACCACCACCTCAAAAGATACAATGCACAAAACGCAATTTCACAAAGTTATACAAATGTCTGCAGCCAATCTAAAAAAGAAAGAAAGAGGAAGCTACACATTATAGAGCCATCCTTTCCCTAAGATTCAAAGCTTGCTGGAGAGTGTTAGGATAGGGCAAGAATGCCTCTCCACTGGTGGAAAGGAGCTTGCCCAGGAGGGCAAGGGACATTTACTACACCCACGAAAAGCTCCTCTGGCATTGCCTGCAGTAGCTAACATGAGGGCCTGAAATGACATTCTGTGGGCTGGAATCAAAGGTGTCTCTTCATTCCTCCAAGAGGCTTCAGGACTGGGCTCATCAACTACACCACATTGGCGCTGTCGTAGTCAATTCACCCTCACTGCTTTCAGTGGGGTGGACGGCTTTACAAAATATACATTATCTGGGCCAAAAAAAGAAATACACCCCCTCACAACATGTCTTGCTTTGTAATTGGTTGACAATCTACCACTTCACTCCCACCACTACCACGTATTTATTATATATTTATTTTATTTGCCACTTTCTACCCAAGTCAAGAGTGATTTGCAGCAGTCAAATTAACACAAATACGGTTCATGCAAGTACAAAAGTTAAGATCAATAGCGGCACACTAAAAGCCTGACCATTCACTAAAATCATCCTGCCCTTTTAACAGGGAGTGCTCCACCTTTCAGCTTATAATGTCAAGTTGCCACTGATGGTTCCAGTTACCATCTGGCCGGAGCTTATATTTCTCTAAGCATTTATTGTTTTGCAGTGGTCCAAATGACATAATTAGCAAACCGTTCTGTTATGTGACTTGGGAATCTCACCACCACATTGCAAAACTTGTTAGAATTCGCCTTTAATTTCTAACGGCTAGGGCTATATTTATTCCTCACACATACAATCTAGCTGTGGCTCTCTGGTAGTGTCAGCTTGCTTCCTTTTTTTTCCCGAGAAAAGTTGCTTGTCCTCATTAGCACTCAGTGCATAAGGGAGGTGCTCCGAAAGGATCTCTTAAAATTGGGTAAATGGGTTTTAAATTGGAAAATATGACTCAATTAAAAGTGATGTACCTGGGACAAGAAATCCTAACTTCACTTATGCATTAATAGAGTCTGGACTGGTAGTTCCTGGCCAGGAAAGAGATGTTGGAGTCGTGATAGCTCAGGCTTCCTCAACTTTGGCCCTCCAGATAGTTTTGGCCTACAACTCCCATGATCCCTAGCTAGCAGGACCAGTGGTCAGGGATGATCGGAACTGTAGTCTCAAAACATCTGGAGGGTTGAGGAAGCCTGTGATAACTGAATGAAAATGACCTATTTATCTTTGTGCTGCTGATGAAAACTGATTTAGGCTGCACACTTACCTGGAAGTAAGCCTTATTTAAAACAATGGTACTTACTTCTGAGAAGACGTGTATACTGTTTGCTTGGCAGCTGCTTTTTGGAGGAGGATAATTTAGTGCAAGGGAAGCGAACAAACAAAAACCTTTATAAATAAATAAATTCACACACACCACCTCTGTGGCTGCTATGAAGTAAAAAAACAAATTGTTGTGAGATGCACTTCTAGATCTTCCACGTCTCCTGTAATTTACTCCTAAGCATAATCAGTATTATGAACTACCAAGTATGTTCAGCTTTAATAACCTTAAAGTTGAGCTCTAGTGTATAGCAGATCTGTTGACCATAACAGATTTGCGCCGACTCACTCTACATCTGAATCGGAACGTTGAAGGGAAGACAGAAATGTGCTACCTGCCCAGTGAAGGCACCATTAATCCAGCAACACTCAAGTTACAAGGACAGAACAAAACATCTTTTTATGTTGGTGAAGCGTATCTGGAGACTTTTTGTTCCCTATGTTTTGTTATCTGACTCTTGTATTGCAGATGACTTTCCCACATTGAGTTTCGGTATATGCTCTGAAAATGCGTTCTCGGATTTCGCATGTGTAAACAATTATCTGTGTTTGAGTAGACTGGTAAAATCATTTGAGGGTCAATAATACATGAATTTTTGGCAGGTTGCCTAGGCTGGAGTTTGTGAAGTTCTTTTTTAAAAAAGTTACTTTGCTCACTGTAGAAGTTGAGCTGTATTTTTGCAATCAATGGGGCTTGCATTTGCTGTACTTGATGGGTGCCAGGTTCCTTTGTTCTGGGCCAAAACAAATATTTTTGTTAAGCTTTAAATATATTGTTATGAGAAGTGCCATGCCAGGAGGTGTGTTTCATTTCTACCACCACAGAATGGTAAGCACTATATCCCTGTTGGTAACCAACCAATAATTGCTAGGTGCATGGGTTTCTGGTGCCAGGTCAACATATTTATAGGATTGTTGAAGCAGAGATATGACTTTATGTTCACATTTGTACAGACACCAAACTAGATGTGTGGATACACCAGTGAGTGGAATATACTTTCTAAGTAAAGCTGGTACTTCTGAAAGCTGATGGTACAGACTTGTGCAAACAGAAGTCCTCATGCAGTGCTTCTGCTGATGGGACTTGTTAGGTGCATCCTGCTCAAAGTCTTTGCAATCCAAAATAGCTATGGATATGAACAATGACCCCAACTGTTGTGAAGTGTGTGTTTATCCCCTATACAATTCATTTGTGTCGATTAACCTTTATAAACAGATGGATAATCTTGATCTTTCAAGATGCCCTTTCATGATGGGTCCTGCTGTGTTTGTTAAGCTGAAAAATATGAGGGCTTGAGCAATGTGTTAACAACAGCCCGAGAGAAGCGTCATTGGGAAGAAATTATGCCACCACACATGCTGATGCTGGTCTACCTTTTGTTTGGAACATTGGCTTTTCCTGGAAAACTAACTTTGTAATACTGCCAAAGATAGAAAATAGCCATTTTAAGGTGTGCTTTGCAAGAAACTGTGAAACCAGCTTTTCCATTTACAGTAACTAGCACCAATGTTATACTATTCACAGTGTTTTTTTCTTGAATTCCCGTTCCACACAAAGCAAGCTGACACTGATTTATACACCTGCTGGTAGTAGCTTAGCAACGTCATAGAGGAAATTCTTAGGAACTTCTCTAAACACATTCTGTTAAACAGAACCATTGCCAGTTGTAAAACAGAGGTCAAGAAGTGTTTAACAACTTCTTCAAAAGGGACCGTTGTTTATTTTGTTGACTTAAAGAGAAAATAATCCTAAAGAGACCTTTTCTTGCCCTAGCTGTAACACAAGACAGATGTTTTGAGTAGGCTACATTTAATTTAAACCTCAATTATATTGCATTACTCATTGAATTGCATAAATGTCTTGGGAAGAGTCCTGTACTGTAACACCTTCTAAAATGTTTAAACAGACTGAGTGTTTCACATAGTTCCAAGGAAAACTTTGTGTTTTCATATGGTATGTATTTGGGGAGAAACCAGAGAACTTAAGTGATAGTCTAAGCATCCGAAGACACATATCTGCCTGCAGCATCTGCTTAACATGCTTCAAGATGTTTGTTTTTGAACTAATAATTGCTAAAATGGCTTTTATTTCTTTAGAACTATGATCATTTATCCATCATGCTGAAGCTAAAAGAAGCCAACATTTTGAAAGGGCAATAGGGGGTAAAAAGAAATACCGTACTGTATTCCAAAGTAGAAAGGAAGTTCATTTCTCTCTCCCCCACCCCTCTCTATTCCTTTTAGGAGATGTATCTCCAGTGCACATGAATCCCATTTCACAGTCCCAGTTCGTTCCTTTGGCAGAAGTCTTGTGTTGTGCTATATCTGATATGAATGCAGCTCAAATTACCGTTACACAGGAAACCTTACTGGATCAGCTGGGGAAACATTACCCAGGTAATCTGTTAAATCATGGGTTGTTGACACTTCACATAAACATTGGACTCAAGGGGGTTTGCAGCTAGCAGAGTGAAAGAATGCATGCTGTCTGGGACCAGGAAAGCAATTAGAATTCCCTTTGTAAATCAGCAGATGAAAAACAAAACACAGGATCTAAGTGTTCTAACTCACACTGCATTACAAATCTGGGCTGCCAGCTTGCAGTCATCAAAATTCATGGGGGTTGAGGGGAATTAGATATCAGGAGCATAAAGATGGTTGTGTGAAAAGAATGTGGGCAAAGAATATACCAGATAAGCAAACCTACATGATACATGTGTTTGTCACAGTAACACTTTCCATTTTCAGTATATTATATTTACATCCAAAAACTTTATTAAGTAGTCTTTAGTGTGTGTAATTTTTTTTAAAAAAAAGATTCCTCATTAGGCAGCACCCAGGTGCCTAATAATATAATATCCAACTTTCCTTCACACTTGAGCACAGGAATGAGAAGCCTGCGTCTCTCCATACTTTGTTGAATTTCATCTCCTATCAGCCGCAGCCAGCACAGCCAATGGTCAGAGATGGGAGCTGTAGTTTAACAACATCTGGGGGGCCACAGGTTGTGTTCCCCTACCCCAGCTTAGCATGAGTGAGAAACAGAACCCAGGATGAAGCAGTGCAGATACGAGATGGGTTGATTCTCAGCGGCTGAAACCCCTAGAGATGGAGCAGATCCATATACCTCTTTTTACCTCCCCCTCATCAGAATGAATGGCAGCCATTCTGTGTGGCAAAAGTAGCATGCTGGAGGCAGCTGTGAATACTGGCACTGAATTGCCTGGCCCTTGTACACTTTGTGTCTGCAGCATGGAGAGCATGCAAGGACCTCCCCACAAGAGACTCCTGTGTCAGTCTTCCTTCCATGTATGTCCCACACATGGTAATTGCAGGCAGTTTGCTGATTTACAAATAAATGGATGTTATGAGGCTTCACCATTACAAATCACTCTTTGCTGAACTGGAGCGGTAAACTTGCCTTTTGCTTAGTCTAATTGAGGGAAATGAAGTTGTGGGAGGTGGCTCATATTAAAACAATGAGTTTAGCTACATCTGTGCAGAATGTGCCTTTCCCTCCTGGACTGCGGCAGAAATCAGAACCTGACTGCACTTCCATTTTTGGGCCCAAGCACTTTTCTTGGTTGCAAATATATTGGCAAACTGCCAATTCTGCACTTCACTTTGCTTTGTTGTACTGCCCATACTCTTGAGTCAAAATTCACTGCTAATCTGAAGGGAATTGTAGGATGTCAATGTCGAGTAAGCCCCCTTTGCCCTACCAAGCGTGTTTGCTTCTTAACTCTAAAAATGGCTCAGTAATTTGTGTGGTGGGGTTTCACTAGCCATCCTGGGGACTCCAATGAGCCTGTAAGGATTGATGATGGATTTTGTCTGCAGGTCACGCATTTGAAAAACCTTCAGTTTGGAAGCATTCTAAATGAGTATTTTATTGTTCATGTTTTAAAGCAACCCCTTTAGTGTGTATTTGCTGCCCCCTCTTGTCCAACCGGGAGAAGGCATATTGCCTTTAGCATTAAAGGAAGACAATTGTTCCATATAAAAGTCTATGGTGCATCCATATAAATAAGTTAAAGTCAGAAATCAGTTAGCTGTAAGCAATTAAAGTCAGAAATCTGTTAGCTGTAAGCAATTAAAGTCAGAAATCTGTTAGCTGTAAGCAATCCCCCCCCTTTTCCATTTGGAAAAAGATTGGGGCTGCAGTTGTATGTGCACTTACTGAGGAACAAGTCCCATGAAACACAACAGTAATTTAGTCTGTGAAAGCACACACAGGAGCAGGCTATAACAGTGGTTTATGGCATAAATTTGTTCTGACCCAGAAATGTGGCAAGATAATATTTTTATTATTATTCACTATGCCACAGAAATGACTAATATTATGCTATCATCCCTTTTATTCTAGGTATTGCAACTCCCACACATGATATTCTATATAGTACACTTGGGATGCTAATTAAAGAACGGAAGATATATCACACTGGGGAAGGATATTTCATAGTGACCCCAAATACATATTTTATCTGTAATAATGCTATGAAAAACAACAAGAGGGTCCTTTTGGAAGATAATTGCCCTCAAGAGCCTTCTGTTACATACCTTGTAAGCGTGGAAGATGCTGCAGAACTTCTACAAAATAATTTCCCTATTGCATCCCATTGCAGATCCTGCCATTGTTTCCCTGGGCAGACTGCAGTCAATGAGCAACATGTCAGCCCTCAGCCTAATGGGAAAAGTCAAAAAGGGTCTTGTGAATCCAGATTTTCAGTTCAGAATCAGGCCACCAATACACTTGTTGAGAACCGTTCTTGTGGAGCTGCTCACTATATGCAGTCAGGGAAAGAGAAGGAGAAGATTAAGAAGTTTGGTCTTAGCCTTTTCTGGCGCAACACTTCCAAGAAAGAAAAACCAAAAAAAGTGCACACTTCATTTTCCGCCCAGTTTCCTCCTGAAGAATGGCCAGTCAGGGATGAAGATAATTTGGATAATATCCCACGTGATGTTGAACATGAAATTATCAAACGCATTAACCCTGTGCTGACTGTGGACAACTTAACCAAGCACACTGCACTGATGCAGAAAATAGAGGAGCAGAAAAAATATATCAGTAAAGGAACCTCTACAGAAGTGTTGACAATGAAGCACAAACATCTTCCCAAAGGGTTCACTCAGAAAAAACAAAATAAAGCTGCAAAGCATCGCAGGAAACTGCAGTCCAACAAAGAAAAGCACGTTAATAAGTCATCAAGGGAGTTTAAAAGTGATGACCAAATACCAGCTAATAGCAAACTGGAAAACTGTATTGAACATCCATCATCTTGTATTACAAATGAAACTATAGTTTGCAATCAACAGCTGTGTGAGGATGCAATCAACGTTGAATCTCACTTTATATACAAAAAAGAAGTTACTAATCCATTTAAAGATATTTCTTGTAAAGGGAATAGGTCAGCGAAAGGACATAGGAGTCAGAAAAACTATGATGTAAAGTTTGGAGCTCCAAGATCAGAGAAGAATTTCCCACAGTCCTGGTCTCTGGATTCCTCAAGAACTGTGGACTGTAAAGCTAAGCAGTCAGCCAGCATCAAATGTGATGCTGAAGATGACAAAATGAAACAGTTAAATTACCTACAATGCAAGGTTTTACAAAAAGAAGTCAAATATAGTTGTCTGGAGGAAAGTGCAGCTTGCAAAGGTAATTTGCATAGAAGGGCAACCCCAAAAAGTATTGAGATGCAGGCAGTGTCTAACACTGCATTTGTAGATGAAGCAGTTGTAGAGAAAATGCATCCTCAGAACTCCAGTCAAACTCACCAGTGTGATCAAACTGGCTTGCTGGGTCAAACAGCACACCAACTAACTGATACCCATCTTCCCAGTGAGGCAGATGCTCAACAATTTAAACAATCTGAAAATATTTTTGCTCACAGCCAAAATGATAATTTAAAGAGTGAGTGTACCAACATGAACAAATGGCTTGAGTCTGTTAACCCACAAAATGAAAGATTCACTTATGATAAACCGACGCCGTATCAAGAATTGGATGATGGTAACACTTGTAGTTCTCTATATCATGGCGATGAAGAGCAACATGATGTGCATTTGTCCAAGCTGCAATCCAGCCAACTCCCATATAATTATTCAGATACAGGGAAGTGGAACAGCATAGAAGAAGAACAACTGAGCTCAACTGTGTTGGGAAATGGAAGTGTTAATTCTCACTCCTCAAGGTACAGAATTGATACAGATGGGGTTGGTCCCTGTGAGTGTGAAGAAAATGAATTCCTTGGTTTTTCTAGATCTAAGGATAGCTTAAAAGAATATCAGAAGATGAGCCTAGAAGGAGGAAGTTGTGTGTGCCACCAGCTATCTCAGTTTGCCTACAAAAGCAATGAAGAGCGAGAGGATGTTTATGAACATGGGCAGACACCTGATACTGCTGAACCCTGTTTGTTTGATTTCTATGATGTACATGAGGCAGAGACCAGAGTTTGGCAGAAGTCAGTACATGAAGTGGGTGGAAAATTAGCATCCTTGATGCTGCCACCAAAAGGCTGGGAAATTAAGACAAATGATACGAGAAAGCAACAGCTGTTGGATAAAACTGATGCTGCAGTTCTAGATCAGTGTGTCCAGTATGAGCAAAACCACTTGGAAGGGACGGGAAACCACAGCATAACAGGAGACAGCGGGATAGATTCTCCAAGGTAAGAACAACCGTTACAAGTGACTTTCTTAAACACAAAGAATGTTAATGGTATTTCTTGTACACATATGTGAATCGTACTTTAAGGGATTTTTTAACAGGGCTTTCAGCTGTGCACTGGAAAAATGCAGATTGCCTATTGGCATAGATAACTCTCAACTCTGTTCACATGGGCCTTTCAGGACCTTGCAAGGTTGGGAAAGCACAGTCCTATAATGAAACATGGCATTTTCCTTGTCCTTGAGTGCAAGGAGTCCTCATGAATGCTTGGATAACTTTGCCCACTTAAACAACCTTTAAAATGCAATGCTGTAATTGTCACATGTGTATAAATGGTCAAATCATGTATACCACTACCAAATTCTGAATGGCAAAGGTAGGCCATTATATTCAGTCAATCCTGATGTAAGGGACCTTACTACATGCCCAAGTGTCTGCAGGGATAGCAGGTGGTAGTACAGAGTACTCTTACTGCAGCACAGCAGGTGGAAGATGTCCTCTTCTCAGTACTGTGACTGTACACTTGCTTCTGTTGCTCAGGAACAGCACCGATAAAGAAAAGCGGAAATCGGGTACTGCAGGAAGGCAAGAAAAGGCCAGGCAAGATATCCCAGTAAGTGGGTCTGGGCAAACTGTTGAGTTAAATGATGTATACTATCCTTCACCAACCTGGTGCCCTCCAGATGTTTTTGGCTGTGGCTGATGGGAGTTGTAGTCCAAAACATCAGGAGGGCATCAGGTTGGTGAAGGATGATGTATAAGGAACACTTGCTGGCTGCATCATATTATGACTCCATATTCCTTACCCTTCAATTGAAATAAATACTATAATTTCCATAATATTCTTGAGCTGATTCAAAATAAAGATGACTTTTTTGTACTTGTGTGCCACCCAGTATTTATTTTAGTAATTTATGGAGAAATAAGTCACTCTGAATGTTTGAATATGGAAAAATAGGTTTCTTATTTAATCTTCTGTTTTACAAAATAATAATTTTTAGAACACAAAGTCTGGCATCTGCGAATTCTGCCATCTTAGATGGACTGAAGAAAAGACGAAGTTTTCTCATGAACTTGGAAGGCATAGAGAAAACTATACATAATGGAAAGACTCTGACACGAAGCTCCTTGCTTCAGTTGACTCCAGTCATGAACGTTTAATTTTTCTTATCAGGTTTTGATAATTCCTTTGTAAATATGTTAATATATTTACTGTAAATTCTTTGAACTGTCATATACATTAAAGTAGGTAAGATCATTATATTCTCGTAATAAGATGTATTAAAACTTTGTAATAAGCATTTTTTCCAGTGGCTTTTTCTAAAGTTTTATTTCTAGTAATAAATTATATTGCAGAATTGATGATCTCAAGTTGCACTTCATTCTGATTGTCTCCACAAACCATTTAGGATGCCAACTTGTTCCAAGAGTCCCATGACTGTGCTAGATCAGTCCAAGCAATGATCCTAAGGGTATTTACTGATGCACCTCAAACCAGGAATTAGTGTGCACGCACCCATGCACACACCCTTAGCTGTGCAGTGATTCCAGTGAATTTGGTGGTCAGGATAGACATCCCATCTTCACATAACACAAGTTTATTTCAATTTGCTGTCACAAGGAGATGATGGCCACTGGCTCAGATGCGTTTTAAAGGGAAGTAGGCAAATTCACAGGGTACAAATCTAGCTGATTTTAGCCATAACAGTTAACTACTAGAATATCTGTGTTCAGAGATACAATACAGAAGAGAGCTGTTGCCTGATTGGTTACTGTGGGAAGCAGTAGGATGCTGCACTAGATTTGTCTCTGAGAAATTCTTAAGATTCTTACTAGATTCGCACTAGATTTGTCTCTGAGAAATTCTTAAGATTCTTAAGGTATCATTAGAATAAGGTCAGCTTAGGAAATACATGATCGTAAAAAAAGAGTCAACTCCAAGGGGCGGAGGGGTCTTCACCCCCCAAATATAATATTTGAGAGGACCAGGCCCCCTCCAAAGTTGATGGGCATTGCCATTTAAACTCTGTGTGTGTGTGTGTGTGTTCAAGTTGGCCCCCCTGCTCTGGGCATATGCAGAGTGCAAATTCTTCAGCGAAGCGGGGGGGACTCGGGCCAGAGGGAAACGGTGCTGAACGGTACGGAAACCTTTCGTCTTCACCCCCGAGGCCGCCCTCTCGCCTGCCACCTAGTGCGTTGGCGAAAGGCAGAGCCAACGCGGAGAAAGACGGCGATGACTCACCGAGGGGGGGAGTGTCGGTTTACCGCGCTTCACCTCAGGGGAGGCGGAGCAGCGGGAGCTGCTAGCCGGGGACAGTCGCACTCGCCGCCTGGGAATGGGCTGCCTCGGCCGCTGCCTCACGCAGCACTGCGCCCGCTCGCCGGCCCTGCAGGCTTTGGGCCTCGTCCGCTCCCGGGCGTTGCCCTCCCCCCGCGCCACCAGCGACCGCTCGGCTTCCTCAGCCCCGGGCCTCCCCACGCTTCGCTCCCCCTGTTGGCGGGGCTGGGCCTGGCCAAGAGCCGCCTCCCGCAGCCAAGCGCCGCCTCGCTTCCTCGTCAGCAGCGCCGCCGGGGCGGGGCTCTTTCCTTTTACCCCGGCGTCGGCCTGGAGCAGCCGCTTGTGCCACCACCTCAGCGGAGAAGAGTCCCAGGAAATGCCCGCAGCCCCCCGGCCAGACTACGAGAGCGAGGACGAGATGGAGCCCCGCACCCCGATGGACGCCGAGGCCGCCCTGGAGGGCAGCGGCAAGAAGCGCAAGGTATCCGGGGAGAGGGAGAAGGGGAGAAGACGCCGCGCCGGGCCGGGCCTCGTGGCCGCAAGTGGAGAGAGGCGAGCCGGGCCCGGGAGAAGGAGGAGGAGCCAAAGGCGGCTTCTCTTCCTCAGCCGCGGCCCTCGGCGGCCGCGTAGTCGAATTCTCGCTTCTCGGAAGCGCAAGAGCGCGTGGAGCGAGCCGCTGCCACGCGGCTGCCTTTAACAACGTGGGCCTCGCCAGTCTTGCTTCGCTCCTCCAACTCCCCGCACGCCGAAATTATTTATTTTTTTAAAAAAACCAAGCACTCCTAATCTTATTTATTTTTTTTAAAAGGGGAAGTGCTTCTTCACGCAGCGCATAGTTTGTAACTGCGGAGCTCGCGCTCTCAGGAGGCAGTGAGGATGGCCGCCAACTTGGATGGCTTTCTGAGAGGATTATGCAACGGGGAGGATACAGCTATCCATGGCTACTGGGCACAGTGGCCAAGCTCGGCCTCCCCAGTTGGAGGCAGCGGCGTTTCTGAAGGCCGGTTGCTGGAAACCACGGGAAGGGAGAGCGCCCTTGTGCTCCTGCTCTGTTCCCTGGTTTCCCGCGGGTGTTTGCTTGGCCACTGTGAGCAGGATCCTAGACTAGATGGGCCATTGGCCTGATCCAGTAGGCTCTTTATGCTCTTAGTACTTGCGTGTAATTCGAAAGATGCATGGTTGAGCTGCATTGCAGTGTAAGCAGTACGTTATTATTATTGTTCATTAAGTTTGTTATTCACTTTATCTTGCCAAACAAGCAAACAAACAAACCCCCCACGTAGATACATCAAAGCCAGGGTGAGGGTTACATAAAAGAAAATCCCATCTACTTCTAAAAGGCAACGGAAGTAAGCCTCACTGAGGTCAGTGGGACTTTACATAAGGATGTAATTGCATACAAACACAATGAACTGCATAGCTTCAAATAATATAGGGGGAAATGTGTTTTTCCATGCCGGGGAGGGGTAGATATGTCTGTGCATATTAATTTGAGGTTGTTTGTTTATTGTAGAAGGATAAAAAAGATAAATCTAAAAAGCATAAAATGAAAATTAAAGAAACACCAACAGAGGAGAACGAACTGTCTGATACAGAATTGGAACCACCCAAACCAAAGAAAAGTAAGAAAAAGAAAGAAGTTTTTGATGACATTGAAGTCATAATTGCGGAACACAATACAACATCCTCCGCCACTAATGGGGTTGGCAAGTCAAAAAAGCAGGGTAATGCTGAAGAATCAAATACGGAATGTGAGAGTGACCAAGATCAGGTGAGATGATACCTTCAGACCTTTCATTTTGTATACTTAATTTCAATGGAATTTCAGTGCAGAAGTTGGGAAAGGTAAGTGTACTAACACATGTGCTGAGGCAAGGTGTAGTCATAATTCCTTTTCCAAGCACAATTTAAAGTTGATAATTTTTGAGTCCTAACATGGTTTGGGACTTGGATACATGAAGGAATTCCTTTCTGTGTTTCCATGCCCGGGGGCTTAGGATCGCTACCTGAAATGTAGATTGCAATGAGAAAAGGTACCTCCCTGGTATGACACCCGGTTAATGTAAACTTGCTCTACAGGGAGGCTTTCCTGGTGACAACTTTATAATCTTTTTGTCACCAGATGAAGACTTTTTAAACTTCTCCCAGACTATTTAGGTTCCAAGTTTCAGCTGTTTCAATTACTTATATCAATTGCTGGTTTTAATAGTGATGTTTCATTTTTTGTTATTGTAAAGACTTTATGGTGGTGTTTTGTTGTGGGTCACCCTGGGAAACAGCATTTATTTAAGATACTGCCTGAAGGGAAGTATAGATGAAATAATAATAATTAAAAGTAGAATGTACCTCATATTTTCATTTCCCAGTCTAGTCCACACATCTGTTTTCCAGCATTGGAAAGTTATGTCCAAATATTCCATACATTGGGGATGCAAGGGCATTTTATTAACCTTGGGACTTCCAAGTGCACAGACCCAAGGGTTTGAGTAAACAGGCTGAAGGTGTCCATTTTCTGAGTTCAGTTTGAGGATAAAGGGCCTTGTTCTTGTAGATTCTATGGCAAAAAATACTCTAATGTAGGGGCGGCTAACTCCTAAATTGACTGAAACTACAGTAAAACACCACAGTAGGTAAAACAGCAGTAACATCAAGATGAGTAGCACCAGGCTCATTTTAAAACAGCCCATTTGATGTTTAAAAGGTTGACAATGAAAAGACATAAGAGTTAGTGTTTGGGTAGCATCGCTAGCAAAAGTCCCACAATTGAGGTGATGCAGTCAAAATGTCTGTGGTTGCTTTAGAAGATGGGGTACCCAGAAGAAGGTCTCTAACACAGAACGCTGCTGCCAATCCATGTAAATACTGAGATAGAGGGACCAGTGGTCTGATTCGCAATCATGTAGCTTCTGGGGTTCACAACATAAATAAAGTTTGGAGGCTACTGGACTTCGTATGAGGAACTTAAAATAATTTCCTTTATGAATTGTCACTTGCTTCCTGTTCAAGTATGTAGTGCCGTCTCTGAGCCACATCGTCAATGATTTGCCCTTGTTTAGCTGTTCTGTTGATCAATTATGTCTGTTGACAATGCACTTTCAATATAATAGGCTTGCTGTAAGTGTTTTGTACTGAGGTTTCTGTTCTTGTTCATCTATACTACAAGTTTATGAGAGCCTTATGTACAGGATATCTTTGTATCTCTTGCTTTCAATTCCTTATTTTCTCCCAAGATGTTTGAATCTGTGAAAATACTTACCAGATATATTAAACACTTGTTTTTGTTTTCCTTTCGGCACTGCTAGCACTTTTTGGAATATTTTAAATTTATTTTCTATAACTAATCTTTTGCATTAAAAAAATCCCAACAGGAATTGACTGAAGAGCAAAAGGAA
Source organism: Podarcis melisellensis (assembly GCF_964234715.1). NCBI lineage: Eukaryota > Metazoa > Chordata > Lepidosauria > Squamata > Lacertidae > Podarcis > Podarcis melisellensis. The sequence continues at coordinate 70,820,643 of NC_138537.1, read as the reverse complement.
GGAGACTTTGCCAACTTTAATCTCTCTAAAGCAACAATTGACCTTCTCAAAGGTATGTTCTTTAAATGTTTACAGTCTGAAGCAGAACACTCCTCCTCTTCCCTCCCTCCCTGCCCATTTTCATCTTGCTCTCACCAGGACTGGTTATTTGATTATGTCTTAGAACAGTGGCTGAGCAATAGTAGATTAGATTCCATGTAAGTACAGAATGATGCACATTGGAACAATAGTCAAAATTTACAAATACATTCTAATTTGGCTGTGAACACCAAGGAGAGAGATCTCAGAATCCTAGCTGAAAACAGCTTGGTATACAGTGACAATGAAAAAACAACCATATTTGATACTGAGAATAGAAAATAAAATGGGAATGAAAATTTCAATATAATAAACTGTTTGTCTGAAATGCCAGTTATATTAATTCTATGTGTTTTTCTTAAGAAAGAAGTTGACTTAATGCATAAAAACTTTCACACCTTTTTGTAGTGGCAATGAAGTGGTAAAGCCTCACAAACTCTAGCACAAATAAATGATATATATACAATTGTAATGTCATTTAATTATGGAAACCTTAACACACCTGATGAAAATGACAAATCAGACAGCTTCTAAACATTTTAGATCATAATGATTCTCTTCAAACTACAGCTCCACCTGAGAATTACCAAACTCTTCTAAATTAAGTGATTAGATTACAGTTTTGTAATATTTCTTGTATACTTCTCTGTGTGGTTCTTCCCCACCCTGATCATTGTTGTTTCTTTCTATCTTTAAGTATTTGAAAATATTTTAAAATTCTGTTTGGAATTCTTTACATGATTAAATTTTTTGTATGAGAATTTATCAGTGTTAATTCTTGAGCATCCAGTGCAAGTTGACTGACTAGATTCAGTTAAGAAAAAAAGAGAAAATTTCTCACACGACTCAAAATGCATGACATTCATTCATTAAATTACTAATTTAGATAACTTTGAAGAGAGTTTAGACAAATTCATAGGTGGCCATCAGCTACAATAATTAAATGCAGCTTCCGTTTTAAAGAGGCAATAAACCCCTGATTTCTAAATAAACAAAGCAGTCATCACATTTGTGTATAGCAAAAGCATCTGGCTAGGTAACTGTTATTAGACAGAATGCTTGACTAGTAGTACCTTGATCTACATTGGAAATGTAATTAGCAACATATTCAATGAAGCTTCACATCTGTTTCCTCCAATATTTACAGTGGTGCCCCGCAAGACGAATGCCTCGCAAGACGAAAAACCCGCAAGACGAAAGGGTTTTTCGGTTTTTGCGACGCTTCGCTAGACAATTTTCCCTATGGGCTTGCTTCGCAAGACGAAAGCCCATAGGGAAATCTCCGGGGACCTCTTTTAAATGCTGGCGGTGGGGAGCAAAGCCTTCCCCCCCCCCCGGACTTCAGAAGAGGTCCAGGAAGGCCGGCGGGGGTGAAAGGCTTTGCGCCCCACCGCCAGCATTTAAAAAGCGGTCCGGGATAGCAGGGAAGCGCTTCCCGCTATCCCGGACGGCTTTTGAAGGCAGGCAGGGGGGGCAAAGACTTTTGCCCCCCGCCCGCCTTCGGAAGAGGTCCAGGACCTCTTCCCAAGGCGTGCGGGGGGGCAAAAGTCTTTGCCCCCCCTGCCTGCCTAACCGGGGGCTTTTAAATCGCCCCGGGACTGTCCGGGGCGATTTAAAAGCCCCCGGACGGCTTTTGAAGCCTCCCCCCGCCGCCCGGCATCGGGGCATCGTCCCGATGCCGGGCGGCGGGGCGAGAAAGCCTCCCCCCGCCGCCCGGCATCGGAACGATGTCCCGAAGCTGGGCGGCGGGGCGGGAAAGCCTCCCCCCGCCGCCCGGCTTCGGGGCATCGTCCCGATGCCGGGCGGCGGGGCAGGAACGCCTCCCCACGCCGCCCGGCTTCGGGGCATCGTCCCGATGCCGGGCGGCGGGGCGAGAAAGCCTCCCCCCGCCGCCCGGCATCGGAACGATGTCCCGAAGCCCGGCGGCGGGGCGGGAAAGCCTCCCCCCCGCCGCCCGGCATCGGAACGATGTCCCGAAGCCCGGCGGCGGGGCGGGAAAGCCTCCCCCCGCCGCCTGGCTTCGGAACGATGTCCCGAAGCCCGGCGGCGGGGCCGCGAAGCCTGGGCGCGCTGGCAACTCTCCGCAAGGAGCGCTCCCGCTGCTTGCGGAGGTCCGCGAAGCCTGTCCTGGACCTCTTCTGAAGGCAGGCGGGGGGCAAAAGTCTTTGTCCCCCCGCCTGCCTTCCCAGGGGCTTTTAAATCGCCCTGGACAGCGGAGAAGTCCTCCGCTGTCCCGGGCGATTTTAAAATGCCGCCCGCCAGAAGAGGTCGGGGGAAGGCGGTTTCCATAGGAACGCATTAATTGATTTTCAATGCATTCCTATGGAAAACCGTGCATCGCAAGACGAAAAACTCGCAAGACGAAGAGACTTGCGGAACGAATTAATTTCGTCTTGCGAGGCACCACTGTAATTACTCTCAAGCTATGAATTGGGTTCTTTTCGTATAAGCAATTGTCAACTTTTGAATAATGATGATTTTACATCTTTCTATATAAAAGCCTTAACTGTATTCTTCCACAGCCCGTGGAGTTACCTACCTGTTTCCAGTTCAAGTAAAGACTTACAAGCATATTTCTGATGGCAAAGATGTGATAGCCCAAGCTCGGACTGGAACTGGGAAAACCTTCTCTTTTGCCATTCCTTTAATTGAAAAACTTCAGGGAGATCCCCAGGAAAGAAAAAGAGGCCGCACACCAAAGGTGAGTGAAACTGACTTAGGCTTCTTCCCCCACCCCTGCTGCAGCCCCCAAATTCCCCCAGATGTGTTCCACAAAGTTGGGAGACCCTCCAGAGCAGATTGGGCAGGTAGGAGGAGGAGATTTTCACCTATGCAGCTCTGAATATCTCCCACCATGTGTATAATAGTGTATGTTCAGGTAAAAATAAACTTGCAAAAATTCTGAAGATTTAAATAAGAGGATATTTCAGCCCATAGTTTTACAACACTCAAATAACACTAACTGCATTTCAACAAAATGTTTAGGTTTTGGTCCTCACTCCAACCAGAGAGTTGGCAATGCAAGTAGCCAGAGACTTCAAAGATGTCACAAGGAAACTCACTGTGGCTTGCTTCTATGGAGGAACAGCATACAATGGACAACGTAAGAAATCACAACAGTGGGGTTTTTTGCGGTAGTAGCACTTTAAAAAAAGAAAGAAAGAAGGTTATCTGTGTGATTGAGGAGAAAACACCATTAAAATGTGAAGAAATAGTGTTACCTTTAGATTAGGCTCTATTACTGCTTGCTACATAAATGTTAGCATTGGTGGTGTGTTATTAGGTGCTAAAGACACATTCACTCTGTATCCCTGCTTTTAAAAAGTACTTTTTTAAAAAGCTGAAGTGGTACTGGTCCCCCTTTCAAACAAAATAGAACACAACAGTCTGAAGTACAGTCAAACCCCGGCTCCCGAAAATCCGGAAGTGTTCTGGTTTTCGAACGTCTTTTGGAAGCTGAATGTCCGATGCCAATCAGAAGCTGTACCTTAGTTTTCGAATGGTTTCAAGAGTCGAACGGGCTGCCGAAACTGATTACGTTCAACAACCAAGGTTTGACTGTACTTCACTGTTTCATTTTTCTTGTGTTCAGAGGTGTGTGATGAAACCTGAAAGTTACCTATAGGAAATCAGTGTTGCTTAATAGCTAAGAAGGGATATAAAAAACTGAAGAAAATAATTACAGCTCCGTCCTATGTATTTTTACTTAGGTGGAACTAACTTCCACTGTATTCAGTGCAGCTCATTCTAAGGTTAAGTAAGCATAGGATGGCTGCCTTAGATTATATGTTAAAGCAAAGGGATTAATGGAAGCACTGCCAAATGTCCAAATGTATATTAAAGTTACACATTTTGGAGAGTAGCATGCATGAAGGTTTGGGGCTCTACCAAAGTAGTTCTTGCAAACTTTAGAACATTGTCGTAGATATGATCATGGGTCACAGGAAACCGTTTTTTTGAAATGTGCTGCAGAGCTGTTTATCTTCAGCAATTTAATACATAATCAACATTAACTTTCCTTCTCAGTTGATCTTATGCGTAATGGCATTGACATCCTGGTTGGGACTCCAGGTCGAATTAAAGACCATCTTCAAAATAACAAATTAGACATTTCCAATCTAAAGCATGTTGTCCTGGATGAAGTTGACCAGATGTTGGACATGGGATTTGCGGAACAAGTAGAGGAAATTTTAGCATATGCTTATAAAAAAGGTAACTACTTCATCTGTTCACCTGTCATGGCAAGCCATAGAGCTCTTTTGTATCTGGATCTGTTTGCTCAGCAGACACTGTGCTGTCCACCTTAGTCTCTCACCTGAATTGAAAGTACTGTGGCGGATTGGCCAATCTAGTGGAGGATTAAATTTGAAAGGAATTTAGTCTTACTCTCTTTCAGTGTCAGAGGACTTTAAATATAATTTGAGCTCAGTGCATAATATAGCATATAAATGAAAAAAATGAGCTATATGTACAGTGGTGCCCCGCAAGACGAATGCCTCGCAAGACGAAAAACCCGCAAGACGAAAGGGTTTTTCGGTTTTTGCGACGCTTCGCTAGACGATTTTCCCTATGGGCTTGCATCGCAAGACGAAAGCCCATAGGGAAATCTCGGGGACCTTTTTTTAAATGCTGGCGGTGGGGAGCAAAGCCTTCCCCCCCCCCTCCGGACTTCAGAAGAGGTCCAGGAAGGCCGGCGGGGGCGAAAGGCTTTGCTCCCCACCGCCAGCATTTTAAAAGCGGTCCGGGATAGCAGGGAAGCGCTTCCCGCTATCCCGGACGGCTTTTGAAGGCAGGCAGGGGGGGGCGAAGACTTTTGCCCCCCCTGCCTGCCTAACCGGGGGCTTTTAAATCGCCCCGGGACTGTCCGGGGCGATTTAAAAGCCCCCGGACGGCTTTTGAAGCCTCCCCCCGCCGCCCGGCTTGGGCCATCGTCCCGATGCCGGGCGGTGGGGCAGGAACGCCTCCCCCCGCCGCCCGGCATCGGGGCATCGTCCCGATGCCGGGCGGTGGGGCAGGAACGCCTCCCCCAGCCGCCCGGCATCGGAACGATGTCCCGAAGCTGGGCGGCCGGGCGGGAAAGCCTCCCCCCGCCGCCCGGCTTCGGGGCATCGTCCCGATGTCGGGCGGTGGGGCAGGAACGCCTCCCCCAGCCGCCCGGCATCGGAACGATGTCCCGAAGCCGGGCGGCCGGGCGGGAAAGCCTCCCCCCGCCGCCCGGCTTAGGGGCATCGTCCCGATGCCGGGCGGTGGGGCAGGAACGCCTCCCCCAGCCGCCTGGCATCGGAACGATGTCCCGAAGCCGGGCGGCCGGGCGGGAAAGCCTCCCCCCGCCGCCCGGCTTCGGGGCATCGTCCCGATGCCGGGAAGTGGGGCAGGAACGCCTCCCCCAGCCGCCCGGCTTCGGGGCATCGTCCCGATGCCGGGCGGTGGGGCAGGAACGCCTCCCCCAGCCGCCCGGCTTCGGGGCATCGTCCCGATGCCGGGCGGTGGGGCAGGAACGCCTCCCCCAGCCGCCCGGCTTCGGGGCATCGTCCCGATGCCGGGCGGTGGGGCAGGAACGCCTCCCCCAGCCGCCCGGCATCGGAACGATGTCCCGAAGCCGGGCGGCCGGGCGGGAAAGCCTCCCCCCGCCGCCCGGCATCGGAGCGATGTCCCGAAGCCGGGCGGCCGGGCGAGAAAGCCTCCCCCCGCCGCCCGGCTTCAGAACGATGTCCCGAAGCCCGGCGGCGGGGCGGGAAAGCCTCCCCCCGCCGCCCGGCATCGGAACGATGTCCCGAAGCCGAGCGGCGGGGCGAGAAAGCCTTTGTCCCCCCTGCCTGCCTTCCCAGGGGCTTTTAAATCGCCCCGGACAGCGGAGAAGTCCTCCGCTGTCCCGGGCGATTTTAAAATGCAGCCCGCCAGAAGAGGTCGGGGGAAGGCGTTTTCCATAGGAACGCATTAATTGATTTTCAATGCATTCCTATGGAAAACCGTGCATCGCAAGACGAAAAACTCGCAAGACGAAGAGACTTGCGGAACGAATTAATTTCGTCTTGCGAGGCACCACTGTACATTGGGTTAAAATTATTATGATACTTTAGTTTTAGATTTAAAAGTTATTTTTAAGCATTTTGAAATACCCAGTGTCACACATTGCTTCTAAAAGGGAATGATGCTCTAAAAAGGTTTGGTATGGGATTGTGTTCCTAATGGCATTTCAATAAATTTTTTAATTGGAGCTTATTAAAACTAGAACAGGAAAATCCTCACAAGTAAAGCATGAGACACTGGACATACAAGAGATGTGCATTCATTTGGGTTTCTATTTTATACTCTACATCTGCTTCTGTTGAATAGTAATACCTTGAGTGCACATGTTGAGAATTATCAGGAAGTAAGAGTGCACAAATGTTAATGTAATTTTTTCTCTTATTCTGAGTGGCATTTTGCCTCTATTATGGATACGATGATTATAGATTTTCCTGTATTTTTAATCATGGAAATTAGTTTAATTGCTTTAATTTTGTATGACACAATATTTGTTTTGTGTTAAAGATTCTGAAGACAATCCACAGACGTTACTCTTTTCTGCAACTTGCCCACATTGGGTTTATGATGTAGCAAAGAAATACATGAAATCTAGATATGAGCAAATTGATCTTATTGGAAAGAAGACTCAAAAGACTGCAATGAATGTAGAAGTAAGTAATTTATTCCAGTGAAACAAGATTAAATTTGTGTGTACCAAGTGCAATTCTGTTCTTTAAAAAGCAAGCACACCCACAGTAAAGATAATTGGGTTGGATCCAAAGTTGGTTATACTTCAGTCAAACTGAAATCAATTTCATTTAAGTCATAACTTATGGCCCACTCCTAGGCATGTCAACTTAGAAGCAAGTCATACTGAATTCACTGGGGCTTACTCCCAGGTAAACAGGGCTAAGATTCCAGCCTAACTTGTACCATTGATTTTAGTGGGATGAATGTTCAACTAATTTAGCCTTTAGTCATAGCTTATTTTATTGCTAACCAGCATTAATTTCATTTTCTGACAGCATTTGGCTATTGAATGTCATTGGTCCCAGAGAGCTGCAGTCATTGGAGACGTTATTCAAGTCTACAGTGGTAGTCATGGACGTACCATCATATTTTGTGAGACCAAAAAAGAAGCAACTGAACTGGCCCTGAATGCCTCAATAAAACAGGTGCAATGACCCTCATTTCTGTAAAGGATTGCTACAAATTCAACTTAGCTTGAGCTGACTGTGGGAAAGGGTGTCTTGCTGAAGTGGATGTCATTTTGGCAGTCTCACAGTGCAAGTATCCTGTTTTCTGCATGAATGTATTCATGCAGCTATGGATATTTTGGACATCACACTTTTCATGTAAAGGGAAAAAAATAGAAAATGGGTATGTCAGAATTCAGGGAAAATATTCTCTTGCATCCAAGATCTGTCAGAGCTCATTTAAATTGCTTTTGGGGTGGGAAGGAAACTGATCCTTGTCATTTGTCACTTCTTCCAATAATCTCCCATTAACTCTGTTTTATGTACTTAGGATGCACAGTCTTTACATGGTGATATTCCACAAAAGCAGAGAGAAGTTACACTGAAAGGCTTTCGCAATGGATCATTTGGAGTTCTGGTTGCAACCAATGTAGCTGCCCGAGGTTTAGATATCCCAGAGGTTGATCTGGTAATACAAAGTTCACCACCAAAGGTAAATTACTAGTTCCTAGTGGAAAGGAGAGAACCCCCTTTAATTGTATGTTCATGTTGCAGGCCAGAGGTAGCTTACTTAAAGTGACACTTAAAGTGACACACAACATTGGATGCCACATGTAGTGTTTTGTGCAATCTGTCTTTCATTTTGCATAGCTAAACACTCTTGCATGTCAGTAAATGTGAATGTTTGGCTTCTCTGTAGCTTTTTCGTAAGATTAATATAAGCTTTTCATTTGTGAAGGATGTAGAGTCCTATATTCATCGTTCTGGGCGCACAGGTCGAGCTGGCCGAACTGGGATGTGCATCTGTTTCTATCAGCGCAAGGAAGATTATCAGCTGAGACAAGTAGAACAAAAAGCGGTAATTATCATCTTCCAACATTTTTGTGTCATTTATATGTTGTATATCTAAGCCATTGGCATGTGTCTCCAAGGGTGGCTTTTCACTTGAATAATGTACATACCCTTACTCTTACTTTCAGGGGATTACATTTAAACGCGTTGGTGTTCCTACAGCAACGGACATTATTAAGGCTTCCAGTAAAGATGCTCTCAGGTACTTCATTCTTTGTTTATATTTTGAACTTAATGCAGTGTCCAGCGCATGTCACGAGTTTCCATTAACCGTATCTGTCCAAGATCAGATCAGGATATTGACTTAATGAAGACAGATTACAGATTCTGCTTCACAGCCTTCTATTTTAGCTCACAAGAACAGTAGCACTGTTGCACATTTTTGTTTCTTTGCAGCATGATAATCAGCACTTTTGTCAGCTGTGGAGAGTATGTATGTGGGTGTGTACTGATTTGATCTGAATTTGTCAGGAAAAACCAAGAAACAAATTACTGGAGGCATACGGGGAAGTTTGGGTAATAATCTAGAGGTTGCATCCAGCTGGTCTTCCCCCTCTGTGTTCTCCATGCTCCTCAAAAGGCTGACGCAGAGTTTTGGGGAGTGAGGGGACTCAACCTGAACAACATGGGGAGAGGAAAATGATTTATCTACCCACTTCTGTTGTAGTCCAGCATATACTGTTGAGTGGAGCTCCCTAAACCTCTGGAGAATCTTTTTGTAGAAGGCAAAGTGGGAAGAGGAGAAGATTATGCAGGTCACCTGTCAGCCATTGGATACAATGCTAGAATTCCAAAGCTGCAATCCTGTACATGTTCTGAAGTAAGCCCCAAAATAGTGGAGTTTGCTCTCCAGTAAGTGTATTCAGGATTGCAGCCTTGTTTAAGCTTCAGTATCTCCTGTGTTATAAAATGTACACTTCTCATTTCAGCAGTTGACATTACACTGACTAATCTTTTGCTCAGATCTTTGGATTCCGTTCCTCCATCTGCCATTGACCACTTCAGACAGGCAGCTGAACGGCTGATAGAGGAAAAAGGGGCAGTGGAAGCTCTGGCTGCAGCACTGGCTCATATTTCTGGAGCTACTGCCATTGAACAGCGTTCTTTGCTCAACTCGGATGCGGTAAATATGGCATGCAGTTGTATAACATTTTTATAGTCTAAATAAGATCTATTTTAAGGATAATCCTAGTCAAACTTTCCTGATAGGACTCTCCATTATCTGGATGAGAACACAGCGAAACTGCCACACCCAAAAAGGTCACACACCCCCTCCCGACATGCTGAATGTACCAATATATTTTCTTTTTGACAAAGGACTAGCCAGTGTGGTATAATGGGTAGAGTGTAGGACTGGGACTTGGGAGGTTTCAAGTCCCCACTCAGCCATACAGTTCACTCAGTGACCTTGGGTCAGTCACTGCCTTTCAGCCTAGCCTACCTCACAGGGTTGTTGTGGGGATTAAATGGGAGAAGACCACACACGCCACCTTGAACTTGGAGAAAAAGATGGGATATAAATGCAACAAACTAAGTAAATGAATGAATAATATTTGAGCCATAATTAAGTGATCGTGCATGGGCCCTGTAATTCCTTCTTTGGCAGGGGATCTTAGACATTGAATTTCGTGATGGCACCAATATTAACTACTGTTAAGGTTATCCAGGATTCCCTTTTAACTGGAATTTGAATGCTGCTTATATCTGCACTGGCCCTAATTGTATGACTGGCCTCCCAATGAGGATGTATTAAGGAAATTAAATATAGATTGGATTTATAAAAGCTAAACAGTCTATTTGGTAGTTTCACTGAATTATTGTGGAACCCTTTTTGTACCCTATGTAGTTATTATTATTATTATTATTAATAATAATAATCAAATTCTAATACCTCGCCCTTCATCTGTGGATCTTAGGGCGGTTCACAGCATAAAAATACAAGATAAAAACACAAAACACATAATAAAAACAAGGAACAAAACAATAACCCCAACTCCCTCTCAAAAACACAATATATAGGATGTCAGTCAGCCAAAAGCCTGGTTGAATGGGAAGGTTTTCGCCTGGTGCCTAAAGTTGTATAATGAAGGTGCCAGGGGAATCTCCTTGGGGAAAGCATTCCACAAACAGAGATATGATAAATCTTTCCAGTGTAAAGGCCCTGTCGTGCATCACCCCCTACAGATAGCCCCCATTGACAACACCAACAAGGCCTTGACTGATTGTAAGGTCCAAATATGGTTGATATTGGGGAAGGCACTCTTAGATACTTGTGCCCCAAGCCATTTAGGGCTTTATATAGGCTAGTACTCTACTAACACCTTGAATTTGGCCTGGTGGTTCACTGACAGGCAGTTGTGGTGCTTTCAGGATCGGTAGCACATGTTCTTATCAGGCTGCACCACCTACAACCTAGGAGCCATTAGTTGTAATGTAAATACCTTTGTCAAAGCTCTTAACAATTAACCGGTTATATTCCTCTGCTGTTACTGTAAATGTCTATTGCTGCTTGCTTTTTTAAAGGGTTTTGTGACCATGACACTTCAGTGTTCAGTAGAAATGCACACCATTGGCTATGCTTGGCGAGGTCTGAAAGAACAGCTGGGTGAGGACATTGACAGCAAAGTGTCCCGAATGCGCTTTCTTAAGGGGAAGACGGTAAGAAAATTGACCTAGACATTTTGTAGGTATCTGCTGGTTGAGCATTTTATAGTATTTGTTTTTCCTCATCTGTTCTGATAAAATGCAAAGCACACGTTTTGCACTTGAAAACCAAAATGGTATTGGTTAAATGATATGAGGATGACTTTTATAATTAGAGTTAGTGTTGTCGTAGGATAGAACATATTATGTTGGAAATATGCAGAGTTGAATCATCACTTTTATGTGGCTGTGAATAAGGATTACAGAGCATGTTCTAACATTCATAAAATGTTAGGTAGTAAGGGTTATTTGATCTGCTTTATAAGTGACGGAATAAAATACAAGCACTTTGTGTAGACTTCATATTCTTGCAGGGAATTTTTCAAGTACTGTACAGTTATTACTTCTGGTTAATGTTAATGGCTGACAAATCCTTTTCTCCTTCTCCATTTGACTTGTGTTTAGTTATTAAAAAAACAGCCATCTGTGTTTATCCTCATCAAACTAGTAGCCTTTTCTGGTTCTTAATGCTGGTCTGTAAAATACTTGGCCTTCGCCAGTACCTGAACTATTCACTTAGACGCTGCTCTATAATTTTTTTGTACAAATCAAATGCTGGCACTTTGTCAGGCACTTACTGTTGCATCTTAATATGTGAACTAATAAGTTTGCCTTCTTCAAAGTGTTGCAGATTTCTTTATTTAATGCCTGACGATCAGTGTCTCTCTCTTGTATTCAGGGTGTGTGCTTTGATATTCCTGTTGCTGAACTAAATAAAGTACAGGTGAGAAATTGCTACTTAATGGATTTTTAAGTTTTTCCCACTTTATTATTAATACATAAATGAAGAAATACGACCTGCTATCACTATAAACACATTAAATTGGAAATGGAAGGAAGAAATTGGTTTTAAGAAATTTAATCAAGGGGTGAAATGGAACCTGATAGTTTCTACTCTTCTTTATCATTAAATACTTCTTGTCTGAGATTCCATTCCATTCAGAGCAACACCATCATGTGGTTAAAACATGTACCTTATTTTATCAGATTATTTCCAATAACTAGAGGCAGTGGCTGAATAACATTTATAAAGTGTTGTCTAAACCATTGTTTCCCAAACTTGTGTTTCCAGCTGTTTTTGGTCTACAGTTCCCATCATCCCTGGCCACTGGTCTTGCTTGCTAGGGATGATGGGAGTTGCAGTTCAAAAGCAGCTGGAAACACAAGTTTGGGAAACTGATCTAAACACTAGTTAAAGTAAGAAACATGGCTTCTTTTTTACAGAAATGCTCGCTTTTGGAAGTTTTGAAACTTTCCTTTAATCAACTTTTGTTGGTCAGTGTATGGAAGAAACATAGGAGGAAATAACAGGTTACCTTGAGGTGTCAAGAGGCAATATAACAATACTTTTCTTAACTTACTTTGATGCCAGGGGGGTGGGAATCTTCCATGTAGCTCAGAAAACCTCTATCCTTTTATTTTATGTGAGGTTTGCAAATACTGGTTTGTAAACTCAGTGCCGATTGTAGAGATAACAAAAAAATTGTTTTTTATTAGCAAACATGGCAGGATACAAGACGCTGGCAACTTTCTGTGGCAACGGAATTGCCCGAGCTTGAAGAATCACGTGACAGTGGCCGAAGTGGTGGCTCGGATTTCAGGAATGGAAGGCGAGGTGGCGGCTCCAACAGGCATGACAGATTCAGAAACAGGGGCCAAAAAAGAAGCCATAGCCGGGCTTTTTGATCATTTGTTAATATGTCATACACAACTGGGACTAAATCACTTGTTTTATCAGAAGTAAAGTTGGTTACACTTTCCTATGTGCTTTTTATTGCTTTCTTAGATTTGTCTCATTCATACAATTCTGGCCACATAACTCACTTGTTGGGGTAGGGAAATGGGAGTGAATCGTTCTAGTTTTGAATGTTACTAGGTAATTTTGCAATAAGGGCTTGGGTCCAGAGTTTGCTTAATTCCCCCTGAAAAAAATTGTTCAGGGGGGGGGGGTTAGAGGATCCTCTGGAACAATATGTGTCTCTAGGGGACTGAACAGGGAATGGGGAATTTGACAAATGTTGCCTCCTTCTCTCCTCTCCCCCATTCCACTAGCAGGATTTCACCACTCGATAAAAAAGCTGTGGACAGAAGGAGCCATTGTTGTTTGCAGAATGCAAAGTCCGGATTCAACCCAACGGCTGCTATGCCATCCCTTTGTGCTAGTTAATGTGAGTGGATGGTGGTGTAGGATCAGGAGCCAGCTATACTAAATGCAGTGGTGCTCAACCCCAATCTTCTACATTTTTCTTAAGGCCATAATCATGATCCACTTTGCTTGGCTGCTAACAGATAGCACCACAACCTACAGCTTTCTGAGAAGTGTCAGGCCATTGTAGTAGCCTTGGAGGGAGGTGGCAGTGGGTGGTCCAGGCAAGCTTTGGAGAAAGTTACAACTAGCCAGGACAGCTGCTCATCAGCTGTCCTGCTCCGCTGCCCACTTTACCCACTATGTTGTTTCAGCTTTGGTGGCAGAAGGCAAAGAGGTGGGAAGTGACAGGAGAGCAGTACGGCTGCCAGGGAGCTGTCCTATCATAAGTGTCCTTCCACAGCTCACCTGAGCTGTTGTCTTCTGCTTGCAAAAGGTCTCAGCTGAGCGGTGTGGGAGACTTGGTGAGGCCTGGAGGGAAGTGGGAGCTTTGTGGGGAAGAGGGGGGGTTGGTGCGTCTTGGCACTGTTTTGCACCTCTTGACATTGGGTGGGGAGCAGGAGGATGGACTGAAGAACATTGAAGCTATCGGCCTGGGGCAGGCTTGGGAATATCCGTCTGATATTTCAGATCAGGATGTGTTAGTGGACAATCACATTTATGTGACATTGCAGTTATGTCATGTGATGAGCTGGCGGGTTGCCCTGCCCATATGTCAAAGTACGCCCACAGGGTTGGAACCAAACAGGTTCCCCACTCCTGGTCTAATGGGTAAGTGTGTGGGGTTGGTGAGGGGAAGAGTTGCTGTGGGTCACGGTTGTAGGTGGGTTTGGCAAGCAGCACAAGCTGGGATGGACACCTAGTGTTGAGAGTGGGAGAGGTAGGTTGCAATGGAATGCAACCCACCCACCCCACCCCGCCTCGGAGCCAATCATATTATCACAACCCTGTGAATCTGAAATAGTACTGAAAATGGTAGCCTTTGTGCACCCAACAGGCTACAAAGGGCAGGTTTATATCACTAAATTCCAGAACAAGCTATTAGCTGCACATGTTTGTTAATAATAATTTATACCCTGCCCATCTGGCCAGGTTTCCCCAGCCACTCTGGGTGTGGGTGGCTTTTAATATTTGGTTTTAGACTGTTGTAACCCATTTTCGGACCTGCTGGTGAAGGGTAGGTAATAAAATAACAATACACATTAATAATACACTATTATTATTATTATTATTATTATTATTATTATTATTATTATTTACTGCTTTTTTGCCCAAAGCCCTCTAAAAGCATGAAAATGCATCATACAGAGGAGTATAAGAGAAGTGTCATTGATCAGTAAATAAAACAACACAAGGTTGCAAAATCACAACATTCGAGTGTGGGGAAAATATTCTTCCCAAGTTAATTGACCAGTCTGGTAAATGTTTTATATTTAAATATTACACCATGGGTATTCTCCTGGGTTCGCTCCCCGCTTCTTGAGGGTTTTGTGTTCCAAATTAGGAACCACTGTAAATCTCTGGGCTAGGAAAAATCATCTAGAGCCAGTACTCAGCCAAAGACGGCAGAGTGGTGGCACACAAGGACACTTTAAACAACAGTGGTGGCTTCCCACCCCCGCAAATATCCTTCCAAAGCGATAGCTTGTAGGGTGCCAGAAGTTCCTGGGAGACCCCTATTTCCCCTAACGGAGATAATCACAAAACCAAGCTTGAGCCCAATTTCCTCTGCAGTCGCGGTCTTTTCGCGCGCGTGGCCTTTGGCGCCCACCGAGGCCTCTGCTCCCTTCTCTCCGTCCCTCGGTCGCCTGTGACGTCACCCGCTCCCCGCGCCTCCATTTTAACTGAGGGGACGAGGTTGACGCGCATGCGGACTACCCTTCGGGAGGGTTCTGGGCGGGCATAAAGCCAACTGATCGGGAGAGAGAGAGCGCGAGTGGAGGAGGCAAGAGACGAGCGAGGAAAGCGCAGCAGCCCGTTCAGTGGGAAGATGGCGACCCCCGCCGAGTGGGCCTCGCTGTGCGAGAAGTTCCGCAGCGCCGTCAACCTCTCCTACGTGGAGTCCAAGAAAGACCCGGAGACGGAGCCGTACCGCTCCAAGTACAGCGCCCGGGAGCTGCTGGAAGGCATCAAGCAGCAGCTGGGCTCCGAGGAGGCGGAAGGCAGCCCGGGAGGCGCCGGCGGAGGCGCGGCCGGGGCCGACGAGCGGGAGCGGCAGCGCGCCGTGGCGCTGGCCGCCGTGGAGTACGAGCTCGGGGTGAACCACACCGACACGCAGGAGTACTCGGCCGGCGAGGAGCACCTGGTGAAGTGCGCGCAGCTGCTGGAGCCTCACCGCCTCTCCCGGGAGTGCGTCTCCCTCTACATCCAGGCCCAGGTGGGGTCGTCGGTCGCTCCCCCACCCTCGCAATAGCTCACCCCAAAAGGGGGCTCAGACCCACAACTGCGAGGAGCGGTGGATAAGAAACAGGGTGCATGAACGTGTGCACCTCCCCCCCCAGCACACGCGCGCCAAACCTCTTTGCGTCGCTCGCGCTTGCGGGATACTGCAGGTTCCTAAACCAGAGTGCCGCATACTTGCCGGGGCATTTAAACATCAGCCCGGGCACGTGGCGCAGTGTGTACACTCATCGCCCACCCATCTTAACAGCAAAGGTTTTCTCGGGCCGGGGCAGTCACCGTTTGTCCTGGGGGATGGCATCATTTGGAAGTCAGAAATCAACTGGGGAGAATGAGCTTTCCTGACCTGTGCAATTTTCCTTACGGAAATGGCTGTGTTTTTAGTTTTGTTAGCCTAATCGATTCTGCGGCATCTCTCCTCATTATGAAATCTAGTCGATGCATAATAGGCATCTAAGACGAATAATATGCTGGCTTGGATCCAAAGTCGGATCTAATGGCTAGCGGAAGAGAACAGGCATCCTTTGCTGGTTCTCTCATCCTCCTGCACCTCTTCCCACACTTCCGGTGTTCCTCCATATTAGAAGGGGGGAGGAAAGGAAATCAGCAAAAAATATTCTTTCCTTCTCTCCTTTTCTTTGAACAGAGATTTTTGTCAGTAACTTAACTCACAGGATCTCAAGATCCAAGTTATTTGATTTGGCACTTTGGAACTCTTGTTGAAGTACTGGATGATGCCTCCAAAAGATGTGTGGAATGTTACATAACAAACATTAACTGTCCACACTTTTAAAATCCATCAATGAATGAAGTTGTTTCCTCCCTATTCTTCTCATTGTTTTGCCTTTTTGTAAGGATAACCTTTGAACTGTTACCCATTCTATAGAAGTATTGTTGAAACTGCATATCAGTGTTGGAAATCCAGAAGGCTTTCTGTGTTTTGTTGCTGCTGCAGCCATGTGTCTGTTGTTCTTGTTTTAGTGCAAGGGGGTGGCATGTGTCAAACTGGAGAAATGCAGTGCTGCAGTGCAACGTATTAAGGAAGGGTTGAGCTGATGGTGATGGCAGACCATCCTCTGGAATATAGGTTTGCAAGGCAGTAACACTGTTACTTCAAGAAATGAAAAACAAATTTGCAGTTCATGTGCTTACAGTGCTTATTTACTATTGCAGTTTGAGAGCTGAGTAACTCCACTCAGGAGAGTCTGTGGATCAAAATAACTTGTGTGCCAGTAGCAGGCTGTGTGTACACAGCATGTTTAAGGCTTCCCCCCAAAATTCTTCCAACAGTAATTTGTTAAGGGTGTTAGGAATAAGTGTAGTATAAGTCTGGTTCTTGTATAATATGTAAGGGGGTGACCCCTCTTCCCTATTCATTGATGGTGGATTTGTGCCATTCATAGCTTTACAAAAAAATGTTTCAATTTCCCTCTTCTTTTGTAGAATAACCTGGGCATCCTGTGGTCAGAAAGAGATAACATTAAAACAGCTCAGACTTACTTGGAATCTGCAGAGGCTTTATATAATCAGTACATGAAAGAGGTAATGTGTTGTATGAGCACGTCTTATATTTCTGTAATGTGGTGGCACCTCAAGGCGTAATCAAAATTTCAAGTTCTAATATCAATGAGTTGCAATCATTAAATAATAAACAGGCTTTCTGGATTACCGTATTTTTCGCTCTATAAGACGCACCTAGTTTTTGGAGGAGGAAAACAAGAAAAAAAAATATTCTGAATCTCAGAAGCCAGAACAGCAAGAGCGATTGATGTGCAGTGAAAGCAGCAATCCCTCTTGCTGTTCTGGCTTCTGTGAAAGCTGCGCAGTCTGCATTCGCTCCATAAGACACACACACATTTCCCCTTACTTTTTAGGAGGGAAAAAGTGAGTCTTGTAGAGCAAAAAAGAGGGTAATTGTTACTGAGCTTTGCAAGTTGAGAGGCCTGTTTTCTCATGTTATAAAATGAGACATTTTGATACAATATATGTGTTGTCAGGAGTTTTGATGCCTGAATTCTGAAAAATAATTATAGTACTAAGTGAAAAATATATCTACTGTTCAGATATCATTTTTAGATAGCTTCAAAATGGTTGGCATTTATGCAGAGTGTTCTGTGCAAACAGCTGACTAGAAAATCAGTGTCAACTCACAATGGCAGCTGTGCTTTCATCCCTCTGTAACCACATAAAGCATCTATAAAACAGCTTAGGGACACTTCCATTATTAGTTATAATAACTGGAAAATTCTAAAAACACTTTGACTTATTGCTGTATGGCTAAAATGCAGTGCAGAATTAGTTTTCTAAAAAAGAGCTTTTCTGTATTTCAGGAGGACTTATAACAAGCTAAACTCCTTATGCATAACAAGCAGCCTTCTAAGTTGTTGACTCTGCTGTGCCATAGCCTTAGCACAATGGAGCCTTTGTTATACCCTCGGGGGCGCTATTTATGCACTGCCCTGCCTTTCTGCATTTCCAGTGTTTGTTCATTCTCTGACATGGCTTCTATGAAACCAGTGGAGTGCTGCACTTTGGCAAATTCTAAAAAGTGATGCTGAAAATATTTCACTTGTTTCATATTTACGCTCTTGTCTTATTTTGCTGAATTTGCTTTTGACTAGAGATGATGATGCTTTGGAGAAAGGCCTGAGAAGAACATGCCTGCCTTCTTGTTTAATCCACTGTAGTTCCTCTGTTTCTTAACAACCTACCTGTCACATTTAGAGTATTCTTCCTGGATTGTTGCATCTAGGTACCAGTGGCTCAGCTTCCTGTGTGCTGGTTTATGTTCATGCTAAACCTGTCATCTCCCTAGTGTCAAAACCCTGCCTTGGGAGGTGTGTCCAGTCCCACTTGATCATCCTTGATTTGAGGTTAAATGTCTCACACCCTGTCAACTCATTTCCCTTAGTTTTACATGGTTGAAAATAAGAATTGTTGCCTTCTTCCAAATATGATGGGTGACTTTTCACCCTTGCAAGTGCATTTAAGATACCATTGTGATATTGTATGTCATAGGTTATTTAGAGAGGAAGCTGCTTTTCTTTCTTTATGAAACTGTCTCTCCCCTCCCCCATTTTTCTCTGTCCCTGATCTTAATAAAGCTTCTTAATTCTGAACCTGTTATTTAACCAGATACTTTGACAGTGCAAGGAGCAGCTGTCCCTCTGTGCTTGGCCAGTGGTTTATGCTACACATGCAGACATAGGGCAACAAAACGATTGAGGAATTGACAGGTTTAATGGTGCAACTCAGTGACAGGGAGATAGATAAAGGTGACTGTAGGCAGCTGCCCTGGTTTGAGTTTCACTTGAAAGCACTTACAGTTCACCCTGCTGAAGAGGTGAGGTAGTAGTTGGGTAGTGGTGGCAAAAGAAATCTGGGAGTCCAGACTTGTTAATCACACCTATAACGATGGAAGGGTTTGCAGCTCCAGAAAGACCTAAAATGAAATGGAGCTAGAGGAACCAGATTTGTATTCAGAACATATTTCCAGAAAACTTTTGTTGGATTTGTTAACTATACATATGGGTCTTATTTATTGTTATTAAAAAAATTATCTTGCTTTTCAGCAATTATGCCCTCAAAGTAACTTATTAAAGGTAGAAATTTGGGATATGTGGGGGCCAGTTGCTGCCCTCTCCCTGATTTTGCAAACTCCTCTATCTCTGTTAGCCCTATTTTAATTGGCGTAGACCTGGGGCTATCTCAAAATGGCGTCTGCCACTATCCCGCCAGTTCCCAAGCAGAAAAAAGAAGCAGCCTTAGTGATTTGCAAAGAGAATAAAAGCAGCTACAAATTAAGCTTGAGAAATAAATTTATAACAGGGACATGTGACTACTTGGTGCTCTAGAGTTGTTCAAGAGCTTGAACTAATAACTGGATCTCAATATTAAATATGCTGTTTGTTCAGGGATATATTTCTCTTGTGTTGTTTTTACTTCTGTGTGATGTCTTGTATCTAGTTGCAACCACTTTTGTCTTGAGTGCATTGAGTAGCACGTAAAGCAAAAAATTCTGAAAGCATATTCTTCCAGAGTTTCTGGTTTGTTCATTGAGGTAAACTTTCTCTCTTTTTTTCTATATTGTTACATTTACTGAAACTCTTGTTTAAATGCATCATATTCTTTCTGTCAGTGCTGCAGAGTTCAAGAAGTAACTGTTCAAGAGGATACAACAGGTTTTTAGAAGAATGTGCCGTTAGAGATGCATGATTACAGGTTCTACAACACAATAGGGAAGAACAGATTTTTAAGAAAGAGATATGTCTTCTGGTTGGATGTCCAGATACTTAGATGTTTTGTGCAATAAGAACATATTTCTGGATGCATCTAATATTCTCTGCAGTACCAAAGTGCAGCCTGTAGAGAGCACAAATCCACTGTATGTATTTATTAAGTTCGTATATGTTATGTTTTGCAGAATGGGAATCCCCCGCTTGATTCCAGTGAACATTTTATGGATGAAGAAGAGAAACTTACTGACCAAGAAAGATCAAAAAGGTATATGTTGAATTGTAAAGTCAGAGATTGGGAGGGGTGTTTCTGTCTTAAAATTAAATCTAAACCCTCTGTTTCCCCAGATTTGAGAAAGTCTATACTCATACGTTATATTATCTGGCCCAAGTCTACCAGCACCTGGAGATGATTGAGAAGGCTGCACAGTATTGCCATACCACCCTTAAACGGCAGCTTGAATATAGTGGCTACTATCCAGTAGAATGGGCTCTCAATGCAGCTACTTTGTCTCAGTATTATCTCACAAAGGTAGTCACTTCAATGTTTTCTTCAGTGTACCTAATTTGTTAAGGTGCTGCCAATGTCAGAGTTGCTATTTGACCAGCTTTCAAAAAGCTATTGTTATCTGTGGTATGAGTCTTATTGGCAGGCATTGGGTTGCATCATCTTCCACACTAAGTTAATTGCACTTAATTTCCCTTTGAAATCCATGGGACTGAAAGTCATGACTAACTTGCCTCATTCATTTTGTAAGTCAATGTTCTTTCCTAGCTTTGTTGGCATTTACAGATGTCAAACTCACAGCCAAAAACAGGAATACGAAAAAGGTCATGTTTCAGGAGAAGTGCATTAGAGAAATTTATTCCTTAAATTTGTTATGATATGAATGTGTATGTAAGGGTGGGGAGACTCCTTAGAAGACCTTTACCTGTTTGTCCTCAGCTTTCTTACTATACAGCGTTGCCAGATTATATCCCCAGATCCTTCAAAGATGACTCATTTGGGCAAACAATTGGGCAACTGAATTATTTCATTCTTAAATATTAAGAGAAAAATATCTTACTGCGTGCCAGGAACAAACGCCACCATGTCTTCTCTTTACAGCAATGTTTCATGGAGTCCAGGCATTGTTTAGCAGCTGCCAGTGTCATCTTTGGCCAAGCTGGACAGGTGCCATCTGCAGAGGACAGTAAGTCATCACATTTTAATCCTCACTGTAGTGGCTTTGAGTTATATGGGTTAGCAAAAATGTTGAATTCTCTGCTTGCTGTCTGTTTCAGTGCTGCATTGATTCTGTGGGACTGGGGGAAGAGGTTGCAATGTGAGAGGGTGAAGAGGTGCCCTTCAGCAAGGCTACACTTCTCTATTGGGCTTGTACAGCTTTGAAACTAACGGTGCAGACTTGGGGCATAGTGGTGGTGCCAAGGAAATAGCTTTTGATATTTCAACTTTAGAGAGGGAGAGAAGATGTACAGTTTTCCTCTGTTCATAGAATTGTAGAGTTGAAAGGGACCCCAAGACTCACCTAGTCCAACCTCCTGCAATGCAAGAATCTCAGTTAGATCATGCACGACAGATGGCCATCCACCCTGTGCTTAAAACCCTATGAGGAAGCAGAGTCCACCGCCTCTTGTGGGAGTCCCTTCCACTGTCAAAAGCTCTTACTCTCAGAAAGTCCTTCCTGATGTTTAGTCAGAATCTTCTTTCTTGTAACTTGAATCCATTGGTTCCGGTCCTGCCCTCCACAGTAGAAGAAAACAAGCTTGCTCCATCTTCCATGTTACAGCCCTTTAGATATTGAAGATGGCTATCATATCTCTAAATCTCTTCTTTACGTGGTTAAACATACCCAATTCCCTCAACTGTTTCTCATAAAAGCCTGGTTTCCAGAACCTTGATCATCTTGGCTGCCTTCCTTCAGATGTTCCAGCTTGTCAATATCCTTCTTAAATTGTGGTGCCCAGACGTGGACACAGTACCCCAGGTGTGACTTGACCAGGGAAGAACAGAGTGGTACTATGACTTCCCTTGAAAGGAACACTAGACTGCTATTGATGCAGCCTAGAATAGCATTAGCTTTTTTTACTGCTGCATCACACTGTTGACTCCTGTTAAGCTTGTCTACTAAGACCTTTAGATCCTTTTCACATGTATTATTGACAGTCCAGGTGTCCCACTTCTTATATTTTTGCAGCTGCCTATAACCTGCTATAAGTTGTATTGGTAGTATACCTCGCTGTTTCATTTTTTACTTTTTAGGACAGTTGATGCTAGAAATGCTTAAACTATGTTAACGATATTATGAAAACTGTGTTCTAAGATGTTCTTTACACCCTGTTTTCCTGAATAGAAATTAAATGTCTCCCTCCATTTCCAGTAGAAGTATCTTGAAGCTGTTTGATCCCCGTTACAGTATGGAAAAGCTTCAGGATTAGAAAATATTATGACCAAAAGTTAAACCTTCCTCCTTATAACCATTTAATAGATTCCAGTAGTATTAGTTACTTGAATTCTGTCTAGTCCTTCAGGTAATTTTAAGTGGCTAACTTATTCTCTCTCTCCCCCCCCCCCCATGGCTTTTCAAAATCTAACTGTCAACTAGCCTAATGAATATTGTAATATTTTAAACCAGATGAAACAGAACAAGATCAGCAAGACCTTCGACAGAGAAGAGCTGAAATTGCAAGGTGTTGGATTAAGTACTGCTTGAACTTGTTGCAGGGAGCCAGGAAATTGCTCGAGGTAATCAAGAAACAGAGTGCAAATAACCTTTTTAACATTTGCATTAACATTTAACATTTAACATTTTTAACATTTAACATAGTAACTAAACACAGTAGTCGCAACAGCTGCTAGTGGTGCTGAGACTCGAGGGTATAGTAAATGTAAGTCACAAGGTTGCTGTGTGTACAGAGATAGGAACCAAAATCGGTTGAGTGCTGGAATCTCTGCTTAATTTTTAAACCTTCAAGCAATATTCTGATTGGGCAGTAGAACACTTAATCTTGTGTTTGCCAGTTTTGTCCATATCACCTTGATTTCATCATGGGCCTTGATGCTTTACTGATAGTATCCAAATGGGTTCAGTAGGAGCTAGATACATTACCTAACCAAGAAAGCAGAATTTTCTTTGTTAAAGCTAGTCTACCAGTGGTGCATACTCTGTGTTTACACAGTTTTACACTTCAACTTCTTCGGTAATTTTCTACTTGCCTATTACTGTCCTGTCAGAGTGGATATTTAGCAGCTGAGATAGGCAAGCAGGCAGGTATTCCCATATGTCCCAGTGGCCGTGAAGATTTCAGCATCTCATCTATTAAAAAATAGGTTGTGTAATTTCCACTGCCTTGTTAGGTTTTCCTTAAATTGTTGTTGTGCTTATATACTGCTTTTTGTCCCAAGTGACCCCAAAGCAATTTAAAAAATAAATAAGAAAATATCATTATGAATCACGAAACACCATTAAGATAACAGTAAAATATTAGCAGCATACGTAAGCTGTTGAGATTTTCAATTTGGGAAAGCAGTTCCTACTGCATACCTCAGTCATACCTCATGTTACAGCTGCTTCAGATTACGTGTTTTTGGGTTGAGGACCGCGGGAAACCCAGAAGTACTGGAACGGGTTACTTCCAGGTTTCACCGCTCACGCATGTGGAGAAGCGCCAAATCGCGCCAACACAGACACAGTGCTTCAGGATGCGAACGCTGCGGGTTGCGGATGTGCCTACGTCACAGAGTACGTCCGCAACCCGAGGTTCCACTGTAGTACTAACAATGGATAGGAAAGGAAAAAGAGAACCCTACAAGATGTCAGATATATTGGGAGTGGTTTAACGAAAATTTCAAGAATGACAACCACTTGCTGTGAAATAAGGAAAATATCTCAGAGTTACTGCTTGGAGAATTGTTGAAAACTCTTTAATATGCCTCCTCCACTATGTTGCTGCTATAAGCTCAGCTTGTGTTTCCATTGAATTATCAAAATAAATAAGAATCATATATGGAAGTACTAAATAATTTCTAGAAATCCAAAACATGTGTTTTTCTGTCATGCAAACATAGGAGTAACAGAAGTTGCTACTGTGAACGTGATTAATTTATCAAATTGGCGGTATCTAGTTTTTGACATCTCGTGGCGAAGTATTTCACACTGTGCGTTCTTGTTTTAGGACAACATTGGGGAGCTGGATCCAGACAGGCAGTCGGAGCTCAAAGCCCAGCAGAAGAAAGAGGAGGATGAGAAGGAAGAGGACAGGAAGAAGGCTGTTCTGTTTGGAACAAGTGATCTGTGTGACTCTATTTTGGCCATGGAAGAAAAAGTGAGCTGTGTGTTTCCACTAGACTTCAAAGAAGCTAGAGAAGTCTTCTTAGTGGGTCAGAATTATGTCAATGAAGCAAAAGATTTCTTTCAGGTAGATGGGTATGTCACTGACCACATTGAAATTCTTCAGGATCACAGTGCCTTGTTCAAGGTGCTGGCATTCTTTGAAGAAGATTATGAGAGGCGTTGCAAGATGCACAAGCGCAGGATAGATATGCTGGAGCCCATATATGCTGGCTTAAACCCTCAGTATTACCTTCTGCTCAGTAGGCAGCTTCAGTTTGAATTAGCTGACACCTATTACGAGATGATGGATTTAAAAGTGGCCATTGGAAATAAGCTAGAGGAACTTGACTCCCACACAATAAAGAAAATAAATTCTCTTGCTCAGATGGCCATGAAATACTATGAACTCTTTTTGGATTCATTGAGGAACCCTGATAAGATTTTCCCCGAGACCCTAGAGGAGGATGTCCTGCGCCCTGCAATGGTGGCCAAGTTCCATATTGCCCGCCTTTATGGCAAGCTTATTACTTCCGATGGCAAGAAACAGTTGGAGAACATGCAGACTTCCTTGGAATATTACTCGTTTTTGGTAGACTACTGCGAGAAGCACACAGATGCCGTCCAGGCCATTGAAACTGAGCTAGAGCTCAGTCGAGAGATGGTTGGGCTTCTCCCAACAAGAATGGAAAGGCTAAGAGCCAAGCTTTCTACTTTCACTTAAACTCCTTCCTCCCATGGAAATGTGCAATATTAACACAATCGCTGTCCAAAGAGGCAGTTTCCCTTATGGCAGTTGCCTTGTAGTCATCCGACATCTGTTGTGTGCTCCCACTGTGACAGGCAGCATAGAACCCGTATAAAATGGAAAACTGTCAAGTGTAGTAATTCTCCCACACTTCAATATTAAGTATACAGTGAATGGTCAACTGGTGCTCTGTATTGCTTGCTCCGTACTGACATGCACACCTTCCTGCCTTATTTTTCTCCTTCCACTACGTGGTCCAGTTTCCAACTGTAGTGCTGCTCTCCAACTGTTTCTTCCAAAAGGGAACTTTTTGAGTACGTTGTATTTACAGCCCAATCCATCCCCACAAAATAGAGACTTAGGTAGGTGGAATTTATTTTCCTCATTAACAGTCCCTGAAAAAAACCTTAACATATCTCTAATTTAATGGCGTTATATTTATTTTTGTATATGTTAGCTGTCCTCCTTTTGAATCCTGTTAAATAGGATCAATAAATAAACAAACATGCCTGATTGCACATTCTCCTGCCGTCATTTTGTGTGTGTGTTGTGACCTGTTTGGCAGTAGGAACCTGTTCCAGTTTTTCTCCACAAGTTACAGCCTGAGTCTTAAATACATTCCAGCTACTACCAAACCATAGGCCAGGACTCTTCTTAGTCCCGTCCTGCAACTGAAGTTCATATTCACATCTGTAAGGACTAGAGTTGAACATTTAAAGACAATAAAAGCAAAGATTCTCTGGCAGCTCACATCTATGTTCAATGGCATATTCTCTTATTAATAGTGGTTTTTGAAAGGGAGAGGTGAAATTAATAAATGCCCACCATCCTATTCTCACAGTGGCCAGTCAGATATCTATGGGAAACTAGCATGTAAGACATGAATACAACAGCATTCTTCCACTTGTGACCCCCAGAAACTGGTATTCAGAGGCATACTGCCTCCAGCAGTGAAGTTAGAATCTAAGCATCATGGCTAGCAGCCACTCCTCCATGAATTTGCCTATGCCTCTTATGTGAAGGAGTACTTTATTTTGTCTGTTCTCAATCTTCCAACATGGAGCTCCATTGGACGCCCATGAACTCTAGTGTTATGAGAGAGGGAGAAAAACTTTTTCTTACTCACTTTCTCCAAACCATACATACTTTTAAACACTTCTGTCTTGTTCTCCCCCACCCACATACATGCCATTTTCCAGACTAAAAAGCCCCAAATGTAGTCTTTCCTCATTGGAGAATTGCTGCAGTCCCTTGATCATTTCTGGTTCTTTCCTGAATATTTTCCAGCTCTACAATGTCTCTCTTGAAGTGTGACCAGAAGTGTACATAATATTCCCAGTGTGGTCATACCATAGATTTGTCTAGCGGCCTTATGACATTGGCAGTTACATTTTCAACCTCTTTCCTAATGCTGCCTTACATGGACTTTGCCATTTTCACAGCTGCTGCACACGGGAGTCAACATCTCCATCAAGCTGTCGTCTGCAACCCCAAGGTCTTGTTCCTGGTCAGTCAACAGCAGCTGAGACTCCCATTAGCTTATATATGAAGTTAGCGGTTGGTTTGTTGGTTTGTTTTTGCCCCAGTGTGCATCACTTACACTTAAATACACCTACTATTTTAGTATCCTTCACCCAGTTTGGAGAGCTCCCTTTGGAGATCTTTTCAATCACTTTTTGTTTTAAACATCCAAAGCAATTTGGCCACCTCACTGCTTACCCTGACTTCTAGATAATTAAATAAAAAGCACAGGTCCCACCCAATACTAATCATTTAGGGACTCCACTTTCCCCATCCCCTGCATTAGGATAAACGTCCCATTTATTCCTGCTCTCTGCTTCCTGTTTCTTAACCGGCCATTGATCCTCAAGAGGGCCTGTCCTCTTACTTCATGACTGTTAAGCTTACTCAGGAGTCTTTGGTGAAGTACTTCATCAGCAGCTTTTTGACAGTCTTTAAGTACACAATATCTGGTGGATCAACTTGTGTCAATATGTTTGTTGGCACTCAAGGAACAAGGTTTACTCTTGCGGAAGCCATGCTGGTTCTGCTTCGGTAAGACCTGTTCTATACCCTTAGTAATTCTGCCTTTACAGTGCTTTCCTTTAGCTTCCCAGCACAGATGCTAAGGTAAGTTGCCGGTAACTTCCTGGATCCTATCTGGGTTCCTGCTTAGGAGCTGAATCCTGGCTTATTCAGCTATTTGCACAAGAGGAGCAAATCAGCTGCAAAGGGGTTCCATTTACCTGCATGCAAGTCACCACAAGCCCACCACAAGACAAGAATGAGCAACATGTTTGCTGCAGCTTGGGCTGGATGTTTTTGATTTCGCAGTTCTGCCAGCAACTCATTTTTTTGTGTTACTAAATGCAGTACCCTTAGGGAAATAGAATCGGGGGGGGGGGGGGACAAGGGCTGCCATCTTCAGTGTTCCTTGCATCTTGATGAGGGTGGGAGAGCGATGGGTAGACTTGAAGGTCACATTACACTTCCATTCATCTGTCCCTCTTGTACGCAGTACATTAACCATTTGAAAAAAAATAACTATTCAAGAGAAACACCATAGCAGCAGGATGCTAAAACTGTAAGTTAATTGCAAGCTCACTGTGGGTAAATATTGGTTGTAACAAGGCAGTGAGGTATAATTGGGAAAACTATATACTTGATTTAGCTTGCCTACAAACCCCCTCTCCCCTCTGTGCTCCTGCTGGTGCTGCTACAATCTCTGACTGATGCACTGTGGAATTCTTCAATGATAGGTCAAGTACTCTGGAATTAGAAGGGTCTGTTATTTGGTTGATGCAGTCTGGAATACTTTTTCATGAACTAGGCAAATTTATGCTTTGCCATTTTTAGCTCTTATCAGGAAAGGGGGAAGAGTTGCCAGGCAGCACCCACAGAGCAACCGTTGCTGAGAGCTTACGCCGCCTCCTCTTGCCCTAGTGAGACTCTGATCACATCACAAAGGCCAGCTGGGTTGCTGTAGGCAGCTGCTTAAGGGTCTGGCTATTCGGGACATTCTGTGGAACATCGAGAGAAGTTGCTCTTTGTTCTCTTCCGTTGTACAATTGCAAATTGTTTAGCAAGCCACCGAGATCCCTAAGCATAGGACAAGATATGTAATCTGCAAGGTGCTGCCTTTGTAGATGGTCTGAAGACTGCAGCTTGTTCAGAGTGCTGTGTTCAGGCTAGTGTCAGTGACTAGCTGTTTGGAACGTATTCCTTTATTGCTCAGTCTTAGGAAGCTGCTTTATGCCTTGGCACATTATTTGTACATCTAGGCCACTATTGCTTGTTCTGAGGGGCAGCAGTTCAGCTGCACATAATCTAAATTGTCTTGGTCAATGTTGGCACACAAGAACATTGCTTAGTGAATGTAATTACCTCCTCTTCCAATCACAAATCATCCTGTATTAATATTTATTTAATATTTTTGTTGTGGGGAGGGGAAAAGAAGCTACTGTGTTCATTGAGGCCCCATCCCCAAGCAGCAGAGATCTTATTCAGTAACACCTCTGGCTATTTAGGGCTAGAAACTATTATTACTAATGATTTTCAGAAAGCTGAATTCTGTACTTTTCCCATGTGCTTACAAAATAACAGGGTCACTTTGGCTGTAAAGAGAAGCTGGACTCAACGCATAGCAGCCCCTTAGCCTTTTTTTTCTTTTCTTTTTTTGCAACATTGTGTGGACTTCTGAAACCATAACTGCTATGTGAACATCCAGTGGGCTAACCTGTGTTGAAAAGTTATGGAGCAACTTTCCCAATTTCCTGTTGCACTGTAACAGTGTAACAGCACAGATGCATGCATGTAATTTTCTTAGAAGCAAGTCTCACCGGTGGTCAATGGGACTTACTCTCTAGTGAGCATGTTTAGGTTTGGAGTCTAATAAGACCGTTGTCAGTTGAGCTGACTGCCCAAGTTAGGCATGGATGGCTGTAACGCTCCATAGCTTCCCAGGCAAGCTGTTCCGTTGAAAAATTTTGTGAGCACTTGAGTGGTTGGTGTGGTTGTTTATGTAAAATCTATCAATGAAAATAACGGTTTTATGTCCTTGGTCTGTTGTTCGGAGAATATTAGCAACAACAGCTGCACATCCCAACCGCAGAATTTCCTCTCCCAACTGGTAGTGATGTCAGTAAATGTTAGGTTTTGGTATGGAAATGCTGATAATCAAGTTTAATCTATTTACCGTGACCTCTGGCATACACATAGTTTTGCTGCTCTGAAGGAAAGGCTTTGTTTAATCAGGGCACAAGCCAGCCAAAGATTATTTAACAATTAGTTGTATCAATTTCAATGAGAGAGTTATGGGGAAGAGGCTTTCTCAGTGATAGAGTACATGATTTGCATGCAAAAGGTCCCTGGTGTTCATCCCTGGAATCTTTAGGTAGGACAATGAAAGTTTTTCATTTGAAACCATGGTGAGATACTGCCCGTCAGTGTAGAGAATACACTGGTCTAACTTGGTATGGCAGCCTCCAACATTTCTAGTATGCACCATTGAAATATAAAAAAAGGATGCTTAGCTTTGGGTGGATGGTGTTGTAGATCTAATTATCTTATCGGAAAATAAGGCAAGGTTTCCTGCAGCATACCTCATCACATATCACCCAAAAACACACACTGCAAGTTACATGAAAGTTGGAGCAAGAGGGTGGGTTTGGGGAGAGATAAGCGTGTTTGTTGATTAATGATCCATGCTCTCCTTAATTGCCCCATTCTCCTAAATATGACGCAGTAATTTATAGGATCATGGTGTCTCCCCAACACAGCAGGAGTCATTGCTATGCTGGCACGTTCTATGTACAATTGCTGACGAGTAAGACCTGTTGAAAACATGCATAAGAGTGGGCTGCAAGTAGTTAAATTTGGTAGGGGTTCATATTGCATGGCTTTGCAACATACCTGCTCAACGTCTGTTGTAGCCTCAACATGAAGCAATTGCTGTGAGAAACCAGTAACTTGCACAAAAAACTCCCTCTAAGCCACAAAGCGACAAGAAGCATAGCCTATAACTATGGCCTTG
This sequence comes from Podarcis melisellensis, assembly GCF_964234715.1. Lineage (NCBI taxonomy): Eukaryota > Metazoa > Chordata > Lepidosauria > Squamata > Lacertidae > Podarcis > Podarcis melisellensis. The sequence goes on along the minus strand of NC_138537.1, from coordinate 70,790,913 downwards.
TTCTTGGAAACAGCAGATGAGGTGATAACAGTTATCATGCCAGAACTGCAAAAGGGGCTCACATGACTAAATGATACTGCATACGATAAAAATCGGGGTCAGGCCAATATGTTTTGTGACCTGAGGCACAGGAGAAGCTGGCATCCTCCAACGGGTAGAAGTCGGCCAGATTGGCAGTTGACTCTTTCTTCAACACTGACAATGAGACGGCAACATCCAGCACCGCAGCCTGGATTGGTACACACAATTCTGTCATCGAACACTTGGGCAATGTTCCCCACCTCCAGCTGCTGCCACCAGAGGCACCTGCCTCACCCTGCCTAGCAGAAGGACCCTGGAAGACATTATTCCTGCACACAGAAAACTTGATATTGAGGGGAGAGCTTGGCCTTCTCCCTATCACAACCAGCTTTTTCCATGCAGAATTGTGTTTGCAGGAAAGAGCATTCCTTCACATAGTCAGGTGGGCGGGCTGGGGGAAGAGCGAGTTCCTTGCACAATATGTGTTATGTTCACTATGCGTAGAATTGCCAGCACTTTAAATGGGGGGGAAAAGCTGGTAACATGATGGGAGAGTACTACTCAGGATGTAAGGCCCAGAACAGGCCCAGTGCTGGAGTCTAATGCAAATTTCTTGTCACAGGACAGAGCTCAGTGTTTAGGGGTGGGTCTGAGGGGGCCAGAGTCTCCCCCCCCCACCTCACCCCCATCCTGTTTATTTTGTTATCCCGTTCATTTTTGCTATTAAATACCACTGATGGATGCCATTTTGCCACCATGACTATATGCACACAGTGCCTTGGAAACAATGCAAAGTCCCTAGGCAGTCTGGGTAAATAAAATGAAGGCCACCCTGTAATAGTTGTTGAGAGAAGAAGCTCTGCCACTGCTGAGGAAAGATGATCCCTCCTGCCCGCAAATGGCCAATAATAAAAAGTCAGTGTGGTGTGGTGTCATGCAAAATGTTAAGACTAGGATTCAGGAGACCCAGGTTCAAATTGGCTGAAAAGCTCATTGGGTGACTTGGGCCTGTCCCTGCCTCTCAGCCTGACCTACCTCACAGGGTTGTTGTGGGGGATAAAAAGGGGAGGGGAGAACAATGCATATCTCCTTGAGAAACATGGAAGAAAGGTGGAGTATAAATGTAATAATAAAAAGTATTGACTTTTCTAGAGGGGCATGGGGTTGTTGCTTTCTGTTGTTTTTCTCCTTGTTTTTCTTAAGTGTTTTGTGTTTTTATTTTGTATTTTTAAACTGTGCACCACCCTGAGATCTACAGATGAAAGGCGGTATAAAAATTTAATTATTAATAAAAATAATAATAGACGTGTATGATTTTAAATGGTCCCATTGTTGACTACAGATTTTCATTCATTTTGAAATGAATACTGACTGCACCCCTAGGATTTTTGGTTGTGTAGGTAGATTCTAGTAGTAGAGAGCAGAGGAAAAAGTAGTCTGTTCACCTAAATACTTTTGTTTGAACCATTAGAAGGCTTTTCTTTTTTAAACTGCTGCTGCTGGTGAAATGAGAACTTTGTTTCTTTTCTTGGCAGCTGGGCAGAAACTGAAATGTTATGGCTTGGTAAATTGATTGATTGACCTGACTGCTGGGTAGTTAGTTAGGCTTCTATAATGTGAATAAATTCTTAGAGGGGAAAAATATATCTGTCAATATATTAATTCTGGAGGAAGCAGGTGGGAATATGTTGACAGCTTTTGGCATCTCCCACGACGGTTTAACAGTTATACAGTCAAGACATGCAACTGAGGTAGCCTGTGTCCTCTGTCAGAAGGACATCTGTTCTATGATGTTTCATAGATTGGAACTGTGTGGAACAGCTGTTTGCTGTTGATTTTACAAATGTTTCCTAATTCATCTTACTTGTGGTTTTTACATTTGCAGCTTTTTGAACTTTCTGCTTAAAACAATGTTGAGCTCCCCCCACCCCCAGTCATAGAGGATCATATGCTAAATTTCTGTTTAATATCTATAAGATAAGAGGGTAACAGTATGTATAGGCAGAATGGACGAATTTGTCAATTTCATTTTGTCACTGTTTTTCATTCTTGCAATTATAAATTCAGTTTTCCACATTTCCACAGCAGCTTAATCCCCCCCCCCTCAGTAAGTGCAAAGGACCACTCTGCAACCAGTTTGCACGAAAGATGCTTAGGCAGGCGATCACAAGAATCTGGCATCATGTATATGGAACTTTTTCTCCAAGACCCAAGTGTAGTGCAGGTAATTTTTTCTACATTTTTATTTAACAAATCAATAGAATCCCTTTATCATATCTTGTTTAATTGTCCTTTATATATTGTTCCCCGATCAAGGATTCTGAGTTCAATCATTTTGGAAACTGTTGCTAAACCACCTGAATTACATCTAGCCTATCTACTCCAGGACATTGACTCTTATAGAACATTACAGGTTGCCAGATTCCTGAATTCAGTTCTTTCATATAAAAGACTTCATGGAATGCTGCATGACTATTAAAAATCTAGTAAACTCTATCCACCATCTTTATATTCAAGGCCACAATACGGTACATCTAGAGATTGTATGTAATGTGAAGGAGATTATGCGTTGAAATATTTTAGTTGATATTTTAGAATGTAAAATGCTATTTTATTTATTGATTGGTTTTACCTTGTGGGCTTATAGCCGAATAAAGTATTATCTATCTATCTATCTATCTATCTATCTATCTATCTATCTATCTACATTTTTATTCCTCTGTGAAATGAACACCTCGTTCTCTGACCACCCGCAAGACTCCAACACAACAAGAAGCGTGCGTGCCCACCCACTCACTCACTCACTCAATAATGAGCATTTGGTTCAAACCTTTTTTGCTTGGGTTTGCTAGGGGTGATATTGTAAGGGGCCACCAATTTGTGTCTTTGCCTTGGGTCAGGCTTAGCAGGATTGTAATGGGACACAGGACACAGGACACACTGTTGTGCTGTGTTGGAATTGCAGTAGTTGACCTGCTTTTGACTGCAGATCAATAGCACTGATTCTAGCAAGGGAAGAGCCTTAATCTGCTGTTCATCCCTGCTTGTTCTAAATAACTTCAGCCTTTCCTTCTATTATCTGACAGACATTTCTGTGCTACAAGAATCATTGATCCAGATAATTTTGATGAACTTAGTCCGGAAGCAGGGGGAGTGTTGGAATTTTACAAATCTCAGATGCTACCCCGACATTATCTATGGCTTTATGCAATACATAATACCCTTTGGCAACTCTTTACCCCCACCGTGCATGCAGTGACTACAGAATGCCTTTGTCTTATATCTGGCATATTTAACCTTCTGTATATAAATCATGGCAAACAAAATAAACCAAATAATTTTGTAAGCAGGGACCTGGATATTATTTCATAGGCAGGCAAACATTTTGAATCCTCAAATGCTTATTTGCTTATTATTAGATACTTGCGAAATAACCCCAAGCATGCAACAATAAGCCACATATGCCTGCTTGGATAGGCAGACTCAAAAGTATTCACAGGAAAGAAATCTCTCTCCCAATTTTAATGCCTTGGAAGAATGCAAAGCTCTTAATCTACTTTCCATGTGGCTTGAAAATAGTGTATGCATGTTGGTCCAAAGTGTAAGAAAAAGTTACAGAAGAATTGGGCATATTGGGCTAACCTAAATGTTGTGTTTCTCCTAGTAGGATATACTATTAGATGATAATGATGGTGGTAATTTAGGAATGATGAAGAATATCTGGCCAGTTCCAATGCAACTTTAAGAAAAACAAAACAGCCAGTAGACACATGTGTTCATAGTTTGTAGACAGTATAATTTGAATTTGATATGACTGTTGATATTTAATAAGAATAGGAATAAGAATAGATAAAGCCATTTGATTAGGTGTGCCTCCCCCCCCCATAGGGAATGAAGTTAGTATGTAAATTACTTTGTCACTGAATAGTTGTGATTTGGGCCTGATTCTGTTCCAGGGATTTCCAGCCTCACACCCACAGGTGCCACGGAGCCTCATGCAGATGTCCCATACACTGAACGTTTCTTCTTTTTCCTTAAAAAAAGGTAAGACTCTAGCCATCCTAGAAAGAAAGTCCCTCTTCTAAGCAATTTCTGTGAAATGTGCAAGTCTGCCTGCTCCTGTCAGTATTTTCAGCCAATGCGGGAAGTCAACACTGTGACTGATGAGATGTTTGGACCCCAGTCAATACGAACTCCTAGAGGCCTAAAAAGCTGCTGTTTCCCCTTCCCCTTTAATGTTTTTTTCCCTGATTCCGCCTTATTTTCTATGCAGAAATTGAACACGTTAAGCCTTTTATTAGATGGCAATACAATTGAGTGAGACAATACAGACAAGCAGTTTATACCAAGTGGTTGAATATATACATCATGGTAATAATGAGTTAAAATTGCAAATGACGAAGCCATGTTTTGTTCTACAGATGAAACAGACCTTCTTTTCTTTTGGTCATCATAATTATGACTTAGATACATGATATAATGTGATAGCTCAGTTGGTAGAGCATGAGACTCTTAATGTCAGGGTCATGGGTTCGAGTCCCATACTGGGCAAAATATGACCCTCATGGTCCCTTCTGACTCTATGATTATATGTGTGCTTACGTTTTGGTCTCTGAAGAAAGGGTTAAAGACAGGGAGGCAGTTTATCCTTATGAAAAGATTACTGCTGTAGTGCAAGATAAGTTGTGAGGGATTTATCAACATCTTTGAGAAGAAGGCACCGCTTTGAGGGAAGTGTTAAGATTAGATTTTGTCTGAGTGGCTATTTTGAACACACCTCCACCCATCTTTCACTAAACGAACCAAGAGCCTACTGTAGTACACATTTACAACTCATTTTTAAACTCTCTTTCTCCAAACTTAGGGCTATCTCATACATGACAGTTATGACTCTGGCTTAAATTAGTATTCAGGAAAAATGTGCAACTTACATTGGCAATCATGCACATTAAATCTCTCTCCCACATCCTGGCCTGCTTGAATGACTTTTGCATTTGACCAAAGCAAAGCACAAGACATCTGGAAGCCCTTTTTAGAGCCAAATGACAAGATACTACTCAAATGTTTAGGACTGAAGTCTTCTGCCATAATATCTCTGAAACTGATGCTGTAAAAGTTACTCTGTGTGTGTGTGTGTGTGTGTGTGTGTGTGTGTGTGAGAGAGAGAGAGAGAGAGAGAGAGAGAGAGAGAGAGAGAGAGAATTTGGAGTAACAAAAGAATGAGTGGGAAAGCCCCCTGCCACTTCTCTGTTCCCACTCACCTCCTCCTGAGGTGGCTTTTCCTGTGAAGTAAGAGCTACTTATTACACAAGTTTATGCATAACGTACAGTTTGGCGCTTAGTGTCTCATGTGAAAATGACCGTAGATTGGTTGGCAACCTTCTCTAACCTTGCTAGACCCTTTATTGAGAATAGGGCCGTCAATGGCTACCATCCATGATTGATGTTCTCCTTTCACTGTCAGACAGTATATGGTTGCTGGGGGTCACAAGTGGGGAGAGTGCAGTTGTGCTCATGTCATGCTTCTGTTCTGTTCTGATGTACTTGCAGCTCTGCCTCCTTATGAACAGTCTCTCTAATGGCTTCTTAATCGTTTTCTCTCTCATTTGCCTTTCTGTCAAGATTATGTTCATCTACCCTTTGTACATGGGCATACAAACCCATGCTGCACTTTTGCATACTATCACTGAGAGCACCTATGTAAGTGTAATTCCTGATGCATTTCCTGGTGACATGAAATTTATTGAAGACATTGTCATAACTTTATCGCTGCCCTCAAACATGTCATTCTGGTTGTTGTTGTTGTTATCATCATCATCATCACCATCATCATCATCGTTTTAAAAGCCTTGTTTTGTTTCCCTCATTTGACTACTTATATCTATGTTGAGAATTAATGGCTAAATAGGAAAAGGGAGCCAAGTTTTAAACAATGGGACTTAGGTTGTGTGCACACTATACATTTAAAGCACATTTGAAGCATATTTCTCCCCTCAAAGCAATCTGGGCACTGTAGATGGGTGACTGAGGGGAGGAATAAAAGGCAAACAAAGCACAACCCAGTCTGTCAAACTCTGCTCACTATTGTGAATGACCGCCAGAAGCAGAGTAGCAATGAATATCCAGGAAAAAACAGGAAACTGCAAGCTAAAGTGCCGAATGTACAGAGACAGAAAAACCAGATCTTTATGACCCATTCACAATATAAAGCCTCCATATGGAAGCACATTAAGAGTAGGTAATAGTGGGATTCATAGTCATACACAGGATAAGGCAGCTTCCTATGTGGTCATGATTTTGTGCCATTCTCTCTGACCAACCGTGATGTCCACAGCATGCCCACTCCATTTTGAACCCTGGCTTCCTCTATTCTCAGCATTGCTTCTCCATTTCTTGGTTCCTATTCAGCCAACGCTTGAAGGTCTTCAGTACCTCACAAGGTCTTCAGTGCCTCACGGGGGAAGATTTCTGGCACCCACCTATTTGTATTAAGTGTACGTGGGATAGAATATATGAGATGGAATATGGAGGTAGCTGTGAATTTGTTGTGTGACCTCATACTGGCCAGAATATCACTCACATTTCCATATGCTGTAATGGAACACAGAGGATTTCAACTCTTCCCGTCTCCTTGGGAATGTTCCTGTCCTCAGAATCAATGTGAAAGACTGTCACTGGTGGACAGCGGCTCTCAGGGGTTTGAGGCAGCGGACATTGTTTGGATGGAGTGACCAGCTTATTATTGGTGGGAAAGTTCTGTGCGGATTTTATTTCTTCAGTCATTTCAAAAGCTTCCATGGAAAGTTTGATAGTGATATAGTTAAAACACTTTCTGTGACATAAAGGAAGTTGCAGTAGATTGTGTCCTAAGTGCTCAGCCACAAAGTGATTCCATCAAACTAGCTACCCACTTAGGCTGATTATCGTGTCGTAACACGAAAGAACACTGTAAAAATAGGAAACAGCAGGCACTTTTAACTGCTGAATGTATGGCCTGCCATTTCCTTGGGGTGTATCTGCTTGGTATTAACGCCACTTGTTAGAGGTTTTGACCATGATGCATGTTAAAATGTTTAGGAATTTAGATAAATGTGAAATTGCTTGGTGTGCAAAAGCATAATAGAATCATAGAGTTGGAAGGGACCACAAGGGTCATGTAGTCCAATGCCCTACAATGTAAGAATCTTTCACCCAACATGGGGATTGAACCCATGACCCTGAGATTAAGAGTCTCATGTTCTACCAACTGAGCTATCCAGCTATCCCTTCACTCTCCTTAGAGTTTAATCTCTTAATCTTTACTGGAAAAGTTTGAAAAGAAGGAGGGGAGCTTGGAAGATATTGATCACAGAGAAAACTCTTGAAATACGGTAAATGGTTGCTCCCATTCACATCTTCCTTGTGGCTTGCCAAAGAGTTGCTACGGTTTCTAATAATGGCTCGGTCTGGCTTTAACCCCCACCCTACAAAAAGAATGTTCTACTTCATCTTATCAGCTATCCGGCAAGAAGTTTGTGCAGATCATTTGATTTGCTGCAGAAAGAATGACTGAAATTACTATGTGCTTCTGATGCTCTCTAAAAAGCTAAAAGTATCTGTGAGGGGACAAATAGCTTTATACACCACTTTGAGGGTTTTTTTCTACAATCAAGCAGCATATAAATTTTATGAAATAAATAAATGCAACCAAAGATGGGCACTGTCAGATTTAATGAACAGTTTCCTGCGCAATCATTGGGTTCCCCACCCCCGCAAGCAGTGTTAGTACTGTATTCTGTTTTCCCAGTGTTTCCTTACCTAATAATTTCCCCGTCTTATGTGACCTTTTACACAATGTGAACACCACTTCTATAAATGTGCAATCTAGTGCATGTCTAATGCTCATATCTGTTTTAATTGCTTCCAGACAAAACTCCATTGGCAACTCCGATAACCCCAGTAAATTGTGGGATGGAATTGGGGGCTGTATCCTGGTTTTCTGCTCTTTCCCACTGTTTTTGTTGGTGAATAATGGGGAAACAAAACATATGTACATGTGCTTAAAGGGTGGGGAGTGGTGTATGATAATGTCACACCATGTCCACCAGTGTGAATGAAATTTAGTGTCATATATAACAGTGTTTCCCAACCTTGTGCCTCCAGATGTTTTTGGCCTACAACTCCCATCATCCCTAGCTAGCAAGACCAGTGGTCAGGGATGATGGGAATTGTAGTTCAAAAACAGCTGGAGGCACAAGGTTGGGAAACACTGATATATAATTTAGTGACATGGTCAGATATCCATCAAAAAGCCACAGTTTCATAATGTGACAGGAACATTTGAAAGTGGGACAAATGAGCTGGCATTACAACTGTGCTAGCTCCCACCCTCAGACACAGTACTTGGACTCTCAGCTCAGGGAAACCAGAGAGCTTTATTCAATAAATCAGTATATGGTATCAGCATTAGTTCAAAGTGCAGGACACATGATTCACAAGTCTATAAGCTTCTAAGATTCATGGCTAGGCAGCAGCTAAGATATTATCTCAACGTTTGACATGTTCCTCCTGCTCAACTTTTGAAGTGGGGCAGGACGAGTACGGTAATTTGCATGGTTCTTGTCCCAGGCAAAAAAGTCTACACTTGCAAGCATGCACTCCTGTGGGTGTGCTGGGTCTGTTCACACCAACACAATCATTGGCACATCTTTGACAATGGGGCCTGAGTTGGTTTCTCCAACTCAACTTCTGCCTCTGATTCAGCTGGCCCTATTCATTGGCCAGCAGCCTCCTTGGTTACCATGGGAACTTCACTCTCAAGGGGTTGGGTAAGATTGACTTAGACAGTTTCCACTCCCCATCTCTGATGTCCAGTAACAAAGGGGTCAATCAATCAACTCACTGCTTGGCCTCTCCCCATCTCTGAACTCTGTATCCTTCTCCTTCTCTGCTACATCCTGCCCCAGTTAATGCCACAGGACCCATAACACTAACCTGGAAAACTAAAGTAATAAGATCCATATGGTGCCAATATGGCCTGAGCTGCTTCTTGGAACTTTGGTTAGGTGTGTCTGCCCCATGGACAGTGCAGTAAATAGTGCAATACTATATATTTCTGTTCAGAAGCAGGCTCTATTGACTTTAATGGGACTTACTCTCAGGTAAGTGTTTATTGGATTGCAGATTAAATTACTGAAAAGATATACTCTCCCCTGTGAAGGAAACCAACCCTAGGAAGTTTTAGTAAGAAATAACTACTGGTCAGAAAAGAGAGAGAAGGATTTTAAAATATTTCTTTCTTTCTTTAAACCACCCATCATCTGAAACTCTTGTAGCCGCTTACAATATTTAAAACAAGCAACAAGATACTAATATTTAGTATTATTTATTATAGCTATATTATACTATAGTTATGGTATATAGTCATTTAAAACAATATTGTTATTTGGTATTATTTATATATAATACTATATTTATGATATATGGCCATTATAAAACTGGTTGGTATAAAACTGGTTGGTAGATGCCCTTATCATTATAAAACTGCACCCTTAACTACTCTATATTGTATTGGCTTGCTGTGTGCATAGATTCTGAAAATTATTTTTTTAAGGCTGCAATCCTTAATGCTAAAGACCCCCTGTAAGTTTTCTTAGAATGAAGCCTGCAATCCAGTGACTTTGGAGTAACTCCCGCTGAATTTGGTGGGACTTTACTTCTGGGTAGCCATGCACTGGATTGCACTGTAACCTGTCAGTCTTGTTTGGGCAACTTCCTTCTTGTGCTGAGTGGTTTGAGAGCTGTAGAATTAGGGCTCCAGGTTTTGATGTTAGATGCGTCACTTTTCTGTGCTCAGGAAGTTGTGACGCAAGTCATGGGTTGGGTTTGAGGTTTTGGAAACCTTTTGTAAAGGCAAATCACTCTCCTTGCCCTTTTGCATTTGCAAAGTAGCAGTGACAGTTGGAGGATAACGGAGGCATGCAGGCCAAAATGCAGATGCTTGTCAGACATAACGGGAGGATTTTCGTGGCGCTTTGTGTAATCCTCTTTATGGGATGCACAGTACAAGGTAAAACCGCAAGTGGCTGTTTTCTCTTTTTTCTTTTTCTGTAATCTTCTTGTTGTGCTACGCAGCCTGGTATAGGAAAAACAAGGCTAGTTAGTTGTGCAATCCTACACCTGTCTACTTGGAAACAAGTCCTACTGAATTCAATGGGACTTAACTCCCAAGTAACTATGCAGAGGATTGCTGTCTAAAATAGAGCTGCTCCATGTCTTTCTCATGTGGATTTTAAGATTAGCATTATATACAACACCAGTCATGTGTTACTCCAACCCCACATATGAATGTGGAGGTAGCCTTGCTACAGCAGAGCAATTTCTTTGCATGGGTGTCTACCCTGATGTGTTGCTTTTATTCTTTTGAAAAAGGAGAGGTGTCTGCTCCTGCTCCACAAACACAGGAGTACACTGCCTCTAAAGACTTAAATTAGAAAGGGCAGGGGGAAGGAAAATAAAAGTGACCTAAAGAAGGCTGACTGAGTTACTGGGCATTGCTAAAAAAAGAGGAAAAGGTTGTCTTCTTAATGCTCAATACTCCTTGTTTTGTTTTCAGTAGGCATGATGTGCTCTCCTATGCGTGAGTAGTGCAGTTGGGGAGAACGTATATATGGGGAGGGGGGAATATAGTCACTGAATGACATTGGTATGGTCTGTGGGGGGAAGTGTGTCACTTATTTCCAGTGATATCACAGACGCTAAAAAGTTCAACTATCCTCTACCCAGCACCTTACAATTGCAACGGCTATATGAGCTGTGTGCCTATGTGCACAAGTCAGTAAAGGGAATTCCATTTTTCACAACAATATATTATGGTTTGAGCACCTGGAAAATGCATTTGGTGTACTAGCTGGGAAAGCTGCTGTACTTGCACTTTTGTTATGCAGCAGCTAGTCATTAGGAACGTAGAACCTATTATAATTCGGCTATAAAGTAATCATAAGAAATACTTTCAACATCAACAAGTTCCAGTCTCTGTAAAGGTAGCAGAATAAGACACATATATTTGGAAATAAGTTTCATAAGTAAAGCTTAATAGTTTCCACCCTTACTTTAAAATGCTATTATAATTTTCAAATGATTGATGGTAGTTCGAACAAATCAGCTCCTGAACGTTGCAAACCCGGAAGAGGGTGTTCCGATTTGAGAACGTTTTTTGGAAGCCGAATGTCTGATGCTGCTTACGCGGCTTGCCTTTGTTTTTGAACTGTTTCTGGAGTTGAACGGAATAAATTTGAGAACCAAGGTACAACTGTAATTTAAAGCAACGTTTCCCAGGCTGTGGGTTGTGAGGCCTGTGCAACTGGGCTTTAGAATCCTAAACGAGTATGATGAATGCCACTTACAACTTGTAACCAATCATGGGAAAGCCTCAAGTCTTACATTTGAACACTTGGGAAATGTTCTCTACTGGTTGGCAATAGATGTGGTGACGGTTCACCACAAAGTGGTCATACAGGGAGTTGTTTTGAGTGACTATTACAGTTCCCCTCTGATGTGCAGGAAGATTCCCCCAATTAGGTGATATTGCAGTTAAAATACATGAAACTGACAGCTGCCAAATACCTAAGACCCAAAATTCATGTGACAGTAAATGGATAAGTCACCATACCAAGTACGTTTGGACTTATGGGTTTGAAATTTGCTGTATTTGGTAAGTTATAGAAAATAATAATTAAAAATGATATCTTATTATTACTTTATAAATCAAATATTACCTTAGGTGTGTTTCACCTATGTTCTCTATATTATAATAACCAAATATGCACCAGGAAACCCAATTCTATGCAGGTCTGTTCAGAAAAAAAGTCCCTCTGAGTTTAATGGGGCTTACTCTCAACCCTAAGGCTGCAACCATAAAGGGACTTAACCCAAGCAAACTTATTAAGGATTAAACTGTCAGTTCTACATACCGGTACTCATTTTTTAAGTCCTCTGAGCTGTTTCTAGTAACCTATTGTTATAGAGTTAGGGTAGAATCCAACCCTGTGTTTGGTCCATCAGCACAAGGATTTCTGCTTGTGTAATGGAATGTTCTCCCTTCTGATCCCCCATGTACCCCCTAAAATCTGTTTGAAGGGTCCCACTAACCACCTGCACTAGATTTGGGGGGCACCATTGGGAGGAACGAGAGAAGGGGAAATTCTATTATAGAAATGGAAAGTTTGCACTGACAGGATGCGTTAGTATACTACCCCTCAGCTGGAAAATGTAGACACTGTTTTTCTCTCAGCCAATTTCTAGGCGCCTTGTTGATTTTGTTTGATTGGTATGTGGCATGAAAGAAAAAAACAAGCCATTTGAAAAGGCATTCAGCTTCCTCTGTTAGGGCTTCAGCTTGTCTTGTGGTACAAAAGGAAATTTGTGTAAGTGTGAAGAAATTGAGGGCTCTGTACCTCAGGAGTTACCACACAGGATACATGAACAGCTAAAAAGAAATGCAATTCACAGTCCAACGATCTGGACGTATTTATCCTCCCCCACACCATACATTTAAAGCACACGGCCTCTCCCAAAGATCCCTGAGAACTGTAGTTCTCAGGGTGCTGGGAATTGTAGCTCAGTGGGGGGGGGGGTAAACTCTAGTTTCCAGGATTCTTTGGGAGAAGCCATGTGCCTTAAGTGTATAATGTAGATGTATAGCAAACTCATTCTATGAGTGATGGTGCTTATGTAGCCAACGGGGCACCATCCACACACAAGAGGGGAGGTATCAGCACTTAGGGGCACCTTAAGGTTGGCAGAAATAAAAAAAAACACCAAAATCTTCAGATTAAAAATCCCTAAGGGTGGATCCCTCACAAATGACTGACTGATGACTGAGCATGCTGTATAGGCACAGAACACTGGCTGACTTTTGGCAGGGAGAGGAAATGGAAATGGTGCAGAATGGAATAGAGTATTGCAAAGTACCATGTTCTGGAAGATGTCCTGAACAATGAGCACTTTACACTGCATCATTATGCTGAAGGTCTGACTTGTGAGACCTCTCATTTTCAAGTTTCCTTGGGATAATAACATAGTGCCGCATGTCGAACTGTGGCTCATCTTTTGGCGTTTCACAGTAAGCATATATGGCAATATGTCCTTTTTGTATTCAAACCATTAAGCTCTCCATAGAAATGGCTAAATCTGTCAAATTCAGTTTATTCTCTGTTTCTCATTTACCTCATCATGAATTCAATTCTCCACGTTTCCACATCCGTTTGTGGGAGAAATTGTCCTACTGAAAATTCACCAGCATTTTAGTGTGAATTTCTCCTAATTGACACCATTGTGCATGCAATTTTGCGTAATATACACCTTTTTGAAAAGCATTTCTCTATATATATTATTGTATGATATTTTCATCAATATATACCTTTTAATGCACACTTTACATGACTAAACGACTAAACAAGAACAAACCCCAGTCCAGTACAGTATATGTCTTTTTTCTTTTCAACACATTGCTTGATTGGAGAATCAATTCAGGAAAGTGTGATCTTTGAAGGATGCCTGTGTTTTCAGTTCACGTATTGTTTTGGAAAGGTTGAATTAGGTAGATTTGCCTTTAATGTTAATTTCTTCCACATTCCTAGCTCTGGCATCCAAAGAACTGATTTGGTTTACATAAGGACACTAGCCCAGCGGATGTTTTGATTCCTCCCTTCCCTTTGAATGGCAGGCAGCATGCCATACACACAAGCCGCTTTTGTAACACTCCTAGATTTAAAAACTGGCTGCTGTTTGAGCAAAAGAAGTGCAGAATCCCGCTTGGGCTGATGAAAAACAGCTTTCACGATTTTTGTATCTCCTTGTTAAACTGCTGCCTATGGCACTTAAAAAAAATAGCTCAAATAAAATGCTGTTTGAAACTACTATACACAGGCTAAAGATAGCAATCCAAAAGTGTCAACAGGAAACAACTTTCAATAGCTACCCCCCAAAAAAAATTTTCCTTAATAAAACCAGTCTGTGCTTTTCAGAAGGCTAGGAAAATAACTTAGGCAAATTTTAAAGCAAGTACAACAGGAAAGACACTGCCATAACTTTAACTTAAGTTAAAAAGCAACAAAGGATGGACACAACTATAAAGCTTGCTATGTGATTAGTTAATACTATTAAAGAACAGGATGAAAGTTTAATTCCGCAAATTGAAATGCTTATTTCTGCTTCTTTGATCTTTGGGTTGGGGGGAGGCCTGCACTGGAATGTGGTTAAGCTAAAACGGAAGGAGTTAAAGTCAGAAAGTATCTAGGAAACATCTGCAGTAACTATTTATCACAAGTGGTAAACAGGCCTTTATGAGGATTTAATCTATTCTTATTGCCTTTATCCAAACCACTTTCCTATCCTTTGTATTAATATACCTGTTGTTTCCGAACAGCGAAAACCCAGAAGTAAATGCTTCGGTTTTCAAATGTTTTTCAGAAGCCGAATGTCCGAAGCGGCTTCTGCTTGAGTCCAGGAGGCTCTTGCAGCCAATCGGACGCCACGCCTCGGTTGCTGAACATTTTGGAAGCCGAATGGGCTTCCGGAATGGATTATGTTCAACAACCGAGGTTTGACTGTATTCTGTATTCAGGCCCAGTTTACTAAGAATATTTTCAAACTGGTAAGTATGAGATTGTACCTGCCAATTCGAATATACTGAGGAAGAGGGTATGAAATTTTAAGGCTGATCTCTCTGTGTCTTCCATCAGCCACCAACTCTGCTTTGGTTACTCCCTGACTCGGAGCCTCCATATTTTTAAATGTTACTGTGCATATATGTTCAGAGGTGCCCATTTTAATATTAAGCTACTGATGGTTTGCCCATGAAGTGATATTTGTGAGAAGCTACTCATCCAGAGTAGGTTGCTAACCTTCAGACCTTGGCAAAAGACAACCCTGTTTGGAACTTGAATACTGAATTTTCTGTTCTGTTTTCCATAAAGTACAGTGATTGCATTAAATGTGAGGAGTCTGTATTAGTATTTAATGCAGGGTTATCTGTTGATATTTAATTGTTAAGGGTTATGAATACACCTGATTCTAACAAATGTACATTTTCACCAGGGGCTCCTGTTCAGTCCGGCCACTATGCGTGGGTCAGGTGCAGACCTGGTGCCAGTTCTGCAAATTGCATTGAAGAGCGAGGGCTAAGCTTTGTGATTCCTGATGGAAGTGCTAACATGATCCTCCCTCCCATGGCTGATCCAATGCTGTAAGGAAAAAAAAAAACTTTTGTCTTTAGTACTTATTATGAGTTTTCACTAAGCAATGTTTACTAAGCAGTCTTTACAGGATGATGATGCAAAACGCAATAGATTTTAGGCAGCTGTACTGATGCCATGAAATATTTTTCATTTAACCACTATACATCTGCATCCCCATTACGTGGATTCAAAAAAACCACAGGCAAATAGAATTGCTGCTCCTTTTCCCCCCGGCAGGGTTTCTGTGCATTTTACAGCAGCCTGACAGATTACCCTCTGCTTCTTTTCCAAGCTCCTTTCACAGAGGTGTGTGTGGAGTGGGGACCTATTCTTTACTAATGAAGCTCTGCAAAACACCATCTATTTTATTTCTTTATATCCTGCCTTTCTCCCATTATAGGAGCAAAGGTGACTCACAACATGAACGAAAACAGATACAGCTAAAAATATACAAACAATATAAATATTTTAAGAAAATAAATAAAAACAAGTAGCCATTTAAGCACAGCACTGAAAATACTATAGCTATTTTAAAGCAAACACAAACACAAAAAGAATATTCAACACCCACCCTGCCTAGCCAAAGGTTTGTCTGAACATAAAACCCTTTGCCTACCAGTGAAAGGAAAGCAGAGAGGGTGCCAACTTAGCCACCCGTGAAAGAGAGTTCCACAATCTGGAAGCAGCCACTGAGAAGGGCCTCTCTTGTTTTCACCAAACGTGCCTGGGAAGGGACTAAGAGAAAGTCTTTCTCAAGATCTCAAAGCCTGGGAACGCTCATATAGGGAGATACATCATATCTACTAAGGATGGGCAGGCATTAGACTTGTAGGATCTGCTTAATCTGCTTAATTTTAGAAGCCTGAGGTCAGCTAAATAGAGGTGCAGTACAGTGTCTTGGATGTTATATGCAAGGAATAAAGGTTGCCTCTGGGTACATGCTCAGCCTAGGGCAAAAAACCCTAGTTTCCCCCAGCTTTGTTCCAACAGCCCAACTTAGAGTAGAGGGGGGAGGTTGCTTTTAGTTGTTGCTATGTTTGGACTACTGGAAGTCAAACCCTAGCAGATATACTGCAAACCATCCAGCAATCTTTCAGTAGATCCCGATCTACATTCTGCTCATACTTTATCTACGCATTGGTGGGGCTGTAAAGACCCCTGACCATTAGGTCTAGTCATGGCCGACTCTGGGGTTATTGGCCGAGGGAGCAGGCATACAGCTTCCAAGTCATGTGGCCAGCGTGACTAAGCCGCTTCTGGCGAACCAGAGCAGCGCACGGAAACACTGTTTACCTTCCCGCCAGAGCGGTACCTATTTATCTACTTGCACTTTGACGTGCTTTCGAACTGCTAAGTTGGCAGGAGCAGGGACCGAGCAATGGGAGCTCACCCCGTCACGGGGATTCGAACCGCCAACCTTCTGATCAGAAAGCCCTAGGCTCTGTGGTTTAACCCACAGCGCCACCCTTAGTGGGGCTGTATATGTAAACAATGAAGCAACCATGCCTCTCATTTATTACAGCAACCCTGTCAATTTGCTTGGGCTCTGCCCTTAAGATTTTAGCTCAAATCCTCCGAAGTCTATGTTTCATCAATTCGATTTTCACATTTACTCCACCTTTCTATCAGAATCGACAACACCTGGAGTCCACCTCTCAGTTTCTTGGAAGAATACGACTCTCATCAGACTCTCCCTGATGTCTGGCTGTAAAAGGGCACTCTTCCCTAGCTACACAGCATATATTTCTGATGTAAATGGTCCAATCTTAGGGTCGGCCCACCCATGAGGCTAGGCCAGATGACTGCCTCAGATGGCAGGATGCCCTGGGGCAACAGATCCAGATGTAGATCTTTATTCTCCCCTTGTTGCCGATGTAGATCTTCACTCAGCACTTCTTTCCTACTGGGGAGGGAGCACATCATTTTGTGCTTTGCCTCAGGTGCCAGAATGGCTTGGGCCAGCCCTGTCCTATCCTTCATTTCAACATCATTAAATTGGTTCAGTTCATGCCCAAGCTTAGTTAGGAGAATGAGGATTTCAAAGTTATATCCAAGGTTTATAATAACTTCAACTTCTTCTTCTTCTTCTTCTTCTTCTTCTTCTTCTTCTTCTTCTTCTTCTTCTTCTTCTTCTTCTTCTTCTTCTTCTTTGGCTATCTTTCAGAATGAAGAAATTTCAAGACCACCCTGAACACTTTCTAGTTTCTGGAGATGAGTATGGATCAGGAAATGAAATTGAAGAAGAATATGGGTCAGGCATCGAATTTGACACAGATGATGCCACTATTTCTGACCAGATCACACCTGATCCAAATCTGAAGTTTAAACTAAAAGATGAAGCTTTGTTTTTCCAAGATAACAGACTGTAATCTGTTATGGCAATTGCAATCTAATTTCTTGCATGCTTTTGTGTTTTATGATTAAGTGAAATGACACCCAGTCAAAAGTGTTATAAAAACTATCAAACAAACTATAAATGCCTTAATTTTTTAGTGCTTCTCTTTGGTATAAAATGTGCTGAATGCAAGCGCTCTCTTTTTTAAAGATGTAAACTCGCCTTCCAAAATTTGGAATTTATTTTTAGTTGTCGTAAAACAGAATCTGAACATATCAGCCATTTGTTCAAATAGCATTTGAGTTAGGGGGAAATACAATTTTTAAAAAGCAGCAACTTTGGTCACATCCACAACATATGTTTAAAGCACATGACTATTCCCCAAAGATTCTTGGGACCTATAGTTTTGTGAAGAGTGTTGAGAATTGCTGCTCTGTGAGGGGTAAACTACAGTTACCAGGATTCTTTGGGAAGCCTTGTGCTCTAAATGTCTGGTATGAATGTGAAACTGAATTAGGTAATGGAATGTGATGTAAATTTCTTCCGAATGCCTTTTACTTGGCTTTTGACTTAGGGATGGCTCACTCTTTTTAGCAGCCCAAGGCAAGCCAGCAAGAGTGTGCCCCATAGATCTGGAGACACATTCTACATTTAGCCATGGAGTTGGCCATGTAAGAAGCAGTGAAATAACCCAGACATTTCCACTGCTTCGGGTTTGGTGGACATCCTTTGAATTATACCATGCTACACAGTTTCCTAGTCTGTATAACACTTTTCAAAAGTTTCATTAGTTTGCTATTCTTTTAAAAAAAAATTGACATTCCGGATAGTGATGGAAATTCAGACCACCAAAATTCTGCACCAGTTTGCATTTAAAAAGGGGAAAAACACTGTTACAAAAATTTGTATGCATTTGCCCTAATGTGGTATAAACGCTTTTTCTAATATACACATTTTTGCAAGCAATTTCACCTAATATAATGCATTTTGTATGCTATTTTTACTAATAAAATGTATATATTTTGGGGTACACCTTCACTGGATAGACACATTTAAAACATATTTTCGAGTTGGAGAACTGCATTGAAACATTTGGTGAAGTGGATAGGAAGTGAAGGATAGCTGTCTTTGCGTATTGTTTCAGGAAATACAAATTAGGTCGGTTCATATTCAAATGCAAACCAAACCAAACCAGATTTCTTCCCCATCCCTAATGCCAGACCACAAAATAATTATACTTATGTTCTATCCCTTCTGGAATTTGTTATTTGCAATCTGAGAAACTATACTGCTCTAATCACCCAAGTGTTCTTGTCCTGTTTCAGTTATCTCATCATAATGTGGCCTTGTGTTTGCAAATCTGCACATCCTGAATCTTTTATTCATCTTAAAAGCAGCTGCAGAACTTCTTTTATAGTATACTTTAAACTGCTTTCTAACTTTGCCCTGATACTTGCATTTATTCAACTATTATTCTATTAAAATCTAGATGCAATGAAAGACTCTTTTATTTATTCAGTAATAATCTAAATATTCTTGGTTATACTGCCATAAATATGGTGCTAATGTTATCTAAGCTACAAGACTTGTGAAAATGTTAACGTAAAAGACACAAGAAAATCCACAAATTGGAGAATATACATATAAAATGCATATTTCAGCAATGCTCTACATGAGAGAGGGGAAGGTTAGATTGTTAGATTATTATATGCTATAATGTTCTCTGGACAGTGTTACCACCCACCACTGCCTATTGCTCTGATTACCATTTGCTCTGTTTACCATAGGTGTATGGAGAACCTAAAAGCTTGCACACCGTTTTTTATGTTCTGGTTGGCCTAATAAATATGGCTGCTGCAGAAGTGAAGAGTGATACTGGCTTAGTTTGAATATTTTTGCTATCCAAGACCTCTCTGATCTGGTCTGCCTCCCCCTTCAATGGTAGTGGCTGAGAAGCACTAACACTTGTGCTAACCTAGAACTGTTCTAAGGAGCTGCCGCATGTACATACAATCTAGTGCCAATTTAGTGACTGTGGGTCCCTCCTCCAGCCACTTGACTGTAAGTAGGACAGTATATTTTGGAACCTTGTTGTGTTGCAGAAGTGCTGTCTGAGGCGAGACATTCAGCCTGCATGACTCCCAGTACACATACACTCTGTCCCCACTTCCACCCATTCAGTAGATGCCCAGAACTGATGGCTTTTTACTGAAGAATAGGGATGCCCACTGTGCGTGCAGCAGGAGGTATATACTCTTTTCCATATCATTGTACAGTGGTACCTTGGGTTACATACGCTTCAGGTTACACACTCCGCTAACCCAGAAATAGTGCTTCAGGTTAAGAACTTTGCTTCAGGATGAGAACAGAAATCGTGCGGCGGCAGCAGGAGGCTCCATTAGCTAAAGTATGCTTCAGGTCAAGAACAGTTTCAGGTTAAGAACGGACCTCCGGAATGAATTAAGTACTTAACCTGAGGTACCACTGTACAGTCATACCTTGGAAGATGAACAGAATCCATTCCTGAAGTCTGTTTTACTTCCAAAATGTTCGGAAACCAAAGCTTCTGATTGGCTGCAGGAAGCCACATCAGACATTCGGGTTCCAAAGAACATTTGCAAACCGGAACAGTCACTTCCAGGTTTGCAACATTCAGGAGCCAAAACATCTGAGTACCAAGGCGTTTGGGATCCAAGGTAAGACTGTACAGTGGTACCTTGGTTCTCGAATTTAATCCATTCTGGGAGTCTGTTTTACTCCCGAAACTGTTTTAAAACCAAGGCACGGCTTCCAATTGGCTGCAGGAGCTTCCTGCACTCGTGATAACTAGGGAAAGGGCCATAGTGCAGTGGCACAGTGTCTGCTCTGGCTGCACAAGGTCCCAGGTTTGATTTCTGGTATCTCCAAACTGCCTTTTTGAATCTCTGGAGAGCTACTGCCAGTCAATGTAGAAAATACTGAGTTAGATGCGCAAATGGTATGACCCAGCACAAGGCAGCTTCCATCTTGCAAAAAAATTAATGGGGGACCCAGGTAGAGCTTCCATCATGCAGTGGACAAAACAGGTGAGAAATGCTTTAGTTTAGAGAGGAGAAAGAAAAAATGGAGGGGAGACAGGGCAGAGGCAAGGACTTATGGCTTCCCTGAAATAATCTTGGGAACTGTAGTTTGTTAAGAGTGCTGGAAATTGCAGCTCTGTAAACTACCATTTCCCAGGATTATTTTGGGGGAACCCATGTGTTTTAAATTTTCTTTATATGTTCTGTCTGGATATTGCAGCCAGGCCTCATCTGCTGCATCCTTTTGATCAGGAACAAGAAACACAAGTTCCCACGAGCATAGCAAGTAATATTTCTCAGTGCCCTTCTTTTGGCTACAATTGAGGTGCACCCACCATCTTGAGTTCACGGTTAGGAGGAGCAATAACATGGATGTGGTAGATGAGATTGGATTTCTGGTCCAAGGTCACCCAGACGTCCAGAACTCTTCTGTATTGTTATGTAATGTGAATAGCAAGCTCTTCTTCCCCTTCTCCTCCAAATCAGTGCGTTCCCACACTTTACCTTCTCCCAATCCAGATTTTTTCATACCCTTTCCTTTTTGAAATATACCCAGCATGCCCCCCGTTTCTCTGATGAAAATAGGGACGCCTCATTCAATAATGATAATTTTATTCCTTGTACCCCATACATCTGACTGGGTTGCCCCAGCCACTCTGAGCGGCATCCAACATATATAAAAACATAAGAAAATATTAAACGTTTAAAGCAACCCTTCACTGTACAGGATTGCCTTCGGATGGCTCGGGAGTTGGATAACTCCATACCCCCCAACATTTCTCCATTGAAAATAGGGAGACCCTAAGGAAAAGAGATTGACAGTCATCCTTATGGTTGGTTGGTTGATTGGTTTGGCTAGGAGTTGGATAATTGGTTAATTGGTGAGCTATGAGATGAAGGGGAGGGGCAGGTGCCTTGTCAATCCCAGAATGCCTTGTCAACCAGTCAGAGGCAGCTTTGTCAATCCCAGCAGCAGGTATAAAAGAGGACGACCAGGCCCTAGTCTCCGTTTTTTGGGTTTTTTAAATTCCTTTACCACTCTTTCCTTCTTTCACTCTCTTCCAGATTGTGCAAAGTTTCCTCTTTCCTTCCAGCTCCTTTTGTCTCATGCTTTTACAGTTGTGAACCCAAAAGGAGGAAGAGGAGGAGGATTTCTATATGGCAAATGCTTCAAAGTAGGGACTTCATCTGTGGTAAATCACAAATGGGACCTGCAACAAAAGGTTGCAGTGCATTCTGCTGCTTCTGTTTAGGGTTCCAGCCAGCTATTCCCTCCAAGTGCATTACACACAAACACACACACATCAAGTGCCAATGTATATTCCATGGTTTATTTAGCATTCTCAGTTGAATCATTATAGCTCTTGTCTCCCCGCCCCAAACATTTCTCTATGGAGGGCCTCAGTAAGAGAGGAGAAAGGAAAAATATTACTGAGTAATATTTCTCAGTGCCCTCCTTTTGGCTACAATTGAGGTGAACTGTATGTTTTGGACATGTGCCATAATATTGTTTCCACCTACCAAAATATATTAAATGGTATACATATTTTATTTATGTTGTTAAACTGTCTACAACGGGTACCAGCCCAAAAAGAAGGCAACGGGGAAGACGCCCGCGGCTACAACCCTTTATAAAAGTAGTTGGGAAGAAGCGCCATTGAACTCGGCGGGCCTTTCACTCCAAAATAAACATGCCTCGGATTGGGCGGCATGGTTAGTTCATTTGCAGAACGGAAGACGTCAGGAGGGACCAAACTTTCTGCTTCCGTGTGTGTTTTCAGCCTCGTTGCGAGAAGTAGCGCCCCCTAGCGAACATTGCCTCCCTGCCTGCCGGCGCCGTTCGCCTAGCCCGGCTTTCTCCGTCGCCGCCCGAGGGAGGGCTGGTCACGTGCTGGGGGCGTGGATCCGAACGGCGGCCTCTAAGGGTCACATGACAGGGGCGCGGGCCGGGGTTGCTACTGTTGCTTGGGGAGGGGGGCCGGAGTCTGACTGACCATGGTAAGTGAGCGGCTGCTGGGCTTCAGGCGGCGGCGGCGGGGTGCGGGGAGGAGAGAAGCGGGGCTGTTCATGGCGGTGCGTCGCCTCGCCTGTCCGAGGCCTGCAGGACCGTTGTAGTATGAGCAGCGGCGGAGGAGGCGGCGGCTTCCTCCTTCCTTCTCCTTGTGAGGCGGGTTGGGCCTTGGGGGGCTTTTGAGGCGAGGGAGGCCGGGCGAGCCGTTGGCCGTTCCCATGGATACGGCACTCTCGGCGCGAGGGGCTTCCATTCGATGCCGCCGCCCCGCTTCCACCACGCGCTCCACCCCGCCTTTCTGGGTGACGCGGGCGGCGTGTGTTCCGCTGCTTCTTGAGGAGAAGGCAAAGTACGCGGGGAGGGGCGCTCTTGCCGCCGGTGCCCCGGGAAGATCAGGGTCTAGGTTTCTCACGGCGGGCTAAGCGAGCAAGGCGGGGTGGAGGGAGGGAGGGAAGCGGCTGGGATTTTCGTGGAGTGCGGGACACGTCAGAGTCACCTGGGCTGTCTCTGGTGGCAGTCCCGGGTTTGGCTTCTAAGAGGAGGAAATGTGGGATGGGGGCGTAAACGTGTCTGCGGGTTTATATTCTCGGGGGATTTATGCTCCTCTTCGGGTAGGGAGAGGAGACCCTCACCACACAGTTACTTACAGTGCGCTGTTACTTCACGTGTTGCCCAGCAGCACTGGCGTGCAAAACCTAACCAGCCTAATTGGGTTGTTGTAGTTGTAAGGTTTAATTTGAAGAATGCTGTTAGTAATTACCAATAGGGATGAAAGGTGTATAGGGAACCCAAGAAGGAGAACTGGGAGCGGGTTGTAAGGATTGGACTGTGAATGCTTCTTTGCTGATTGTTTTTTTTATTGGCTTTATGTCCTGCATTTCTGCCAAGACACTTGAAGTGGTTTACAAATTTAAATACTATAATATAAAATGAAGAGTTGATAGAGCCCTTTCAGGCCAACTGGGAGTTGGTGGCGCAAGATCCCTGGCCACCTACCCTCCCTCAGGGCACACAGGTATTCCTGAAGCAACCCTAGGAAAGGTGTAGCAGGCACTATCCCAAATCTCTCAGGCCGCTGATGGTTCTATGAAGAACTGGGTGGTATGAAGACTTTGCCTGCACAACTGGTTGCAAGTGGTCAGGCTGAACCTGGAGTCTGCAGTACTCTAGGCATCACACTTTGAAGAAGGGCACTGACAAATGAGCATGTCCAGAGGAGGAGGGCATCTGAGATGGTGAGAGTTGTTGAAACAAAGTTATCTGAGGAATAGTTGAAAGAAAAGGTAAAGGACCCCCGGACGGTTCAGTCCAGTAAAAGGCGACTATGGGGTTGCAGTGCTCATCTTGCTTTCAGTTCGGGGGAGCCTGTATTTGTCCTCAAATAGGTTTCCAGGTCATGTGACCAGCATGACTAAACAGCTTCTGGTGCAGCAGAACACCATGACAGAAGCCAGAACGCATGGAAACTCTGTTTACCTTCCTGCCACAGCAGTACCTATTTATCTACTTGCACTGGCGTGCTTTTGAACTGCTAGGTTGGCAGGAGCTGGGACAGAGCAACAGGAGCTCACTCCGTCGCGAGGATTCGAACCTTCCGATTGCCAAGACCAAGAGACTCAGTGGTTTAGACCACAGCGAGCCTATGTTTGGCTTGCCAAAAGATTAAAGGGAGACATGAGAGTGGTCTTCAGATTTCTGACAGGTTTAATGAAGAAGATGGAGCAGGCTTGTTTTTTGTTTCTCCAAAGGGCAGGACTAGAACCAGTAGGTGGAAAGTGTAGGGAAGCAGATTTCAGCTAGGTTTAAGGAGAACATTCCTAATGTTAAGTACCATTTGACAGTGGAATAGACCACCTAAGGAGGTGATGATGGGCCCTCCTTTGCCAGAGGTAGAAATCCTGTAGTTACTCCTTGCACTGGGCAGAGAGGGGGTTGGATTAGATTACCTCAAGGGTACTTTCCAAATTGCTAGTCATTTCATTCTAGCTAGTCATTTCATTCTAACATTTTTTAAAATTTTGGCAGGGTGCACTTTGTTCAGTGATTCTATCCAGGTGTGTACTGATAGATAGGTAGCTTAATGGAACAGGTTGGGTATACTATATAGAATCCTTAGGAATTCTAGAACTGGTTTAAGACCTCCTTTATTACATATCCATCCATAACAATGCCTTAAAGAATCTGCATGTGGTCTTACACTCATGTAATAAAATGTAAATTGTTCAGGCAATATACTCTTGAGTCACTAGCAAAATAATATTTATATGAATCCTTAAGGTCAATTGATTAGAAGTGACTTATATCTGTAAAAAGCCTATGGGGGTATTAGCGAGCTTTCAGGCAGTGGCTTAATATTGCAAATGGATCATTCAGATCTGGTTTTTCTGTGAGCATGATTGGTATGAGTGTTGACACATATTTTCATAGGCATTATGTTTTTCCCCATCAGTACTAGTGGGTGTTGGTGCCAGAATATTTCCCTGCTGTGTTTTCTTGTTCCTCCGCTGTATTAGTACTGCTTTGCTCTTCTACCTTTTCCAGTTTTAAATAGTTGCACAAGTATTTCTGTACCTAGGTACACACCTTTAATCCCCCCACTTGTAAATTAACAAAAGCAAACTTAAAAACCCTTAGTTATCATGTTTTATGACGTGTAAAATAGAGACTTTTGATTCTACAGGGTGACTCACTTCCATATTTTTTTTTTAAAAATATAATAAGTCTTGTGCAAGACCACAGAGGAAAGTGGGAAGGTCTTGTGCAAGAAAGGTATTGCATAAGACCTCTATTTTTTTTAAAGTCTCAATGAATGTACTACAGTTTGTCTCTGAGATATACCCTACATATACTGTGTGAAGATGTCTACCTTCTCTGAACTGGTTGGCTGAAATTTGAAGGTGTTCAGTGTATGGCAGTTGGTGGAAATAGGTAAATAGGCTGAGATTGTTTGGGTCGCCAGAAACAAAGTGACTAGGCTGTGTGCAGTTGAGAAAAAATGGAAGTAGGGGTGGCAGTAGAGACCACTCATCAAAACGTCACAACACATATGTCTAAACTACTTACCAAAAAAACAACATGGTAATAAGCGTCTGCACCAGGCGTGCCTGTAGCTGTATAATAGGTTGTTTTTACTTTCTTTTCTTTGCATAGTAAGGTGAAATTCAGATTAAAAAGTCTTGTATACAGATGTCTTGTGGATGCTGTCAAATCTTGCATCCATGAACAACACCTACTCCAGAATAAACTCCAGTCTGGAAGCACCCTGAGTCATTTACTTTTATATTTTAAGGTGGTGTGACAGTGCCTACAAGAATTATATACAGGGATTTCCTCAGTCTTCATAAGCTGTAGAAATCTTTGGTGTAGTTTGTAGGTCATAAAATAACTTTCAGGCATGGCTGGCTACCATTAGTAACACTTGGTCTGGACGAGCTGCTGTGAATTTAAACCCCATGACATGCCAAACCAATGTAACTCCCTCCCTCCTGGCCCCACATGCTGAACTTCTGCTTTTCATGCAGCTGTTAAAGGCAAATGAAGTCTTGTCAGACCCAAAGGTTGACAATGCTAATTTGCCTTTGCTTTACTAGCCTACTTATATTAATAAATTAATTCTTGGATGGGTGGCAGATACTACCAGTACCTCTAGATGTTGAAATACTGAGGAGACATTTGCCATATATGCTCATCACTTGATGACTGCAGCATCAATAATGTGTTGTGCACGCTTACGAGTGTGCCAAGAGCCCAAACAGATAGATGTCTGAATAACTCTTCAAATACAGCCTTTACTCTGGGGGCCTTGCGCATATTCAGCTGACAGTCATTGAGATGGCTCAGATTTAATGCTAAGGTTTGCTATTAACGGGAATGAGCCTCCTAGGACCCTTGGGCTTACATGTTTCTTCCTCCCAGCACATGCTGTGATCCCCTTCCTCTTAGTATATGACAAATTTGCCATCTTGTCTAAAGTGACAAGCTATGCTTTGTGATTGACTGCATCATGTTCAGTGCCTGGCTAATTTTGAACACTGCTGTACAAGTTGAATGGCCTCTGTGTTCCAAAGCAAGACAGGATAGACAAATTGTAGTTAGACTTAAAGTATGCGTGTGTGTGCAAATATAATAACTGTGTGTTGCAAACACACTCATTTTAGGATTTGAAGGTCCCCCCCCCCAAATTAATTCATTTTATTGTAGATCAGTTATGTAGTGTGTTAAGGCACTCAACAATGTTTTCCAGTTCAGTCAGAAAGTTCAGTTTGTTTTGCCTTTAATGGTGGCTTATTAAATTCTTGTAGGGCTCCTTTGAAGTCTGGACTTCCATTGTGCATGTTGTTTGGATAGCTTGGTGTCTGCTTATTAGCAAGAATTGAATGCCATCTAGGTTTTCTTTTTTTACAATGCTTTGAGGCACTGAGACAGGATACAGGTGGTCTGTTTTGCTTCTGTTCCTCCACAAGTCTCCTGGCCCACTCTCCTTCCCTGTTTGCTTTGGGGCCAAATTAAAGAGTCCTGCTGATTCCTGAAAGAAGGAAGTAGGACAAAAGGGATCAGTTAAGGAATGGGACAGAGGGCCTTCAGCTGAATCAGGCCTTTTAAGTACTTCAAGTATAGCCCAGGTGTGGGGACTGGGAACCTTTTGCCCTTGCTGTACTTAAGTTCCCATCAGATTCAACAAGCATGTTGATGGCTAGGGATGCTGGAAGTTGTAGTTCAGCAACATCTGACAGGCTGAAGGTTTCCCGCACCTGGTAGGCAGAGAGTAGCTAACGTCTACTCAGAGTAGGCCCATTGAAGTTAAGAAATATGTGATCCATTAATTTCAGTGGGCCTGTTTTGAGTAAAACTTGGTTGAACGCCACCCATAGTCTCTGGACAATTCATTAGCAACTGAAATGCATTAAGCACTTTTTAAATGTTCTTTGGATACCCAAAACCACTATTTCTAATAGTCTAATCCAGGCATGTCCAACTGGTCGCTTGCGGGGTGGGCGATCATGGTCGATCATGGGTTCCTGATCGATGGAAGTTGGTCGTGCTTGGTCTAATCTTTCCCTGAGTAGTGGTGCTTTTCTTAGATGAGGCACAAAAGATAGATGAGCAGCATCTGCAGCAATGGGACTAGGCTGCAAACTATTTGGGGGTTTAGGGCATGGGGCCTTAGCCTGTCATTTCCCCATTTTGTTCAAGTGGCCCTCAGACAAAACTAGTTGCTGATTAGATTTCTGTAATGTAGTTTTAATGTATTTTGTAGTATTTTCCCCTTCTATCAATTCAGAAACATATATGTAAGAATTGTTTTAAGTTGCTTAAATTAGTTATCTGTCACTTCACCCTTAAAATATTTTGATTTAAATTTATTATTTAAGAAGTAAAGTTTTATAATTGTTATGGGGTAGCATGTGTGGTGGTGGAGCTACACTGGCACATAAGACATGGCGAACCTGTATTTCTGTTCTAGCATGATGCTCGCTTTTCCCCAAATGCGACAATTCATAACCGTGTTCTGTTGCTATCTCACACCAGTTCAGTTTCTACATCTGAAATTTTTGGTAGAATTTATTTTTTTATATATGTTTAAAGGAGCAATTAAAACAAGGGCCAATCGAACCTTTTCTTCATTATTTAGCTACACTTTGTGGCCGCTATATTGAACTTGATAAAGTTGCTGTTTATTTTATCTAAGACTAAGTGAATTTGGTTTTTATTGCAGAGTTTTCTGGGAGGCTTGTTTGGTCCCATTTGTGAGATTGATGTTGTTCTCAATGACGCAGAATCACGAAAAACAGCTGAAATAAAAACAGAAGATGGTAAAATAGAAAAACATTATCTTTTCTATGATGGAGAATCGGTTTCAGGAAAGGTAATTTTTCTTTTAAAAAAAAGAAGTTTGTACTTTATGTAAGATATAGGGCAGAAACGGTATTAATGATATAACTGTTCCAGATAATCTCATAATAGAATCTAGATTCTAATGTATAACAAATTGTTATTGTTGATGTTATCAAGTCAATATGTATATGTCAAAGAAGGACCAACACATTTATTTTGTTGCGGAGGAACCTCTTTCAGTGTTGGCACAGGAGATAATAAGTCATCCTCATTATTTTTTATTACACAAATGTTTGATAATGTCATATTAATGATTTATGGTGTTAACTGATAATTTGTGGGTTTTATGCAAATTTAAAATATGTTAGATTAACTATCGAAATATTTAAGTTGTTATTTTTATAAGTGGTTTCTCTTCATATAGATTCTCCCCCCCCCCATGCCTAAAACTACTCTGTATCTACATCTTCTAGTTCACAAGCTTGTCTTCTGTGGAACTTGGTTTCAACACTACTTTTTTGCTTCTCAATTTGATATTGAAAGAATGGAAGAAAATAATATATTCTAATGGTTTAAGTAATAATACAAGCAAATGTTGCTGCACCTGGGTCATATTTAAGGTGTTCTGTTTTCACAAATGTTATACAGGGGAACTGATAGTTCTCCAGATGTTGCTGGACTACAACTCCTGTTATCTCTGCCTAATGTTCTAAGAAGAGCCTTCTATGATTAGGCCAAAGGCCTGTCTAGTCCAGCATTCTGTGGCACGGTTGTATTGAACTGTTTTATTCAGAGTAGACTCACTGAAATTAATGGACATAAGTTGGTCTTGTCTAGTCTAACACTGGATACAACCCAAAGACTGTTATGCTAGAGGTCATATATAACCATCACATAAAGTTGCCAAGGATGGGACGCAGGTGCTGCTGTGGTCCAAACCACAGAGCCTAGGGCCTGCTGATCAGAAGGTCAGTGGTTTGAATCCCCGCGACGGGGTGATCTGCCACTGCTTGGTCCCTTCTCCTGCCAAACTAGCAGTTCGAAAGCACGTCAAGTGCAATTAGATAAATAGGTACCGCTCTGGCAGGAAGGTAAACAGCGTTTCCGTGCGCTGCTCTGGTTCGCCAGAAGCGGCTTAGTCATGCTGGCCACATGACCTGGAAGCTCTCTGCAGACAAACACCGGCTCCCTTGGGCAGTAAAGCGAGATGAGCGCTGCAACCCCAGAGTCGTCCACAACGGGACCTAACTGTCGGGTCCCTTTACCTTTAAAGTTGCCAAGGAAAGTTTTATCTTCTACAATTTTTCTTAAACCCTTTATAACAATATATTGAGTCCAAAAATACTACCCCTGTTGTGATGGTTTTGAATTTGCCTTTAACACAATGCCTTCAATTCTGGCAAATGATTAGAAGGGAGTTCTGGTGCAATCCAGACCCACAGTAGGGGTTCTGATGTACAGAAGAAGTATTTGTAAAGCCTGAACCTGCCCCATCTTCTACATAGAATATTCTATTGGAATTCTCTTACTTATAAAATGGAAAAGGGCAGTGTCTGTGCACTTTGCACATGGCCAGATCCAGCGCTTCTGTTCTTCCAACCTTCTGCTACTC
Organism: Podarcis melisellensis; assembly: GCF_964234715.1. Classification (NCBI taxonomy): domain Eukaryota; kingdom Metazoa; phylum Chordata; class Lepidosauria; order Squamata; family Lacertidae; genus Podarcis; species Podarcis melisellensis. The sequence goes on along the minus strand of NC_138537.1, from coordinate 70,760,822 downwards.
ATTTCCCCTTTAGAATGCTGGAATGGTGCCATATTTATCTCCATTCTTTGCTTTAAAACTTGTCTTTTCCTGCTTCTGTCATTTAATGAACTACTTTCACCCATTGCTTAACAGCTGCTTCACCAGTTTCTCTTCCCACAGTCCCATTTTTTTTAGTGTTGTAAATAATTGCATAAGGAGGAACTGGCAAGGCGCAGGGAGTGCTGGTGGCATCTAGCAAGTTTTAACCATTTTTGCTGTGAAAATTCAGTAAATAAGAGTTGGAAGAAGGAATGAAAATGCCATGTAGTCCAGCATTGTAACACAGGGCTGGAAAAGGGGCAATGAACCAGAACCACACATCCTTTTGAAAAATACTGGTTTTATCAATTGCACCTATCTGTTTTTAACCGTTGTTTTATTTTGTTACTGATTATTTTTTATTGTTCTACATTGCATTAGCGTTGCAAATGCAGTGGAAAGGTGGAATATATATATAGTTTAAATAATCTAAAATAAGTTTTTGTACAAATGGATCATTACACTTACACCTTTTCATTGCTGTTTTGACTTTTTCAGGTAAACATAGTCTTTAAACAACTTGGAAAGAGGCTAGAGCATCAAGGAATTAGAATTGAATTTGTAGGACAAATTGGTGAGTCTCTTAGAATTACCATTTGGTATGGATAGCTTTGAGTGCTCATAACCCTGATATAGGAATCGTAATCTGGACTGGTCTCTTGGTAGTTGAATACAGTGTTCAAAATTAGCCAGGCTCATTTTGCACCAGGCTTTTGACCTGGGCACCAGGATGTCACATGACATCTCCACCATCAGGAGGCACATTCTGGGGATCATTGTATCTGAACTGTTTTCACACACTATTACCACATCCTGTAGAATTCTATCAGTTAATTTTTATCTGCACAACCAGGAGCCAAAATTTTATTTCTATGCAGTCTGAGCAGGAGTGGTGAACAACATTATAGTGAATTGTTGCTTGTCTTCACTTACCCCATCCCACTGCCCTGCTCACAGTTGTAAAGAATATGGTTATGTTATGAATGGTCCATGTCACCATTAAGAAAAAGAGCTCAGAATAGGCCAGTATATATATGTGGACTGTCCCTGGGTCAAGTGACATTTCTTCTTTAAGTTCTCAAAGCTCTTAATCTAGCTCAAGGTTGTCATCTGAACTAGGCAGATGTTTAACTGAGAATCAATCACAGTCAGTCCATCATTTGAAGAATAAGACTTAAGAGCCATCTTGCCCCAAAATGGCAACCATTCTGTTTTGGCGACTATAACATTGGTTAAGGAGCCATTTGGTGCCTAGCTTATATATCTGAGTTTCCAACACTGGTTGTATAACAAGTATCCCGAAGATGTTTGTTTTGAAGTAAATAATGTTTGCTGTCTGTCATTCAAATAAATTGTATCTGTGACATGTTGCCAAGCAGCAGTTACACAAACAGCATGCATCTTAAAAATAGTAACTATATTCTAGCTAGATCATATGTGGATCTTGAAGATTAAGATGCAACAAGTAAAGATGACGTAATTTATTGAGGCCACATCTTTGTATGTTCTGCTTTTGTTTTTTCTTGAAGAGCTTTTTCTTAAAGTTTGTATATTCTGTTTCATAAACCAAAATTTGTTCAGTAATTTCTGAGTAAAATGGTTCAGTAACATTTGTTCAGTAAATTCTCTCTCTCTGCTTATAATATGAGAATATAAAATAAAATGACACATTTTGGAAAACATTCTACTAACCTACCTTTTAAGTTATTGAATTTACTCCAACAAGTCATTTGCTTGTTTGTCAAACTGACTGTTGATATTAAACAATGGTGGGCTGTTCTGCAGTATAATTAACAAAACAGTTGTATTTTGTACTTGTATGGAGGATCTTTGCAATACAACTGACATACTGAAGGAGTTCTGAATTAGACCACACTGTAAAATTTAAAAAAAAAAAATTGAATTCACATGATTAAATGGAGATAGAAATAATGCCAATATTTTAATATCTTTCTATTTCTTTTCTTCTTTTCTTCTTTGACACTTGCAGCAGTCCCAAGTGTCAAGCCATTGTATACTCCTTAAGGAAAGCTTCTGTTACATTTCCTCTCTGATTCTATTCATTACTTTCTTAGAGCTTTTCAGTGACAAGAGCAATACTCATGAATTTGTAAACCTAGTGAAAGAACTGGCCTTACCTGGTGAATTAACACAAAGTAGAAGTTATGACTTTGAGTTTATGCAAGTTGAGAAGCCATATGAATCCTACATCGGTGCCAATGTCAGATTGAGGTATGGAAACTGAAAAGTGCTATTTCTGCAGTTATGGTTATAATAGTTTTAAACTTATAGCATTATATAGGTATGTGTAAAAATATATTATAAATTGGTTGCATCAAAAGGGCCCATCTGTTTGTGGAAGGAATTTTGATCTAGCAGAGACATCCACAAAGAGGGAAGGGGTTCTTTTGCCAAATCCCCCCCTGCAGCCTCTCTCACCCCTTAAATTGAAGGAAGGTGGTATGAGGGTTATAAGGGGAAAATGGTATCTGAGAGAGTCACCTCCCTTCGTTTCCATGTGTAGGAATCTTTGCTGAATTGAAAGCTGTTACATTGCTGAAAGAACTGTTTCCATTAATGGAAGCGTACTTTTGAATCTAACCCATATGGATCCTTTTTCTTTCTGATCTGATGGCTTTGATGGAATTTTTTTCTTTTCTGGCCTTCAGAATCTAGATAAAATATCTTATCAATCAAACTCGCTATATGCTCCTGCAGGCTGGTAGGCTATTCATCTGAGTAGTCTCCAAAGCTGAGATTTTATGCAACCTGTGCTCCAAAGACAAAGTGAGCAGTCTTGTGTATCAAACGTCACTCTATACTAAGAAACTTGTATCACTTGCTTAAAATAATTTCTTATAACAAAATCATTTTGCTCAAATCATTTTAAGTTGTTTAGAGTAATATCTGATTGTGGCAGGCCACTTTTACAACAGCTGTTTTGCTAGCCAGAGCCTTGTTTTGAGTGTAGCACAGCAGCTGAATCCAGTGAGAGAATTGTGCTTGTGAAACAAGTTGCAGAACTTCTTAGTGACAACTAAGCTTTTGCACTACTGATTGCAGGACAATGTTAATTCTCAAACTTATTCCACTAATGTTATGTTGGATGTTGCCCTTAGTTACATAGATTAATATGCAGCTTTTGAGAGATAATTGGAAGGTATTTGAGCCAAAAGGCATGCAGTGATGGAAGACTCCGAATTTCTGTTCTTTAGTCATTATTAAAATACTTGATTACAGCATTGTTAATTTTAAGAAATACAAAAATGAAAACAAGTTGCAATAAAATGAAAGAAATAAAAAATTATACATAGTAAAAGTAATTAGCCATATAATAAATATGATTATAATAATGATAACAGGAAACTATATGGAAACGGTAAAAAAAGCTTTAGCAAGCAATCTGAAACATGAATTTGGATGTGCCTGCCTTAAAAATAATATGTAAACCTTAGATTTAAATATAAGTGGGTCCTCAAAATTCATTCCATCCTGTTTATAGAGCTGTAAAGAAATACTGGATTGAATCCTTTCAGTTTGCAGAAGGGATCTTGGTTCAGCAGAGACTCATGCTAGATTGAAAGAATAGGTTTCCTCTGTAGCATCCCACCACATCTCCCATGCTGTACCAGAAGGACCTTCAATCCTCTCAAGCCAATCTTCATGGAGAGCTGCAGGGGAGTAGGAATGAATTGCCTTTTCTCTTCTACCTGCTGAAGCTTTAGAGTTCTGCTGCAGGCATGTCTGGTTCCAACCCATTGTGCTAATAAAAGTTGGAATCACCTTCTCTCGCTTTAGGGAATGCTCTTATTAAATTCTTATTTTGGCCTTGCAACAAAAGGAATTAGAATTGTGAGCAGATTGTTTAAATTCAGATTTAACTGCTAATGCAGTTTATGAATCTCAATATAGTCTATTTCTGATGTTAGCTAATTTGATAAAGTTGGCCACTTCATGTATGTAAAATATTCTGTGTATACAATCTGTGCTAATTTCCTGTTTTGTAGGTATTTCCTTAAAGTTACGATAGTAAGAAGATTGTCAGACTTGGTAAAAGAGTATGACCTTATCGTTCACCAGCTTGCGACATACCCAGATGTTAACAACTCTATTAAAATGGAAGTCGGCATTGAAGATTGTCTGCATATAGAATTTGAATACAACAAATCCAAGTATGTATTATGAATAAGGGAATGTGTGACCTTGAAATGGGTAACCAGGGAAACTCCTTCAGGTTAAAAGTGTAGAACACATAGCAGTAATTAACTGGTTGCTAATGGACCATGTATAGGTATAGGTGGGTGAAGCTGACCTTCCAAAGTTGTTACACTTCAAGAGTATTATATTACTCTGTTCTTGAACCAACTGCCCACATGGAAACTTCATCTGATACAAAATGCTGCGGCTAGAATTATGATTACTATACCAGCTACTGGTACTGTACTGTGATTTTGATTACTGTACTATATTGGCTCCACTGACACCCAGTCTGTTTGTGAGCTCAGGTAGTTGGAGGAGACGCTGCTCTATGTCCCATCAGTGTTTAAGATTGAGTTGCTGGGTATACATAAAAGGTCCTTTTTGAGAACTCTACCCAAACTTTGGAACTCCTTTCTCTGGGAGTCCAACTGGTACCTCCTTGATGGCATTTAGAAAGCAGGTGAAAACTATTCTGCTTTGGTGGCTTATGACGATTTCTTAGTCTTGCCTCCTTTAAAATTGTTTTGCACTTTCTGTTCATTGGGCTTTAAAGTGGCTTCTGAAAACATACTGCCTGATTGAGGAATAAAACTGAGTAGCAGCTACAAACTTGAGTGTGGGTCTGCTCTTTGGTAAAATGAGTAACCCTGTTCAATATAGATCTGTTTTCTTATCCTTTTTCAGCAATATGAATACACAAAAGCATTGTAAAATGCTGTAAACTAGTTTAAAAATGTTAAATTCTGCAGTTTACAAGCCCCCTTCCTTTGTTTCTGTAAGGTATCATCTAAAGGATGTGATTGTTGGAAAAATTTACTTTCTCTTAGTAAGAATAAAAATTCAGCATATGGAATTACAGCTGATCAAAAAAGAGATTACTGGAATTGGTAAGATGAATTTTGAAACTGTCATTAATATTTTTACTTTTAATTTGATGTGTTCTAGAACTATCTTTTCTGATATTTCCAATTTATAATAGGCTGTTCTATTTTGCATATGTATGTGTAGCTAGTTAGCTTCTTTTAGCTGTACATAGTGATCAATACTGGTTTGCAGGTAACTAGTTTATGCTTCACAGTGAATAGGTTACTGAAACCTCTGCCTTCAACTGTGTATTTAGCAATATACATGGCAATCAGGCATTCTGTTCAGCTACAGTACTTTTCAACTTGAAAGACCTTCTTGTACAATTGCTTTGCACTTCTAAATGTGGTAATATTTCATAATTGGCGTGGTGGGTAGGCTCCAAGTGGCAGATATGATTCACATTAAACTGGGGTAACCTGTTCAGATTTAAGACTTGGGTGACAGTTGTTTACTTTCATGTTGTTGGTCCTGATTAACAGCTGTAATCAGGGCTCATAATTCCTCTGAGGTTCTGTTGTATTGGACTGAGCTGGGGAAGTACAAATATTGGATATTACTAAGAGGAGCTGTGTCTTGAAGAGCTGAGAAGTAGTGATATTACCCATGTAATTCAATACCTATTCATGATCTGATAAGGTATAACTGCTAAGGGGCTTTAGTCCATAGAAATAAATAAATGTATTCAACTAAATATGCAAAATTGAATTAAAGGACTTTTTTAAAAATATAATTGTGTAACCAGGACCTAGTACCACGACAGAGACAGAGACCATTGCAAAGTATGAAATAATGGATGGTGCACCAGTTAAAGGTGAGTTGGTGTTTGTTAACATTGTCAAAGCATTTTTATGTTAAAATATAGGTTGTTTCTCTAAATTGAGTGTTAATCCTGTTATGGAGTACATAAAAATTATCTTGAAGCCTAGACTGGTACAAAAAGAAAATCTAAAGCACTAAATACCAATTTTGCCTTATGCATCATTTAAGTGCCTTAAATGAATAAGGGGCTCCTAATCTGGGGCCTTCACTCCTTAATACCAATTGGATAGTATTAGTTGCTTTCATAAATTAGAAAACTGATTTCTGGTTTGTGCCAGGTCTATCATTACTTTTTCTTGTGTTCTTAAGAGTCAAGAAAAAGAGTAGGGAAAACATGGACAAATGTGCTACCCCTGAACATAAGAAGAACTCTGTTGGATTGGACTAGTTTAGTGTAGCATCCTCTTTCCCACAGTAGTCAACCAGATGCTTATCTTCTGCTGCTGTTCCCCAGCAATTGGTATTCAGTAGCAATTGGCTTGTCCGTTTAAAACCATCTATTAATCACCCTGCATGTTGTGATAACAAATTCATATTTCAGCTTTGCGCTTTGTCTGTCCTGAATTGTGCTCCCCAGCTTGATTGGATGACAGAAATGGATGCAGAGCCATGCTCACATTTAAATATATAGCTGTTTTCCTTTTTAGAGGCTACTCCCGCCCAGATTAAAAGGCATGTTGAGATTTGGTGTGACTTGCTTAAGAAGAAATTCCCAGTCCCCTTCCTTTTAAATTGATGTCATGCCATTCCCTGTGACTCCAGATTATTCGTTGTCAGGAACTATTCTAATCCTTTAAATGTTGAGGAAAGAAGCAAAACTAATCACAACTTCTTTTTATCTAAGGTGAATCTATTCCTATAAGACTCTTCTTGGCGGGCTATGATCCTACTCCTACAATGAGGGATGTGAATAAAAAGTTTTCAGTAAGATACTTCTTGAACCTAGTATTAGTTGATGAAGAGGACAGAAGGTACTTCAAGCAACAGGTATGACAGATTGTGCACTGAAGTATTGCAATGAGGTGGATTATTATTTATTTGTGTTGCCTTTTCTGTTAGAAAATATTCAGGGCAACTTTCAAAGTACTAAAGCCAGCACCCAATAAAACAATAATTGGGATACTTAAGCAGAAAAAAATGCAGTCCATTAAAACATCAGTAATAAAAGCAGAACAATGCTAATAAAAATCTTATCTCCCATTACCTGCTTAAGGGAAGGCTTTATGAAACAATGTTTTTATGTGCTGCCAAACTGTCTAGAGTGGGAGCAAAGGAGACCTCATGAAGAGAACTGTACAACATGAGCACCACTCCATGCTTCAGCATAACTTTCTGAAAAGGATTGTGGCTTTCAGTATCTAGGTTTTTTCAGAAGTTTATATGGAAATGCTAAGGGATGTGTGCGAGTGTTCTAGGAGAGATGCTTCTATCTGTGACATCAGTATGTTTAAAATATGAAGCCTCTAAACTGTACATTTTCTTTCACCTTAAACAGGAGATCATTCTTTGGAGAAAAGCTCCTGAGAAGCTGAGGAAACAACGAACCAACTTCCACCAGCGGTTTGAAAGTCCAGAACCACAGGCATCAGCAGAGCAGCCTGAAATGTGAACTGGGTGTTGGGAGTGAAAGAACTGTTGATAGATCAGCAGGTTAAAGGTGGCAACAGCCTGTAGGGAAGAAGGCCACCCATTTCAACAGTCTTCCTCATCTTACAGTGCTGCATTTCCCACACTACTAAAACATTCTTTAAGTAAACATTCAAGTGTGTACATACATTTAAAATAAGCGCTTTCTCAAACACTGGAACTTTCTTAAGCTATTTTATACTGCACATTTTACTTTTTGTCTGGTGTGATGCACTCAGATATATGCATAAAGCTTAAAAAAAGTTACATTTTCCCATGCATGTAGGCTGGTGCATTTAAGTTTTGCTTATCATCGATGGTAGACTAAAGCATTTCCTCTTCCTATACCACAGTCATATCATACATCCTTCCTCATTGTCTGCCTGTATCCTTCGAAACTAATGAATATATTGTTCTAAAATGACAAATTCAGGGTTTATAATGGGATTTTGTCCATACACTTGGAATAGTTCTCATGCCAGAGTTTTCAGACTTTGTCTCTTTCTGAGGAATGTATATAATAAAACAAGCTTCTTTCTCATACTAGCTTTATAAGAGGGGTGATGACTCTTCTAATTCTTTTCTTGGCACCTCCATCTTAATGATTCTATTATCAAATTGCAAAGCCCTTGAAGGCTTATATGCCCTAAGCGAAAATACAGAATTATCCCATTAAGCTGTGTTTCAGTGGCAAAAGTGTGTGAAAATGTAGCTTTTACTGATTACACTTTTGGAATTCGGGTCATAGGCACAAAATTCAGATCACTTTGCATTAAAATGCACACTTCATCTTACCACCTCAAACATTGGCTTGTAGGAAGGTCTGTGTATGTAAACCAAATTGAATTCTAAGTAGGCTTTGGAATTCTGTCTAGCAAAACACCCAGTCATTTTTAACTTTAGTGAATTTAGTCTTTGGACAACCCTTGTTAGCCTCCATCTATCCACAATTAAGCATGTGGTTTTCAGAAACGGAGTTTAACTACGGTCACAATATGGAACCTGCTGAATTAGATGGCTACTCATATTTGTAGTTCACTTGGCCTATCTACCAAGAATGTTTCTAAACTTCACTGCAAGTGTTATTGGTTACCTTACTTTATGAGTAAGTGAAATTCTCAAATTATACTTCTGTAAGAACTGTTTTACTACCATGGCACTTTGATAAAGCAGTCAAAGATGCTGCGTGCTGGGATATTTATCTTTAGCATGGATGCCTATGACTGAGAGAACTTAACTCCCTCATGTAAGTGCCTATTCAGAATTTCAAACAAAAAATGCCAAATATTTTCATGGACACTTGCATGTTGTAATCTGGAAACTATTCCAATAAATTTTTGAAAACTGATTGTATTTAACCAGCCTCAAATTGTGCAACTATGTATAATAGACATAATAAACTGCTCTTTGAATTATTAAAAATAGCTGTATTCTCACTAAAATATCTAGATTGTGTCTTCAATTTTACATTGTGCTGTAGTGAGTTTCACTTACAGAATTATTGAATATCTTAAAGTTGGACTTGGAATGTTCTTAAATAGCATTTAATGCATTGTTGGGGTGGAAGAAATTCTAGTTCATCTCAAGTTTTAGTGATCACGGACTACGAAAACAAAACTGGGATTCTCAATGGGTGGCATACTTTCCCTTTGAACCTGTTCATTTAGATATATTTCTTACACTGGCACAACAAATTTGGTTGAAGTGAATTGAACAGATCAGAGCATTGTAGGCAGCTAAGTGGTACTCTGGGTAGAAGTACTGAAATTAAGGGACCTCAGTTAGTCATGCCTATTAATTTCAGCATAGGACCAATCCATTTCTTTCAGTTAGACGTGTATTTTTGGAGATCAGCATTTAGTGCCATGGTGACTAATTATCTAGATAGAGACAATTTTCATATCTAAAACCAAGCCATTATAGTTTGCAACCCTATAAAGGAATATGCTGCCTTAGGATGTGGTTGATGCATTAAAAATAAGTGGCAGAATTATGTGGTTTTTAATCTAATTTGACTACACTTAAGAATATGTTTGAAGTCCTGCTCTCTAACACCATTTTTTTTTGTTCCAGCTTTTTGAAATTGATAAGGGCTTTTCTTTTGTATATGGATTTATAAAATGTTTTGAAGTGCAAAGCCCAGTCTCCTTCATTTTGTTGTTATCTTAAGGCTAGTTTAAGGTAGTACTTGGTCCCACCCACTCCTTAAAATTAGAATATGGCATACTAATTTAAGAAATAAATGAAAACCTTCTGGCCTTTTCTGAAAATATACTTTTAAAACACCTCAAATGCATCTACTCTGAGGCTTGGTTGACAGTGCAAATAGACGATAATAACCGAATTACTGCAGCTTTATTCATGTGCAGATTTCTTTATGACCGACATCTATTTATGCAGACAGCTTTGATTATAAATGCTGGTGATCTGGGGTTTCCCAAGGCTGAGGGGAACGTTTATCCAGCGGAGAAGGCTCAAAAGGCAGCGTCTGCCCTTAAGCGAAGGTCTGAAAGAACTTCTAATTCTTGAGGTGGAGCTTAATAATGAGATGGGGTGGAGACTAGAGAGCAGGACAGGCATTATACAAATCAGCTGATAAAATTTTGAGCTTGGCGTGGCGAGGTTCGAGCATAAGGCGCTACCTGCATTGGCGCAGCATTATAAGCACCATCCCCTCACGTGCTTACTGCACTTGCATTCTCGTGTAACGTCAATTCGCCCACGATCCTAGCAACCCAAGCCAATGCGCCTCACAGACACACCTTCGCCTAAACGCACGTGGCCGCCAGGGTGCTTGCTTGGCTGCCCTTCGTACTGCCTGCGAGGCTTCTCTTAGGGGCCCATGGCTTTGCGAGGAATGTGGCGGTGCGGACGGCACTCCGAGTCCTTTCGCCTTCTAATAAAACTCCTCCTAAATTCACCTAGCCAACCAATGCCGTCTTTAGGCAGCTTTCCTCCGCACTACTTTTCAGGCACTACGCCGGACTTCCCTGAAGACCTGGGCCGCTGTCGCGATGACGAAACAGGCGCGCGCCGGCGAGCTCAAGGCTCCCTCTTGCCCAGATGTCCGTGAGCCGGTGCGCGAGGCTGTTCTCTTGGCTGCCGGCTGCCCCGCTCCGCTATGGCGGCCTGTTTGCTCTCCGGAGCCGGCGCGGTGGGCCCAGCCGGGCAGCCCCAGCAGCGGGTTTCTTCTCCGACGGGGGCGGCAACGGCGCGGGCGCCAAAGCCCCGGACACTTCCTTGTTCGTGCCTCTGCCCGTGTCCCCTTCGTCGCCTGGCCCCGAGGGGGACGTTGGAGCCGAGCTCACGCGCCCGCTCAACAAGAGTAAGCGGCGGCGCCGGGGGTGGGGCGGGCCAACCGTGCGCGTTCGGTTAGGGGGCAACGGGAGTGCCCTTTCCTTGCCCGTTTCTTGGATTTCTCTGTCATCCAAACAGGGGTGGGCAGCGGGCAACTTGCGAGTCCCACCTGTCCCACAAGGGCAGTTTTAGTAGCCCTTCAAAAGATACGTTGAGGTAGCGCGTGAGAGGGAAGCTTCAACTTGCATAGTAAGCCCGTGAGAGTTACGTTCCGAGAATAGTGCCTAAAGCCAAAATTGCATATACAATGGTACCTCGGGTTACATGCGCTTCAGGTTGCATACGCTTCAGGTTACAGACTCTGCTAACCCAGAAATAGTACCTCACGTTAAGAACTTTGCTTCAGGATAAGAACAGAAATCGTGCTCCGGTGGCGCAGTGGCAGCAGGAGGCCCCATTAGCTAAAGTGGTGCTTCAGGTTAAGAACAGTTTCAGGTTACGAACGGACCTCTGGAACGAATGAAGTACTTAACCCGAGGTACCACTGTACAGTAGTCCAAACAGATTGGGGTGCACTTGTGGTGTTGGGGGATTGCCAAAGGTCCCCCCCCCGACACCCGTCATTAAATATATTTTTTTGCCAAGCATGTAAAGCTGTGTGTGCACAAGTTAAATGGGCATATATTGTGAGTGTACTGTGTAGAAAAGAAGCAATATTGGAGAACCATGTGCATTTTGCCATATTATGGCCTCCGCTGGTTTCTGGGAAATGAATGGGCCACAGATCTCTTGAGGGGATCGTTCAAGACACACGTTTATTCCACCCCTATGTCTGTGAACAACCTCTTATAATCTGTGATGCACTTTAGATCATGCAGAATTTATGGTACAACCTGACCATCCATGAGGTATCAGGCCCTCCCCTCACTCACCCATCACTGTTTGGAGAACAGAAATTGACCATCCCTGATCAGATGGCAATTGTAAAGTTACCATAAAGGTAACTGTTGTTAAGATTGTTAGTCTCCATAGCAAATTTATAGAAGGTGGATTTCACAATATGTTTTTGGTGACTACTTTTTCTTTTGGTGTATAACCCTTTCTTGATTAAGTGCTTGAAGTGTATAAAGTATTTTTTTGCACAAGTAATTTGCCATTCCAGTTAGCTTGACAGTATCTGTATTTTGTCTTCTAGGCGAAGTCCTGAAAGTATTAAATAAATTTTACAAGAGAAAAGAAGTACAGAGACTGGGGGCAGAAAATGGACTAGATGGTATGCAATATGTGGTTCTATGGATAATAGAATATTGGATATTGGATGTTCAATAGAATATTGGATGTTCTATTGGATAATAGAATATTGGATGTTTTGCTTTCGAATATTGGATGTTTCTACATGCTTTACGAGAAGCTCCTATCTGGACTTAATCTTTTTTTGACTCTTAAGTTTTTCTAATTCTACTTCTAAAACTTGCTGCTTAAGTCAGTGCTTAATAAAATATGTTCTTATTATGATTTGTTTTGAATTTATATCCTCCCAAAAGAGCCCTGGCAGCAAACACATTCACTTTTTGTAAAGCACCCCAAAACAGGTTTATAAATACAGTTACAATTAAAACATTTTAGAAACAGTTACAGTTAAAAACTTCAGTTCATCCAAGAGTTTATGGAAGTAGAATAGGCAGATTTTAGCTGATCACCCCTTTCCCTTGTCCCATTGAACAGCTTCTGAAAGTTGGAGACATTCTAGAATAGTGTGGGAAGCACTGCAGGGTTACATGGGGATTGTCAGGTATCTTAACATGATTTGAAATGTCTTGAGTGTTTCAGTGACCACATGCATGGGTATAATCCTACTGAAAACAAAGCACTCTGTAGTTTTCAAGCTAAAAATCTTGTATTGTCATTAGATCTCTGGTCCAGTTTGTAGGAAGTGGAGTTTTGTGTGCAATACTGAACTTGCTTGTGTGTATTTTCCCCTCCCCTTTATAGCTCGTCTGTTTCATCAAGCATTTATAAGCTTTAGGAAATACATAATGGAATCAAGTTTCTTGGGTCCTGATGTGCACATTCTCCTAAATGATATATGCTGTGGTGCTGGTAAGTATATTGAACATTATTTCCCCCTCCCCTCCCCAATCATTCTTCTTAAAAAAGACACTTAAATGTTATGGGTGATAAACTTATGAGTAAATAAAATTTGCTTTACCCTTATAAATAAGGAACTTAATGGGCTAGATTATAATATTTGCAAGTGTATCATAATGGCTAGGAGTGAGAGATGGGAGTGAGTGCTGTGAACCAGTAAATGGCCTTAGGCAACCCTTTGTTGAGTATGTGACAGAGGTGTTAAGTGCTGTTGTTTAAACATCAGATACTGGTACATCACCAAGACAGAAGTGTGACTGCATGACTGTGTAGAACACAGATACAAACAAGTGAAAGATCCAAGAGTGGGTGTGCCCAGTTCCCAGGTAATGATGAATCAACAAAGCAAAATAAAGAGTATGCATTAAATCTTCAAATAAATTCCAACTGAGCAACTTTATGTTGAAGCCTCATTTTGAACCCTTTTCCTTGAAGTATGTCATCTTAGACTCTCCTTGCTGGCTTCTGACTGTTGACATTTTAACATCTGGTTTGTATCCATTTATTCAGCTTGTTTCTGTTTTAGAGCTTATATCTCTACTTAAATGAATGGGCACAAGTGTGTACTTGTGTCTGCTGTGCACATCAACAACCTTAATAAGTTAATACTGTAATGAGAATGTTAGAAGATTATAGTAGGGACAACAAAGAGTGAAAATTATACTTTGTATTTGCTCTTATTTCTGGTACCAGTTCACTACACTGAGTTCATTAGCATTGACCCTAACCTAAAATACAGCAAATGGAAATGCCAAGAGTATAATCCTCCCCTTTACACAGAGGGCAAGGTGTGGATGCTCCTGAGTAGCCTGCATCCAGCTGTTTCACAGGCCATGGCACAGCAACCCAGGGGCCCTTTAGGACATTCAGATTTGCAGGTCCTGTACAAGGAGCAGAGTACAACATGCTAATGGGAACACCTTGGAGTCTCCCTGCTTCTTGCAAAGGAACAGAGACTAGGAAACTGGGCACCCAGAGAGCACTGAGAAGGGAGGCAGAGAAGGCTGCTCCAGGCTGCTCCTTCCTTCTTCCCTCCTGGCTCTCTTCCATGTCCACATGGGACATGGAATCCCTCTGCATGAGGAGAGCAGGACTCCAACCCAAATCTCATGGAAACCTTTTGATGGGGCTTCTTAATTTAAAACAAGGCATATGAGGCCGTGATTGAAGTCGTGATTCCTGAGGCCGTGATTGAAGTTGTTTGTTTAGTGCAGTACTAGAGAAGAGCTGCTGCAAATGGGCCTGTAATACAGAAAAGTATGTGTAAATTCTCAAAGTATATTAGAAATTATTTAGTCCCCAAAAGACGATTAAAAAAATGATATTGTGAAATGATGCCAAATGTCTTAAGTTTAATTCTGAGTACTTGGGTTTTCTTGTAATTTAGAAGGTTATTCACAGCTAATAGGGTTTTAAGAATTGTCCACTGACATTATTTATATCACCAGACTTAGCAATATTATAATTATTCTGAATACATCACTGGGTGATGGTTTACTTCTTGTTGATTTTAATATACCTTTCTCCTTCCTTCTAGGGCACGTTGATGATCTGTTTCCATTTTTCATGAGACATGCTAAGCAGATTTTTCCTATGCTGGAGTGTATGGATGATCTGCGTAAAATCAGTGATTTGAGATTGCCACCCAACTGGTTAGCTTTTTAAAATCACTTATATGTCTTCCTTATGATAATAACAATGTCAGTGCTGGGACAATGTGCATTTTATGTTCCTATCATGTCAGTTATTCTCACTGAAGTTGCCATCAGTGTCTTGTGTTACTTTTGGGTGTTTTTCTTTAATTGAAAAAATGTTATCAAAAATCACAGAAATTGAGGTGTGAGATTACATGGTTTGAAATCAACATATCTAAAGGTGTATTTTTTTTTCAGCTTATGTATATACTACGAAGTGAGGTGGTGTTTAAACAAACAGACTGCCAGGCTCAACTATTCATTTCTCTATGTATTGTTATAGGTATCAGGACGCCAGAGCTATCCAAAGAAAAATTGTATTTCATGCTGGTCCTACAAACAGTGGAAAAACCTACCATGCAATCCAGAGATATTTAGCAGCAAAATCAGGAATATACTGTGGCCCTTTGAAGCTTCTGGCACATGAGATCTTCCAGAAGAGTAACGATGCTGTCAGTATGTTAAATGTGTTTCCATGCTTCTGTGACCGTTACAGTCTGTGATGATGTTTCATGATAAAGTATTGTCAGTGTACACAATTTTTCACAGTCACATAAGCAAAAAAAAAAAAAACAAGTGCACCAATAAGCGCATAATTATATTTTGACAGTGGGTGTGCACAATAGTGGAAGGGGAGAGAAGAAAGGAAGAGGTAAAAGAAGGAATAAGTGCAAATACAGTTATATTAGTAAAAGTAGCTATCTAGTGATCATTTTTGTTATGCTGCATTGACTACCTTTTTTTGCTTGAGACATTAGTAACTTCTGGAGTTCTGTAGCTGTCAAATGAGTAAACAGAATATCTGTAGCCGAGACAGCAGAATCCAGATCTTGCGGCTGCTGAATGAGTACCTCTGTCATATTTGAGTATGTGCTTCCTGCAACAATCTCAGTTAAAGGAAGCCAAAACAGTTATGAGCTGTTCAAAGCCTGTATTGTAAAGCTCAGCACACCCTAAACCAAATGCATTGAAGGCAGCAGCATTCAGTCACACTGCTGCACCAGTTAACATTACAGGTTCACGACCATTGCAGCCTTCTCCACCCATATAGATTTATTTGCCATCATATTTATGTCTTTATCCATGATGGCTAGATAGGAAACTTTTTTTTTTTTGTATCGTCGTATTTTCTGAGACTGAAAGGGCTATAACTCTTTGGTCAAGCACAAGGCTTGCTTTCGGAATACCCCAGGTTTGACCCCTGGCATCTCAAGGGAGGGCTGGGAAAGGCTGCCGTCTGCCACCCTCGTGACTTGCTGCCAATTGCTGTAGGCAGTTCTGACCTTCTAGAACTTAAACAAATTAAATGTTAAAGCCACAGGGACTATCTCTTAGAATATACTCTCCTGAAAAGTATGTCTATTCCAAGCTGCCTGTGGAGAGTTTGCCTTTCTCTGAAGCAAACCTGGGAATGTTAAGATAGCGGGGCACTGGCTGGAGAGTGACAGGGTGGGAGGGGTGGTTAACCTTGGCTGCTAGAGGCCTCCTTCAAGATCTTCTGCTTGGTTTCTCCTTCCTTGCTTTGGAGGGATGCTCTTCCCATCTACCCTCTTCCTCTATTTGCACCATTTTTTAGTAGCTCTTGTTTAAAACAAAAATGGGGGTGCTCGGGATTTGTTTTGTAAGATTTTGATTTCTGCACAAGATGCTTTATTGGGCTGTATGTTGTCTCTTTTCATATTTCAGTGTACAGTAGTATCCTTTGGGAGCTTAGGTTGGATTTCTCTTCCTAGAAAAACCACCTGTATCTTCTCTCTCTTTAAACCTTATAGAACGTGCCATGTGACTTGGTAACCGGAGAAGAACGTCTTTGTGTTGATCCTGAAGGCAGGCAGGCTGCCCATGTTGCTTGCACTATTGAGATGTGCAGCGTCACTACACCCTGTATGTAAACTTCTTTCTTTTTTGTGTGTTCTTCAAGGGTATTGAAGCATATCGTGTTCTAGTTTTATAAATTTGCCTCTGTAGTGTTCTGATATATTTCAATGTAGAATTTTTTCTCTGTTATAACAGATTAACAGGCCAGATAAATGACAATGTAGAAACTGTTCTTAAAACTGTTTGGAAAAACTGTTTAAAGAATTCATAATTGAAATTATTGTTTTCCTTCTGTCTTTTACCTCTTGAAGTTTCTTTTACCACATACCACCATTTTTTGTATTTTTAAGATGAAGTAGCTGTGATTGATGAAATCCAGATGATTAAAGATGCTTCCAGAGGTTGGGCCTGGACGCGAGCGCTCTTGGGTATGTTTTCTGCAGGTTTCATGTTAGTAAAACCTTTAGCTACTGATATGCGACTTCTCTTTCATATGGACAGTGTAGTGCAGGGCTCCAGAACAGCCTTCCTTCCCCAAGCTGGTGCCCTCCAGTTCTGAACTGTTTCTCTGACCATTTGCCATGTTGGCTGGAGCTAGTGGAAGTTGTACTCCAATAATATCTCCAGAGTACTTGGTGAGGAAGTCTGCTCAGGAATGTTAGTTGAACCTGTCCTATGTATGAGTATGGTGTACTGACACATTGAACTGCATCCAATTTTATTTAGATTTAAAATAAAAACAGCCGGTCTACTAAATTTGTAATGTGCATTTCGAATAGCTTTATTTCCATCCTTCGTGGTGGGATAGTGATGGCCGGGATCCAAAGAACCACTTAAGGCACGCCCTTAGCAGACCATCATACAAAGCCAAGTCCCCTCTGTTTCAAAATCAGTTCACTATGTGACTTGAGGGGTTGAAAAACAGGGTGTGCAGAACCAGTTGCAATTGTTTTGATCCTAGCACTTGCTTCCATCTTGGGTAGTTGTCAGACAATGAAATACTGTCCAAATTTTGGCATGGTTTACTCAGAAGTAAATTCCACTGCCTTCCCAGCAAAGTGTGTAACTTGAGATGGATATTAGGGTGGGGTAAGTTATTCTCCTTGATATTATAGTTTTGAACAAGTGGCTCCACAGAACCTGCATAACAATTCAATGAGGTGGTTATTCAGATTCATGAACTGGGCAAGTCTTACTGGGCTTTGCTAGCTACAAACATCTGCAAGCATAACATTTGATTATGATAGCATTATAGTAGCAATGCAAACCATATGTCTGTTTTCAGTATGTGTGATCTATGTAAATTCCTTTTACAGTCCTCCTTTCTTGTGTACATTTTTTATTTAGGACTCTGTGCAGAAGAAATCCATGTTTGTGGTGAGGCTGCTGCTATTAACTTGGTGACAGAGCTCATGTATACTACAGGGGAGGAGGTTGAGGTAGGCATTGTCCATATCTATCTCTATAGCTACATACTCCGATTTTTAAAGCTCCCTTTCTTAAAAATACTCACTAGAGCCTGTGCATTAAAATCAGTTGTGAAGCTGTTAATATGTTTCTGGCATTAGCAAGATTATTCACCAGGCCTCTTTTCCCTTAAGTGTCTCAGTGGGAGAAATGAGAAGCAGGGCTCATTCCATCAGTTTGCCAAAAACCCCACCTCCATCAGACACCACCTACTGATGAACTGCTTCTATGCCAGCTGGTGTTATATATTATACTTCGACTGCAACCAACCCCTTGTGTGTGCCAGTGTAGTTTACCTGAGTGCTACCCATGTCTCTTATTGACTGCAATTCTGTGATGATTGCAAGGGTAAATGATGCTTTTTCTCTCCAGGTGAGAAACTACAAAAGACTCACCCCTCTAAAAGTCCTGGATCAGGCCCTTGAATCTCTAGATAACCTTCGCCCTGGAGACTGTATTGTCTGTTTCAGTAAGAATGATATCTATTCAGTGAGCCGGCAAATTGAAACCCGGGGCCTAGAATGTGCTGTCATATATGGAAGTCTGCCACCTGGTAATTACTCTTTGATATATCTTGGGGGAGTTGGGAGGGGTGAATGCTATGTGAATAATTAGGAAATTTCTGTTCAATATTTGAATATTGAAGTACTTGCAACATCATACCCAAGAATTCTGAGAAACCCCAAGAAACAGTGCAGTTTTGGAATCAGTAGTGAAAATCAGTGCAGGCTCAGTCCTCTTACCTTGATTCAAAATGGCACCCAGTTGTATCCAAACAAAGGAAAAACCTGTTCCTTCATCTTGGGAACCATCATGCAAAATTTGGTTATGATATTTTAAGAAGGATCCAAATGCATAGTGAACAAGCAGCTGTCCAGAATTTATAGTATGCTGTGTTTTTAAATGTGCATTTCTTTCTTTGGCACCTTGTCTTGGAAAATGTTAACTTGTTCATCTAGTACTTGTCTGGTTCACATATTCTTAGCAGGGATGGCCTTGATTACCATACACTATACAGGGGATAGATCTGCCCATACAGCTTTAATAATACGCAGCTCAGTCTAGTTTTTAGTTCTGTGCTGACTGCATTTTCACGTACGGTTTGCATTTCCTGAAGTCTCCCTTCTTCTCCATGGCCACTTATTATTTCTTTCTTTCAAGAATTTCTAAACAGCCCTTTATCCTGATAGATTCCTAGCAGTGTACAGACACTTCACGTTGGGTATGGGCAGCATGAAAACTTGCAAGTTGCCTGACACACAGGAAGAGGGGAAAGCGGTGATGATACTGTCTTAGGAGCTGGTTCAGTCATGTCAGAGGGGCCTACACAGTCATCTTGGAAGTAGGCAGAGTTGCCAGGGTGGGATGGAATGTGCATAGCACCAGAAGCTTGGGCAAAACTGGCAACTTAAGGTTCCGATGTCACCAGAAGCATATATGGCCACATATATATGCTCCACATGGAGATACCAGCTCATGCAAATAGTGCTTTCATGTGAGCCCATGCCTGCTTCCAAGGTAATCTCAGTGGGCCACTGACATATCTGAACAGCTGCCAAGTAGTTCAGAATATTAACATTTTTCACTGTCACCTGCAAAACACCATTGTGGAATGGTAATTTTAAAGTATTTACAATATTTGGTTCATTTCAAACCAAACTGAAAACCATAAATGTAAATTGCAACATAGTCCACACTTGTCATTGTTTCAGGGACAAAACTTACACAGGCAAGGAAATTCAACGATCCCGATGATCCGTGTAAAATCATGGTTGCTACAGATGCAATTGGAATGGGACTCAATTTGTAAGTATCCTGGGTGGGTTGCAGATTCTATCAGAATGAGTTAAATGTGTTGGTGATGGTTCTTGGCCTTTTCCAAAACCATATCTCAGTGCTACATATCCCCTGTGGCCCTTGTGTATAGGCAAGTACTGGTTTCTTAATTTAACTTGACTGGAGCAGGATTTCTAACCATTTTTGTCCCATTTCTCGATAGAGTGCTGCTTCCAGTGCAGAGACATTAGATGCTGATCTAGATAACTAAGCTGTTCATAAGAGCCTTTCTGTGTGGCACTGAGCCTCATCATATCTCTTGTACCTTTCCAGCAGTGTGGAAGATGGAACGCCATCAAAAGTTGGATAGGGTTGGTGCATTCACTGGGAGTTGCATTGCACCGGGCCTAGTGAGCTTAGATGTATAGGGGTAGAATGTTTGTTCCAGAATGGCACATCTAGCAGTCACCCACTACTATGTGGCAAACCTGAGACTGTGGAGATATCTGTGTTCGGAGTCATCTGTTCTGACACCTTTTCCTGACAAACCGTTGGGTTTGTGGTGAAATTCTGCATTGTATTGATAAGGTTCATGTTTTTAGAATTACTAATCATAGCTCTTTGTTCCAACATCAGTGTTAATCCACTATCTATGCTTTTGTTCTAGGAGCATAAAAAGAATCATTTTTAACTCCCTCATTAAGCCAACTATCAATGAGAAGGGTGAGAAGGAAATGGATACAATTACAACATCTCAAGCTCTACAAATCTCAGGCAGAGCGGGAAGATTTAGCACTGTATTTGGAGAAGGAGAAGTCACCACCATGCATCGAGATGACCTTCCTTTGTTAAAGGAAATCTTGAATAAATCAGTGGATCCCATAGTGGTAGGATATTGTTATCAACAACATCATCATATTGTTGGTGCATTTTTCAGTTGTCTGATAGTAGAGCAGCATTGGAGCATCTTAAAACGAGTTGATCAGTCATAGGAAGCTTCTACCGGGTCAAAATTTCGTTTTTCTAGCTCAGTATTGTATTCATCTGACTTGCAGCTGTTCTCCAGAACCTCTGAGAGGGATCTTTCCATCATGTGTTGCATACAGCTTTTAAGTGGGGAGTGAATCGGGGGCCTTTTACCACTGAGCCATCTTCCCCCACACCCTGCCAACTTATTTGTGCAAGTAACAATTCAAGCAATTGACATGACCTGGAATATAAGTACTTGTATGAGCATTAGCAACTTTTTTTTTTACTTAAATTTTATTGTTCACATTAACACACCATACAGAAAAAGAAAGTAAATTTCCATCACTTTTGGTGGTGATCATTAGCAACATTTACTAGCAGAACACTTTGGAAATGAGCTCATGGGACTTACTGCTGCTTAATCAAATGAAGATGATAATGTATAAGCTGGTTCTCTGGAACTTTTTAGCTAAGTAGCTGTTACATTAATATTAGTGCAGTAAATGTTGCATAGGGCATATGCTGACTGGGCCACCTTGTTGTTTAGATGCTTGTTCTGATAGTCAGATAAAATAAATTTAGGAAAGTTTAATTCTTGTAATAATGAGACCCTTTTCTCCCCCCTCTTTTTTTCACCCAGACTGCTGGCTTGCATCCTACCGCTGACCAGATTGAGATGTTTGCATATCATCTTCCAGATGCCACTCTATCAAATCTACTTGTAAGAATCAGAAAACCTGTTAAGTTTTACATTTCTGTGTACAGCAGTTTGAGCTTCATTATCTTAGCTAGAGAATGCTAGTTAGGATTTTGAGGAGCTGTTTACCAGCGTCTAATCTGCATAGCCAGGCTATCTTTGCAGTGTTTGCTTCTGCAGTTGATAGGTTTCCCTTTTCCTTTTCAAGTCTAAAGAAGGACTTGCCTCATTGGCTGCAGAGATGCTGCAGGAAATTGCTAGTTTCCTTGTGTGAATATTGATAGATTTCTATGGGGATAGTCAGGGCTTCATCTAACTAAGAGCATGTTTATCTTTCTTTAAAACAGGATATTTTTGTGAGCCTCTCTCAAGTTGATGGCCTCTACTTTGTGTGCAATGTTGATGACTTCAAATTTCTAGCTGACATGATTCAGCACATTCCACTGAACTTGAGAGCCAGATACGTGTTCTGCACAGCACCCATCAACAAGAAGCAGCCTTACGTCTGCACTTCGTTGTTGAAGGTAAGTGACTTGCCTCTCCTGTGTGTGTGCATCAGCGTGCATTTTTGTGAGAGTAGTCCGTGTTGTACTAAGTTGGTGACAGTCTCTTCATCCATTTTTGGGCATGATCAAAATTAGGTGACCCAAATGACAAGTTGAGATGGTGGTGATCAGAATGCTATATGGATATTTGTCTGGTCTCCCAGCAGTGGTGCCACAGTTACATCCTGGGACAGTGAGGGGTTGGAGCAAGATGCTGGTAAATTTGGGTTGGCTTGGGCTCAGTGCTTCTGCTGGTGTACCTGAACTGCCCCAGCCTTTACTCATGTTCCATAAAGCATGAGGAGTTACTGGACATTTCACAGGCCGGCAAAACTGTATCTTATTCATGATTACAGAAGCATTACAACCTTCAGCCTCTGCCTTTTCCAGTGCCTGCTCTGAGACACATGGGAAATTCTGGGGTTTTTTTTTGCATCCAAAGCATTTTAGAAAGTTTATATCATAAACTATTGTCATGGCTAGGTTTGGCAGGAAAAAAGTAGGCTGCTGCAAAGGGCATTTGGCAGTGTGAGAGATTTATGGTGGTATTGTTCTTGGGGAAATATTCATTGCTTAATGCTTCTTCTTTTTCCTTTTCTAGTTTGCACGGCAGTTTAGCAGAAATGAACCGCTGACATTTGACTGGCTGTGCAGGCATATTAATTGGCCTCTAGTCCCGCCCCAGAATATAAAGGACCTTGTACACCTTGAAGCTGTTCATGATGTCCTCGATCTGTATCTGTGGCTGAGGTACTAGAGGCTTGGTTCCTTCTTCCTCCTCTTCCTTCATGTGGGCAGCTTTGGGGCATAAGGAGTCCTCCGCTTTGGGTAAAAGCATGGTTCAGTCCTCATGTGAGATGACACCAATGCAGAATGTTGGTGGGGAACTATTGGTCTTAAAACTCCTCCTTGTCAAAATTTCTCTGCATGTGGAAAACACCCAACAGGGAGATGGCGTCTAATGCAGCCTCTTCCAAGATGGGTTTGCTTTCCATGTTCAGGGAGATTTTGAAATAGAGGCACTTTGAAACAAGCGATTTCCTGCATGGGTCTGGGGAAGGAGCAGTCCTGGGAGAGAACTGTACCATATTAGAAACTGCATATTTGAAGTGTCATTAAGTTGGGACCGGAGAGGAGTTGTTTACTGTCAGCTCTGCTAAGACAGAGGCTGAACAACTGGTTCTTTCGACCTATTCAGTTAATGCAGAAGAGAAACAAGATCTTTTTTGGAGGAGGAGAACACATGAGGGACAGGTGAGGGGTGGGGTGTAGAGCTCTGGACATAGATTAGGGATACTTGGATTTAAATCCATGCTCAGCCTAAGCTGTTGCACATGACTGATGCAAGTATAAAATGGGTAACCCACTGCGTGCTGCTGCCACGAACTTCTTGGAGAACTGTGGAATAAAACACAGCTATTTTATAGATGGTTTCAAACCAGAGTGGCTAACGGGTTGCTCTCCAAATGCTTCTGAACTGCAACTCCCATCATCCTTGGGGTAAACTGGCTAAGGCTGATGGGATTTGTAGTTCAGCGACACTTGGAGAGCCATACACTGCCCTCCTTTCATTTAAAATATTCTATCTTGTCTACTAGGCTATGCATAAACTGTGTGTGATATTAGCTTTTTATTGTAAGCCTTTTGGCTTAATGGTATTGCGTATTACACTTAAACACACCCACACCCGCACCCCAGATTACATGTGTTTTTGAGGTATAACAACTTGATCAGCGGTTTGCTCTAAATTGCTACATAGTTTCATTTGTATCTTAATCCCAGAAATTTGAAGTGCATAACAGATAATATGCTGATCAGTTAATGCCCAGGACTACAGATCCCCAAAATGGGGTAGGGGGGAGCTCCAGAGCAGATCCAGAGAGCATGCAGGTGATGGGAGAAAAAGGAGAGGAAGTTCTGTTGCATGTGCAGAAGTTCTGCTCACACAAGTAGCTGGATTCAGCATTTTATTGAAGAGGTCCCAAAGTGGCTGTTGAAGGGGCTGGGGGCTGATAACCTTTCAAGAATTCTTGGTCTGAACTTATCATACATGCATGTTTCCTTGTAGCTACCGGTTTATGGACATGTTCCCAGATGCTGCTCTCGTCAGGGACATACAGAAGGAGCTGGACGACATTATACAAGTCGGGGTGCTTAACATTACGAGGCTGATCCGAGTATCGCAGGCCGCTTCTGGGTCTGTCACTTTACCAGACGACTTTCCTCTCCAGAGGGCTAGCATTGGCAATGGGATGTTGAATGCGGAGGACCTCCTAGAGGCTAACGGAGAGCTTTCCCCAAGTGGCGTGAAGACCCAAGGGCACCGACGAGCAAGGGGATCCAAAGCGATGAACTATAGGCCTGCTGAAGCACAGGGCCGAGCTCAGGGCGCTCTGGCTGCCAGACTAATACAGCAGGGACTCCTCACCCAAGATATGCTGAAACAGTTGGAACATGAGTGGCTGGCTCGTCGCAAGGGCGGTGCCACAGATGAAAACACAGGCTCAAACAAAGGGAAGAAGAGGAAATAGGATGCTGTGTCTTTGCAAAATAAAAATTATATTTAATAAGCTTTGGTCTTTTGATGGTATAGGTTAGGAAGTGGGGAATTCCCTGCAGATGTTTTTGGACTACAGTCAGCCCCAGCCAGCATGGCCAGTGGTTAGAGAGGACAGAAGTTGTAGTCTTAACGGTATCCTGAGTGGCACATGTTTTCCATCCTGATGTAGGTATAGATTTTTAAAAATTCGTATTATAAACAGTAAAATAATTTTCCAGTTGTACATTGCCTTAAATGGTGCTTTACACCAGAAGGAAGAAACAAAATGGGGCATTTAGAGTCTTGGCTTCCAGTGATTGTGAACTGCATCTCCCATCAGCCTCAGCGAAGTTAATGGTCATGGACTGAGAGAACTGCAGTACAGCACACCATTCCTGATTGGGGCAGGTGGGTGAGAACAGGAGGAGAGGAAAACATAATACCACAAGAGATGAATGTGAGTAAATGCAGCTACATGAACTTTATTGGGCTTGGAGCTGAAGTTGTAGGCGTCATTATAAGTGTAAAGTTTGCAGCAAGCATATTCTGTGAATGTTGTGCTACCCTAAACCATAACAATCCAAAGGGACCACACATCTTCGTTTAAACACTGAACCTCAGATAGCTTAATGCCAATGAGTCACATCACAAAGTTCATGCGTATTTTTCTAATAACGCAACCTACCTCTGCAGTTGGTCATCCATCTCATTCGACGAGGTACATAGTTCAGCAGATAAACAGATAAGTAGAAAGGTCTTTTGACTCGTAACACCCTCAGATAGGACACCCAACCCACACTTTTTAATTGTCCTTCACAGGAAGGAAATAGGTTGCATTCTTTGGAAGAGTGCTTTGGAGGAAAGGTCATGATTCTATCTCACGGTGTCTCTTTTTGAAAGTAATTTTCCAGTACAGTGGTACCTTGGGTTATGTACACTTCAGGTCACATACGCTTCAGGTTACAGACTCCGCTAACCCAGAAATAGTACCTCGGGTTAAGAACTTTGCTTCAGGATGAGAACAGAAATCGTGCTCCAGTGGCATGGCGGCAACAGGAGGCCCGATTAGCTAAAGTGGTGCTTCAGGTTAAGAATAGTTTCAGGTTAAGAACTTAACCCGAGGTACCGCTGTACTCTCGAATGAAGTACGAAGAAAATCTATACAATATTTCTCTGTGAAAGGGCAAAATATATTTAGTGGAAAGTGCCCTTAGAATTGAGCCTTTCATCTCTGAACACTTGCACCCTAGCAGTTAAGAGGGGTTGATGCTGCCCATGTTGTAATACTTGCACAGAAGCAGACTTGGGAAGGGAGAACTTTGCTCCATGGAAGGGCACAGTGGCTACCTGAAGCTGATACCGTAGGCTTATCATTTATTGCTGTAGTATATATTTCAAGAATGAACTTTGTTGATTGCGGCAGTCAGAGTTGGCTGTGGCTCCCTTCCATGTGACCTTGAGATTGTGGCTATGTGACATTTGAATGACATTTGAATGACTCGGAACATCCCGTAGACAAGAAAGCGCTGGAGCTGTGCGCTAGCAAGTACAAAACGAAATCTTGGGACATTCTTGTGAATTTTGCTGAGATTAGCACTTCCTTTAATTTGCTGTGTGTTCCCATAGTGTCTCCATAGTAACTGTTATAATCACTCTGAAGTTTGCTCAAGCGTTTCTAAGGCTGATTTGGATGAAAGTTTACTTCCACGCTAATGATGTGGATACAATTAGACTCGATGGAGAGTTAACTGGGTTCACATGATCTTCTAAATGAATAGGGTGTACTAATCCTCTGCTAACAAGTTCTGGAGCTAGCTAGCTCAGGACAGAATTCTCCACGTGTTATTAACCTGAATGGCATTTAATAGAATTGGGGTGTGTAGACTGGCGCAGTAGGCAAATTTTGGAACCTTGATTTTGCTGTGGGGGAGATGAATGAATGCCAAGTATTTTGTGGAAAGGGGACAAGTAGTAAAGACTAAGCTCCTCTCCAAGGCTGACTGTGTAAGAAACACAACAACTCCCTCTTGAAATGATCTCCTGTTTGTAGTGCTAATACAGAAGGCTTGCATTTAACTAGTCTGATCCCCTGTGGTGAGTAAGAATTGCCACCAGGTGACCATATGAATCACCATCCTCTCTTTTTGCTTTAAAGCACTCCTGTGGCCTCTTTGAGGTTATACAGGAGGTAAATGGGAGTGTCATGCACAGTCTCATTATTATGTTCCTGAGGTCTGGAGGCTGTGTTTAAGGTAGTGTATTAGCATGCTGTTGAATGTTATTGTTGGCTCCCCATCCAAGTTCTCCCTGTCTTCAAAAGACTTTGGGACCACAGATTAAGAGATTGGGCACAGAAGGTGATTGGAGAAGTGGCAAGAGAAGTGCCAAGGAACCTGCCTGGTGCAGTGGAAAGAGAGGAGCAGGGCCTGAACCTTTGATAGGTTCGTAAAGTGATGTGCCAGGTGGGAAACAGCAACCTTGAGATGGTGGCAAGCTACGAAAGAAAACTCGGGAGGAACATATTTTTTGCAGTCTTAACTTTTACAGACTGAGAATTCTCCTGTAATGTAACTATACATTAGGGGACCCAGGTCTTAATTTTTGACTGCTATCATATCCACCTTTGGTCAGGCAGTAGTGGGTGCCAACTCGTCCGTTGAAGACCAGCATGTTTGAGAAACTTTTATTGCATTCGTCTCCCCCACTGCCGTTTCCCCATCAGCCGTTTTCCAGGAGGTCATCCGAACAAGGATGACATCGCTGTGCTGCCATTGTTCAGCACTCTGTAGCTGCTGGCCTTTTAATTGAGGGTACAGGGGAATGGAGGATAAATGATGCCACTGATGGACAATGAATCCATTGTTCTTTCTTTCTGTGTGCAATTGTGAAGAGGTCGAGAGCAGTTGCAGTGGAGTCTCCGGGTGTCAGTTGCTGGAAATCACAAGTGCAGAAAGTGCTGTGCTCCCCTTGCAGGCTTCCCAGAGGTATCTGGTAGGCTACTGTGAGAACCACATTGGTAGCTCAGTCGGTAGAGCATGAGACTCTTAATCTCAGGATCGTGGGTTCAAGCTCCACACTGGACAAAAAGATTCCTGCCTTGCAGGGGGTTGGAGTACATGACCCTCATGGTCCCTTCCAACTCTATGATTGTATGAACAGGATTCTGCATTAGCTGGACCGCTGGCCTGATCCAGCAGCTCTCTTCTCATGTTATAATGTTCTATACCATTGCATATGCTAAGCATCAGCCTGAGGGGATGGCGTTTCACTTACTAAGCAGAGCTAATCTAGGGCTAGGAAAGCTTTCTCTTGGGTACACCTTGTCTAGCAGCCACCCGCTAGACACAGATCTAGTTCAGCTAGCGGCAAATTCCGGTAAACAAAACTCACAAGCTGTACTGGCGCCATGCTTTTGGGGCTCTTCAATTTGTTGTGAAGTTATTTCAGCTTTGGAAACTTCACCAGCTATAGGAGGCTGGGGATCGCTCATGTTGGAAGATGTAACTGAGGCTGCCGCTCTCTGGATAGATCAACTTCCTTGGTTATGAACATTCAGCATTATAAGCCACAGGATAGGTTGGACCTAAAGTCGAGTGTTTGTGATGTCCATTATGCCTCTGTCAAGGTACTACACAGCTCAGCTCTTTGTGTTTAGTGGACGATTTCCAGCAATAAGCAAGGCTCCTTTTGCATCTGCTGCTGTCCAAGATCTTAACAGCCATGTTTCTTCACTCTGCTATGGCAGCTCCTAAGCATCAGTGCATGGTTGAAAAATACATACATACATATATATATATTTGCACAGCTCTTCCTTTCTCAAACTCTTTGAGATCTGGGGGTTGTGTGGCAGACGACTGGCACTTGAGAGCCCACAGGCAAATTATTGCGAAGACTTGCCTAGATGAAACGAAAATGTAGCAGACTGGGAAAATGCGCTTTGCATTGCTGCAGAGTGCCAAGCGGCTGGGTGGCTGGGAAGGAAAGTGTCCTCTATTCCCATGCCGTTCCCAGCAATGTTTCTGAGCGATACAATGCCCATTGAAGTGGCTTGTTTTTACTACTTTTTCCCTACTGGAAGTGTGCCATGCTGTGGAAGATCGTGCTGGGTTTCGGTTAAGCAAAGAAGCACCCATAGCAACTGGTTTGTTCAGGGGTAGAACATTTCCAAATTGGGCCAGTAGCTAATTGTTTCCTTTTCTCTGCTCTTGGCAGTTAGCCACCTGTTCAGTATTAGACTATACCAAGTGGTGGGAGGGACTCTGTGTGTGTGAGGGGGGTGGGGAGAGAGGGGAAGGAGGAGAGAGCAAGAGGCTGGAGATTAATCATTGAACCAACTACACTGAATGGACTTGTTTAGGACTGGCTGCTCTGGGGTTTCTTATTAACATCTCTGCTGGCAAATGGCCCCGGCAAGTGAGTTTTGCTGGCCTCATAGTATATGAATGAGATCTGGAGTTAGTTGTTCACAGCCGTTCCATCAATACTGAGGCATTAGAGATAGAGAGAAATGTTTGCTGTACACTTAGTGTCGTTTTATTTCACAAAACTAAAAGAGGACCAGATCAAAAAGGTAAGAGTTGGCTGGGCTCACTGTTTTGACATCAGCTACTTTAAATAAGAGAATTGTTTTTTGACTTGTGGGTTGTCATTAAAAAAAGAAGAAAGTTTTGTGTATGTAGTTACAACATACACTTAGCAAAAATTGGCAGAGGATGAGTTTGTTCAGCTATTTTTAATTTAATTGCACTCTTAGAGGTGGAAAAAATATCTAAGGAAAGGAATCTTGGTGCAAGCAAAGTTCAGAATCTGTGACAAGTACACCTAAGCTAGAATGGTAATTTTTAGATTTAACAACAACAGACTGTCCCTATTATGGAACTGTGCAAGGCTAGAGCTGCTAATCAGGATTTGCAGTCACATTTCAATACTAACATTTTATATGAGGACAAAGCTGCAGTTTTCTTCCCATGGCTAAGCAGGCAGCAATAAATAAATAGATCTTCTTTTTAGAAAACACACCTAGGAAAATTACTGCTACTACAATAATTCTTTTAATAATCAAATGGGCTATAACTTAAACCTAGAGGTTTAGTTAAACATGGCATTAGTTATCAATCTGGGAAAGGCTTTTAGATCTAGTTCTGTGATATGTCTTTCTAAGGTTGTGTTATGAGCCTTCCATCATTCTCTGAGACCTCTTCTCTTCTCTCCTGTCCACCTTCCCTCTATGGTGGAAGAATGCCTTTTAGTCATTCTTCCACCATCATAAAAGAATTCCTAAAAATACGTGTAGGTTGTCACACAACATGTGCCCTAATCTCTTCAGATGACGTCTAAGTGAAGTAATTTCCCTATCTTTTAAACATGAGTCAATGGATTTGTTAAGAGAAAATGTGTACCTTAACATAAAATACGCTTTTTAAAAAACAAGATGCAGCCTTGATCAGTCCTGCAAATTTTTTTTTAACATTGATAGTTTATTTTATTACATTTCTATTACACACATTGACTGCCTGTGTCCCCTGCCCTGCGAAGGAGGCTGTCCCATCACTAGTGTCAAAAAAAGTTTCAGCTACTAGTCTAAGCAGCTTCTGCATTGAAATGGAGGAAGCTTCACTTTGTCCTTTGCCTCAGGCAGCAAAATGTATTGGGTGGGCCTTTGTATCCCTTTTTCCAGCCAGAAAGCTACCTGAACGACTTAAAAAAATGTAATTGATAAAGGCAGCCCCTTGCCCTCAGACCTACAATCTTAAAAAGAAACGACACAAACGGAGAAGGGATTGGAAGGGAGGAGGGGGAAAAGCAAATCTAGGCATTTGGTCTAAATTTGTAATGACCAACTAAAATGTAAATATTTCAAGGAGAGGAGGAGCCAAAAATTGTGGGTTTGTCAGCTGATGGAGAGGCTCTGTGGTCCCATCTTTCTCCTTGGCATTGTCTTTCACCTGATGGGACAGCTGCTGTAGATGACATTTAGGTCTGCCCCAATCGCACATAATGTGCGGTCTGGATATAATTTCTAGGAAAAAAGGGGGTGCATG
The DNA here is from genome assembly GCF_964234715.1 of Podarcis melisellensis. Classification (NCBI taxonomy): domain Eukaryota; kingdom Metazoa; phylum Chordata; class Lepidosauria; order Squamata; family Lacertidae; genus Podarcis; species Podarcis melisellensis. Next base: position 70,730,259 of record NC_138537.1, on the reverse strand, counting down.
TGTATCTGCTATACCTCCCCTGCTTGACCACAGTCTACTCTTTCAGCTGCTTTTTCTCCTCAGCTGAACTCTGATCCTTGGCTCGGCAGAAAGATAATCTTGTGGGGAAGAGGCAGTGAGGAGGGTGCAGCCCCTGCAACCTTCATACCCTCTTCATGTGGTAAACATTAGACATTTCCCCCTGCTTGATATGCACTTCGGAGAAGGCCCAGTTTTCAACAAACAGCTCTGTTGCTGCCATGTGTTGTTTGGTCTTTAGGAGCAGTTGCTTGCTAAACTTACAGCACCACACTGGAGATTAGTGCTACCTTCAAGAACACACGTCCCAACTTTTCCTTCTAGATAGCAGAACAAAATAGTTAATGGGAACATGGCTAATTTGTAATCCCAGATATATCTTGTAATATATTAATTATTACCAGCTTTGGGCCCTGCCGCCATCAATAAATAAAGCCTGCTGAGGAGAAACCCGTCTGTTGGTGGAGTAGGCCTTAAACATTTCCTAAGCTTAAAGGTTGAAAAGTAACACTGGTAAAATGTGCTATATTTTTTTCTTTCTTTCACTTTCTGTGGTGCATTAGCTCAGACCAACTTAAAAGATCTTGTGGGATTTTTATATTTAGAGACCGTTGGTCTAGTGTAGCAAAAACGGCAGTGCAGTCCTATACATATTTACACAGAAGCCCTGTTGAGTTCAGTGGGGCTTACTAAGTGGATATAGAAAACCCCCAGTTTGATGGTGATGGTGATAATATTGTTATTATTAGTGGGGCCATCCACTCTGGGCAGCTTCCAACAAATTATGAAACCACAGTAAACCATCAAATATTAAAAATCTTGCTTCGTCCATAAACTCACTATGTAGCTTTATGCAAACCACCTGTCCTCAGTCGCTCCATCTGCAGTATGTGGTAAATGTGCTGACTTTTACAGCTACAGAATGCATGTGAGTTACTTTGAACACAAAATGCTTTACAAAGGTTAAGTGTGACTATGATTAAATCTCCCATTTCCATGTAATATCTTCTGAATGGTACCCAAACTCATGCCTAGCACAGAATATCACTTTTGGTTTCTCTTGGTTTCACTCAGTTTCTCATTTTTCTAGTTGTAAGTTCAGTTTGCCCCCCCCCCTTTATTAACAATGTGTTAAAACTCATCAGCATTTTATTGTAAATTTCTGCCAGTTTACGTACACATTTTTGTATGTAATCTATGTCCACACTATTTAGTTGGAGAAGCACTAAATTCAAAGAATAACCGTGTTTAGGTTCACATGTGGTTTTGGAAAGGGTCAATTAGAAGGTTCATGTTAAAATCCTAGCTGAACCAAATTCCTTTCCCATCCCTACATAGTGAATAAACTGTGGGATCTGGATCCAGACCACTTTCAGGCATCTCAAACATAGCCCTGAAGTATAACACAGAAAGTGACCCCCATTGAGATGGCCCCCTTCTGTGCTCATCGATGCCATTTTTGGGTGGGATTCAACCCCATACCAGCAATCTGAGGTTGCAGAATTGCATTTGTTTGGGAGACCTTGTGCAACAAACCCCCTTCCCCAAAATATCAGACTTTTTGCAGGAAGGAAAGTGATTGGGAAATGTACCGGAAAGTGTTCAACAATACTTGCCTTGACACAACATCATCTAATCGCCTCACAAACAAATCAGAAGAAACACTCGTTAGATAGCCAATGCTGTCAAACAAATCAGGATTAATGCTCAAGAAACAGCTTATCTGGAAGCTTCCATAGCTTGCAGCTGTGCACAGAGGCAATACATCTCTTCTCCCCAATACTTCAGTGACAACATCACTGCCTTATCCAGGGTCCTCCCGACTCTTGGCAATGTCAGATAGGTTTCCTGTGTTGACATGGGAGCCAGGGAATCATTTCTGCTCATTTGATTTCCAAAGGGAACGAGGAAGGGGCAATATGTCCTCAAATGTGCCCCAGCAGTAGTCGCTGGCTGGCTGAGTGCGGAATAGACCTATTTGTTCAACACCCTTGTAAATAGAATTCCCTTCCCATTAGGTCACTCACATGGCTAGTTTTACTCATGCACCAGACTACCGTCTCTCACATCCATTCTACCTCAATGGTACTTGTAGCCGTTAAAATATAATTTAATTTAGAATAGATTGTTGATAAGGATTATAAAGCTATCTTTTCGCTCTGACATAGTATGTTGGATGCTACACATTCCTAGTGCAAAGGAATTCACAAAAAGGGCCTCTTTCAATTCCTAACATAGCAGCTGTGCTTACCTTTGGACCAAAGGAAACCCACAAGTCTGTGCCAACCTCTCTTGAATCAGACAGCATCAACAACGTCCTTAAATTTGGCTAAATCATGTCCCAGTGGCTTATTTTCACTTTGCTACCATAGCACCTCACCATCCCTGTTGTGTAGACAGTCCCACAGTCTTCTAGGTTTATCATGTGTTTCCATTTTAATTCCCCATGGGCAGGACTTTTCCCCCAGCTGGAACTGTCCAGAACTCAGTTCCTGTGCCTCTCAGGTGGGCGCCATTGCCATTATAAGAGAACAAGGGAGAAGTTCATGGTGGGTTCTGGCACCTGTTTTTCTAGAGGTGCAACCTTCCAACAGTTTAACTTCACTCCCAAAGGTACACTTCTCCATTGTCTCCTGAGACAGACGGATGCCAGCAATGGTCTCTGTAATTTCCATGGTTAGCATAGCCGTTTTGTCAGTGCTAATCCTCTGCTGCTAAGAGGAAAATGTTTCCAAGATCCTTCATTGGATCTCCCTCCCCACTGCCATGCCTCCCAATAAGAACTGGATTTTCTGAATATATATTTGGAAATGAATTTGGGAGGGCGGTTGAAGGGAGGAAGGGAAGACAAAGCATTCTCCCTGATCTGACCTCTGTTCATTGGATTGGCCTGGTTATTTACCCAAGGGTTTGGATGTCAACAACTCAGTAAAGTGGGAAGCAGGATTACTGTTGACACAGATAAAAGTGACAAGATAGCTCAGTCAATCCATAAATGGGGGGAACGACATGAGGGCAATAACCTCCATTCGGACCAACTGAACGGTCATGAAGAAGTAAGTTTCCAAATGTGATGTATAACAAAAATAAGAGGGAGGAATAGAGAAAGGAAAATATATTGTCAAGGAGGTGCAGGGCCAGTGCCAAACTGCAGTGTGATCCCACCTTGGGGCCACTGATGCCAATAAGTGCTCCTGCTGCTGTTGTTTGCCACTGCTACCAAGCCTCCCCTCTTCCTGCTTAGCCCCCAGACATGTTTTAGTGATGGCACTTTTAAATAGTTGCTAAGCTGCTGCTTGGCTCTTTGGAACGAAAATGTGTTTGAAATCTAGGGTTTCTTTGCAGCCTTACATGGGTGGTGGGTGGGTTAAAAGCAGGCGGTGGGAGAATATATATAAAAAACAGCTTATAAGCATCACTGTTACAGTGCGGGATGGTAGCAAAGTCAGGGAACATGGACTTTGAAGAATGTCTAGTAACACTATACATGTATTGAACAAAAATATTGGTTTACACAGCTTGCTTGGCTCATGGTTATTCTTTTCAAAAGCAAGGGCAACTAACACAAGGAATTTCTTGCCCTTTCTGTTCCTAGTAGCAACTTGCATTTTGAAGTTTCTTTGGGCAAATATGGGTTGTTGATGGAGTGTACACCAATGAGATTGCAAGCGCAGGTCTGTATACATAGGATGTGTGCATGTATTCTTGCATGTGTGTCGCTACTAGTCAGTGCAAAAAAAAAAAAAAAAGAGGCCACCCTTCTGCAAGGGAAAACTGCTTTAAGGTGTGTGGTTGTTTTTTTAAAAAACCACACACAACCAAGCTGTGTATAAATTTCATGAAATAAACACATATTTATTCATAATAACAATTAGTAAAAAATATATTGAACCTCTTGCCCCAGGTTGATCGGTACTTGTACCACATGCGTCTCTCTGATGACGTCCTCCTTGATTTGATGGCCCGTTTCCAGGCAGAGATGGTGAAAGGCCTGGCAAGAGACACCAATCCAACAGCCACACTAAAAATGCTGCCAACTTTTGTGCGGTCCATTCCTGATGGCACAGGTAAGCAGCCGTTCTGCATTCCTCCTGCCATCATCAACGATAGCAATGAGGCTATCGATGGCTACTAGCCACAATGGCTATGATTTGTCTCCAGTGTCAGAAGGCAGAACGCCTCTGGATGCCCGTTGCTGTTAATCACAAGTGAGGAGACTCATGTCCTGCTTGAAGGCATCTCATGGGCATCTGGTTGGAGGATGTTGGACCAGATGGACCTTGGGCCTGATCCAGCAGGGCTCTTCTTATTTTCTTAATTTTAAGAGGATGGTTCATAATAGCGGCACTGAGATTCCCCAAGCCAAAAGCCGAGAGCAAGGAGGCAGTGTGAGGGGAGAATGAAGCTGCCTATCTTCCCCATCTCCCCTCAAAGAAATGAAATGAATTCCAGGATTGTATAAGTAGGCAGTTAAAGCACAATGAAGGAAAACCAAGATCCTATGTCCTCTAATTTTGGGCAGAAATTGCAATGCACCAGAGTTGGAACATGTACTTTCCTTTGGTTGCTGCATGCCAACCTGGGAGTCCAGCAACATCTGAAGGGTCACTGGTTCCCCATCTCTGCTCTAATATCAACCATACATTAGACAAATACATTAGACGATCAGTAAGAACCAGACAACACACAATTGTTTTTTACGTTGAGATTTCTGCATTGCATCAAGAATGGCACCAGTGCCCATGTCTGATCTCTCTACTGAGACCCTGCTTCGGCTCTGATGCAGAGTTACCTGAAGTTTGGAAGACCCAACCATTTCTACCTGTTGTTTGTGTTACAGAAAAGGGCGAATTTCTTGCTTTAGACCTTGGGGGCTCCCGATTCAGAGTCCTAAAGGTCAAAGTGTCTGAAAATGGGAAGCAAAATGTTCAAATGGAGAGTCAAATCTATCCAACACCTAAAGAAATCATCCATGGGAGTGGGACAGATGTAAGTAGCGTATCTTCCTCTGAAACATGCTCTCTGTGAAGAATGTATTCTAAGACCTAAAAAGATCCTATTAGCCAATTTTAGTTTTAATATTTGCAATCTCCCAAGGCATACAACTTTCTCCGGGAATAGTTATTCAGAGCACCTCAACAGCTGCATCTGGAAATGAGCATGGCTTACTAAAAGTCAATCAAACCATGGCTGCCACATGCTGAGAATATGCATTAATCTTTAGCAAACCAGTGACAATTTTGGGATGATAGATGCATGGGATAATAGATATAGGATACAGAGGCTATGGCTGCATTCAGACACATTATTGTGTTAGTTTTATGAGTTATAGCGCTAGCACTTCTGCCCCAAATTCTAACATTCCTTTCACACCACAATACCCTGTTGTGTTTTGATCACTATACTGCCATGATGTACTAAATTTTAAATGGCAGGAAATAACAGTATGCCAGGATACTGTCCCAAATTTCATCACATGGGTATCAGTGAAAACAACAGGGAAGCTACAGAGCACAAATTTCCCGAGGTTCTCCTAGTTAATATGCAAACAGATTTTATTTTTCTGGAGAAAATTAAGATGGAATTGGGTGCTAAACTTCTGCTAGATTCCACTAGATTTCCAAAAGTGGGTTTTACATTGTGTGAAAGATTACACAAAACATGAAAACTGACGGGTAAGGAACTGTTGGGAAGATGAGATAAAGTACCCTCTGAATTAGGGTTGCTATATTTCAATAAGTGAAAATCTGGAAGCAAAGGTTATTGAGCTTTTTGGGCAAAATTGGAACAACAACAAAATGGATGTTTTTGAGCCGTTTTTTACAGTAAAATTGCCAAAAATGGCACTGCTAACATGCGGTGCCCTATGACATTTCTGCTGATTTCAGCCCAGACACTGCTTCCAGAGCAATATTCCAAGAAATTCTGGACATATGACAACCCTACTCTGAATGCAGCCTGGTTTATGCTGACCTTGTGATAATAGGCTTTTTTGTTATCATATTGCATATAAAAAATAACCATTGTTAATTATAGGCATTGCTTTATCTCCTATTCCATTTGAGCCGTACGGAGCCTGCATTGTATTCTAGTAGGTAATATATAATAACTCACACTTCCTCCCTATTTTGATGCAGCTGTTTCAGTATGTAGCTGACTGTCTTGCAGACTTCATGGAGACAAAGAATATAAAGCATAAGAAATTTCCTCTTGGCTTTACCCTATCTTTTCCTTATATACAGAGAAAATTAGAGGAGGTAAGACCAATGTTCTTTATGGCTTTGTAACCAGGGTGAATTTCTCCCAAATTATTAACCAAGAGCTCCAGAGCTGAGAAGCTGCCATTAGCAAGCAGCAGGGGCTCTCCTGAAATGCCACTTTGCCCATTCTAGGAAGGTATAGAATTCGTTATGCAGAGAACATAGCTTTGCAAAAGCGTGCATTATATCTGCTGGCTGTGACACTAAGTATATAAAATAGGTGTACAATTTTTGCTTCTAAAACTCAGGGGCTGAGAGTGTGATGGGATGGGAATAGCAGTTGTGCAGAGACAAGAATACTAGGACAAGTCACTGCATGGGACTCGGAAGGCAGGAAATATGAGTCCTGCTGCCTTGGGAAAACCTGAAAGTGCATAGGGATAGACAAATTTGTTAATTTCAGTTTCCTTCAGCTTTTTGTTTCCCGAGTCAGTTCCCCTCATTTCCATTTTTTAAATCCTTTCGAAAATTCATCAGCATTATATATCTCCTGATGTACAATTTTTTGTATGCAGTTTTGATTAATGTTTAGATGAAGGGAGGCTCGCCTGGTGCCTTCATTATACATCTTTAGGTGCCAGGCGAAAGCATTCCTCTTCAACTAGGCCTTTGGCTGATTAACACCCTGTATCCTTTTTCAATGTGTTCCAGTTTTTATTGTGTATTTTGTGCTTCTATCTTGTATTTTTATGCTGTGAGCCACCCTGAGATCTTTGGATGAAGGGCTGTTTACAAATAATAATAATAATGATGATAATAATAATAATAATAATAATAGACACATTTTTCAAGTGATTTCTCAAAAGATAATCAATTTCTGTATTTCCCCCCAAAATATATGGATTTTATACTACTTCTGCCTCTTGGCATATCTGTCCAATCAAATATTTGATGCTTTAAAAATGTTTTAAGGTTTTATACACTGTTAATTTTTTATTAATATTTAAAATTAGAGCAAAACAATACATTAGATCATGAACTACTGGTAAATTATAGTAAATATGTTACACCAGCCCATGCATAAACTAGAGAAAGAAAAAATAACAATCACCCCCCCCCCCAATCTCTCTCTCCTTTATATGCCACTCTTTAAGCCATGCAGCACACATTGTTAATGGATAATTGCTTCTTCTTTTATTTCAAGGGTATACTGATTTCTTGGACAAAGCATTTTAAAGCCAGAGGAGTGCAGCAGACAGATGTGGTGAAATCTCTCCAGAAAGCCCTCAGAAAACACCAGGCAAGTTAAGATTTTTTTTTTAATAATCTGATTGCATTAAAAAAAAGTTGACATTTCCTAGCAGTTCTGATGTGCAAGCTGGGACATTGGCACATACCGTCTGCAGAAAAAGAAACTGCCCCATTCAAACCTACAAAATTGTTATTGCAGAGCTTTTTCCTTCCTTGAAGTAAATGAAAGAACTTGGATGAGCGTGTGCATTTCATCAGAGTATAATGGTCTGTCTGTCTGAAACTTCTAGGTGGTGGTGATATGCACCTCCACTTTGAAATTCCCATCCCTAGGTATTAAGCTGATTTTGTTTTTGAAAAGACTGTGGTTCTTATTGATTGTAAGAATCTGAATATGTATTATTTTGACTTTACTGGTATGTTGCATTTGCCTCATTAGGACATTGACGTAGATATTTTGGCTTTGGTAAATGACACAGTTGGAACGATGATGACCTGTGGATACGATGATCAGCGATGTGAAGTTGGTGTCATTATTGGTAATTCTATATCTTTTTTTTACCAGAGGCAGGGCCAATCTGGCTTAAGATAAAGTGAGTGTTCTGGGAGTATAGAACAGTTGAGCCCGTGTGGCATTGCACAAGGCACAGAAAATTATTTTTTTCTTAGAAAAAATCAATTTTATTTTATTTATTTTTTAATTATGATTATGTGTTTCTTCTTAATTAATCATGTGTTTCTTCCCCCCTTCCCTTCCCTTCCCCCAACAACCTCCAAAATGAATCCGCTGGACTCAGGAACAGGCACAAATGCTTGCTACATGGAGGAAATGAGCAATATTGACTTAGTGGAAGGTGATGAAGGAAGGATGTGCATTAATACTGAATGGGGAGCCTTTGGAGATGACGCATCACTGGATGACATCAGGACAGAGTTTGACAAGGAGATTGATTTGGGCTCTTTCAATCCTGGAAAACAATTGTAAGTTTAGTCATCAGCATGGGATAAGGCGTCTTTCTAGTGCACCACCTCAAAACAACCATGAAATAACATTGGGACAGAAGTAGCCTTGAATATATTAAGTGGCAGGCAAGTACTGTGAAGCGCCATTGATACTATTTAGGAGGAGTGCTTTGGCCAAGAATCTGGTTAAATCCTAAATCCCCAGGGGTTTAGTATCCTTCCAGTGATTTTTTGGGGCATGCGGGGGGGCAGTGAGAAACTGGCTCAGAGGAAGTGCCCTTCTCTCTGACCCCAAACACATTCCTAACTGAACTTTCACAGAAGGGTGCTGAATGGCCCATGTTAAATAAATTGTGTGTGGTGCAGTGTGTGTGTTCTGAGTTGGGAGTTTTTTCTGAGTCCTTCCCCCATTCCAGCAGTAACTTAACTGCAAAGAAGAGGAGGGGGCAGATAAAAGAATAAAGCGTCCTTTGCTGCCATCTTTCTTTCCACAATCCTTTGTGGGTCTTTAGCAGCAGTAGTAGGAATAGGTAATCATGATAACAATAATGATTGTACAGTGGTAGCTCGGGTTTAGTACTTAATTCGTTCCGGAGGTCCATTCTGAAACTGTTCTTAACCTGAAGCACCACTTTAGCTAATGGAGCCTCCTGCTGCTGCCGCTGCGCCGCCAGAGCACTATTTCTGTTCTCATCCTGAAGCAAAGTTCTTAACCCGAGGTAATATTTCTGGGTTAGCGGAGTCTGTAACCTGAAGCGTATGTAACCTGAGGTACCACTGTAATAGGGAGCGCTTCCAGACAGAGGATTAATATTACAAATGAGTCATTGGGAACAGTTTTTTCTCCTTTTTTGGGGGGGAATTACTGGATTTCTCCCAAGAAATGTAAATCTAATTCTTTATTAGAAAGCACGAAATGCCCTTGATGCTTTCTGACAACAGCTTTCTGTTGAATTACAGGTTTGAGAAGATGATTAGTGGTTTGTATTTAGGAGAACTCGTAAGAATTATCCTTCTGAAAATGACAAGGGAAGGTTTGCTTTTCAACGGGAAGTTGTCAACAGCTCTCTGCACCAAGGGCAAGATTGAGACAAAACACATTGCTGCCATGGAAAAGTAAGAGGCTTTAATCTGTCCATCAGAGAGTTTTCTGTAAGAGCAGCTTCTGTTCTACAATTTGTGCAAGCATTGATTTTGGGCAGCTACCCTGCCTTCAAAGCTACTCTGCTTTGGTGAGGCCAAATGCTTGCAGATGTTATTTAGGGCAGCCTCTTCCTCCTTCTTGCTCCATAGATCAGACCAGGTACGATGAGATTTCAGATAGGGTGGACAGTCAATCACACAAAAGCAGAACATGTTGCTGCAAAAAATAGGGCACAGCTTTGCATGTAATCTGCATGTACGAATTGGCATGTATAGATGCACCTTTAGAAATTAAAGGTACCCCTGCCCATACGGGCCAGTCGTGACCGACTCTAGGGTTGCACGCTCATCTCGCTCAAGAGGCCGGGAGCCGGCGCTGTCCGAAGACACTTCCGGGTCACGTGGCCAGCGTGACGAAGCTGCAGCTGGCGAGCCAGAGCCGCACACGGAAACGCCGTTTACCTTCCCGCTATAAAGCGGTACCTATTTATCTACTTGCACTTAGGGGTGCTTTCAAACTGCTAGGTGGGCAGGAGCTGGGACCGAAGGACAGGAGCGCACCCCGCTGTGGGGATTCGAACTGCTGACCTTATGATCAGCAAGTCCTAGGCACTGAGGTTTTACCTGCAGCGCCACCCACGTCCCAACCTTTAGAAATTACCATGATTTAAATAGAAACATAGCACATCTCATGACAGAAGGGAAGATGGTGGCCAAAGGTCTGTTGACCAGGTAGAAACGGCTGGTGGGCAACTGCAAGGCCTCTGCTCTCTTTTCTTATGGTTTCTTGCCTGTGTACATTTAAAGCACATGACTTCCTCCAGAGAATTCTGGGAGCTGTAGTCAAGGGTGCTGAGAACTGTAACTCTATGTAGGGTAAGCTACAGCTCCCAGGATTCTTTGGGGGAAGCAACACACTTTAAATGTATAGTGTATATGCAGTCTTTATCTTTAATTCGATTTGGACCAGAATAGCCTTTCTGATAGAAGATGCCTTTAAATAGAGGACTGTCCTCTGCAAAGTAGGACACATGACCACCTACGTCCAGAAATTTCTGGCCTGCTTATTGGTTCCATACAGAAAGTGGTTCACCACTGTCTCCCTCTCACTACTAAAAGCTGAAGTGGTTTCCTCAGGCTTGTTTCTGATTCCTTTGTTTTGGGTTAGGTACAAAGAAGGCCTGAGCAATACTAAAGAAATTCTGACGGAACTGGGCCTGGCTCCATCGGAGGATGACTGCATTGCCGTTCAGCACGTCTGCACTGTTGTTTCATTTCGCTCAGCAAATCTCTGTGCTGCAGCTTTGGCGGCGATACTCACACGCCTCCGTGAAAATAAAAAGGTTGCAAGGCTCCGAACGACAGTGGGAGTTGATGGGACGTTGTATAAGACACACCCTCAGTAAGTCACATCGAAGTAGGTAGGGTTGTCATGCTTGGGGAAATTATCATTGCTCATCTGCATATGATAATTAATTTAAGGGTATGCAGACATCTAGCAATCATGATGACTATGAGCCAAGTTGCCTTTGAAAAAGGGTAAGAAAAATTCATGAGCTGTCAAAACTTGCTGGCTGTGATAGCTATACATAACTTTAATGTATCCCATAAAGTTTGTCCATGGAAGACTCTTTGATCTAGTGGAGGCTTCCATTGGCAGAATGGAGTTAGAGGGGCAATTTTTTGGTTGATTTTCCTCTCCCTTCAGAAGCATCATGGAGGACGGTGTGGAGGCTGCAGTGAGGAATTGGTAAAAATGTGCCTCCTTTGCCATTATAGTGACATAAGCATCTGCTGGATCAAATAACCTTCTGTCAGTAGAAGGGCACCCGTAGAAGGGATACAACTTCATACAGTATTTCTCTGGTTACCAGATGCTGTAGTCAAACTTGAGCAAATGGTTATTGCTATTAATGCCTAACTGATGAGCTTTCCGCAGATATTTGGCTGGCCACTGTTTGATATTCTGATCTAGCAAAGCTTTCTACTTTGTTCTTGATTAAAACTGCCCTCAGAGGCACCGCTTGGTCAGTAAAAAGCTAGCCTAAATAAGATCTTATGGAACTTCAGAAGAATGGTCCGGCAGTGGTTATTGCCAGGGAAGTCTGTGGACAGCTCTCCGTGATTCTGTTTCCCTCACACGTCCTGCTTTTGGCATGGATATAGGGCGGTTTAGGTGGTTCCACCAAGCTGAGGGGGTGCAAAATTGAGATGATCCATAAGTGAGAAGAACCATTGATGGTGCCATATTCTGGCATCGCACACGGCACAATTTTCTGAAAAATTATGGAAGTCTGCCCCTGCTTATGGGCTTTCCATTGGCATCTAGTTGGCCAATGAGGGAAACAGGATGCTGAGAGGAGGGAGTAGGTAGGCCTTTGACTTGATTCATCAGATGTCTTTTGTTTTGTGCTCATGAACTGTGTGGACTTGAATCAAAAGGATTTCCTTGATCTGTGAAAGTGCTAAGCGGCTTAAGGGAGAAAGCAATTTAGCGCAATGGTGTGTGCTCCCTTGTATTTTATTGTGCACACAATATTTGTAAGCATTTAAAAGACCTTTTTGGCTTTAGGTATGCTAAGCGTCTCCATAAAGTAGTCAGAAGGCTGGTGCCCAACTGTGACGTTCGATTTCTGCTGTCGGAGAGTGGCAGTGGGAAGGGGGCTGCGATGGTAACTGCTGTTGCCTGCAGACTCTTATCTCAGCGCAAACAGATCAACGAGGTCTTGAGCCTCTTCAAAATAACCAAAGAGAACCTCATAGGTGTGAAAAACAGAATGAGGGCAGAACTGGAGTATGGCCTGAAGAAAGAAACGCATCCTACAGCCACTGTGAAAATGCTGCCCACATTTGTTTATGGAACACCAGATGGAACAGGTAAGGACCCAGAAAAGCTAATCTAAAACAAAGGGGAAGGTCGATGCAGATTGGTTTCACTTATTTGACTATATTAACAGGGGATCTTCCCATATCCCTCCAGCTTCTCATTCTTTGTTATGGTTATACCATCTGATATTCCAGGAACATTGGTACATTTGGTACATTGGTTTGCTATTATTTTATTTCACAACTCTGTATTTTTCTCTGTTACTGACCTGGTTTTTCCAGTGTTTACATGTTCTTGTACATAACAAATAAATAAATAAAAAGCTTTTAAAAAGAGAGAGAGAGAGAGAGAGAGAGAGAGGAGGTAATAAAAACAACAGATAAGTTCACAGGAACCCCAGAAAGCAGTGAACATGTTTGAAAAATGATTTATAATTTTTTTGAACAAGAAGCTCAGAGTCAGCAAGTTTGATTTGGAAATTCCAGAAGCCTTTCTGTCCAACAGTTAGGAAGGAAGACTTCAGTCAGATTAAAATGCTGATTTTTCTGTTGCAGAAAATGGAAAATTTCTGGCCCTTGATCTTGGGGGAACAAATTTCAGAGTTTTGCTTGTAAAAATCAGAAGTGGAAGAAGCAAATCAGTCCGAATGTACAATAAAATCTTTGCCATTCCTTTGGAAATTATGCAGGGAACAGGTGAAGAGGTAAAGTAAAACAAGCCAGTTATTTATTTTTATTGAACCTGTGGAGGGAATGGGGTATTTACTTGCTTACTCTGTAATAACAGAACCCAATTCCCACTCCAGTGGTTCTCCTAAACCCTTGCCACTGACACCGTTCAGTCTCACTTATTCCTTTTGAACCCTTAACTTACCAATAAACCAGTGATTATGGGGTACAGGCATGATACAAAGCCAATCAGATATAGATATTATACGTAAAGTATTTACGTTTATTCGCAACAAGATTATTAAGTGCACAAGCTTATCTGGTTACTTTAAGATAGTATTGCATATTTAAATGTATACACTTTCTTGTCACTTTAAATACCAACAGCTTATCCCCAGCTACTTTGAGTTTGACCTCACCCCAAAGGCGCACTCCTGCATTGTCTCCTGAGACAGATAGATGCCAACAACAACAATATCCAGCTATTAATGTTAAATTAAGATAGCTTTAAGGAAGCAGTTAGTTACCTTATGAAAGCGTTTAGCAAAACTGCCCTTTTATTCTCTCCATCCCAGTTAAGTCCCATTAATGCTATAACAGAGGACTCCCCCCCCCCCAACAAAACCCTTTACTGATTTACTGAAGTGCAGGTGTGTCTTGCTGTGTTGCTATTGAAATCTTCCCTCTGGTAATCCTGCCAGTCACCAGCGACCAACATGCCAAGCTGCTCCTCACTTCTCCCCGCCCCCCAGTGCAGATTGGATCTTCCCTTGCCTCTTCAGCCTAAGCCAAACAATTAAGCTATCCCCAGCAAGCCTTTGGCCATTCCACCTGCCACTCAGACCTTCCTTTGACATTCCCCAGTACTTGTCCTCCACTACCTTCTTCTGACTCGACTCCACAAACATAAAGAACTCCAATAATATTCTCTTTCTTCCCTTCTAGCTGTTTGATCACATTGTCCAGTGCATTGCAGACTTTTTGGAGTACATGGGCATTAAGGGTGCCCGACTTCCTCTTGGCTTTACTTTTTCCTTCCCCTGCAGACAAGCATGTATTGATAAGGTAAGGAGGAGAGTTGAGATTTGACATGCTGTTTCATTTCCTCTTTTAATTTGGGTTAATCTTTGCAGAATTTTCCATAGAAACATTTCTTTATTATTTTTTTATTCCCTTCCCTGTGGACTGACAAGAGTTTTATCACAGGTTTTACCAGAGAGTGTATAAAATTGAATTAAATGTTAAACAAAAAACAATGTCATTTGTGTTAAACAAAAAACAATCTCATTCTTATACGCACTTAGGCAGATTTACTTTGGACAAGGCATGCTTGACACAAGGCTGCTGATGCATACAGCAGCTCATGGAGAGTTAAAGCAAATTATTAAGGATGTGTAGAATACAAAACAACAATTCAGATCGAGTCCAATGTATATGTTTTTTCTGCACTGAAAAACCACTTCTATATTGTCATAGGCTTTGTGTTGCAACAATAACAGGAGTGGCAGTCAGTTTGAATTGCATGGCCACTTCTGATACCAGTGTTGCACCTCCATCAGGGATGCTGGTACAGGAAGTAATCAAAACATCCAGCTTTCTGTTTCAGCCATGGCCAGCCAGTTTCTTATGGCACCTGGCATACCGTGAAGTACCACTGGTTTAAACTTCCCAACGCTAAGTATGTAACAGGCTGCCTTGGGAGTTGGCAAGCTCTCTTTTGCTAGAGAGTGTACATTTGGAAGGGATCTTAGAGATAATCTTGTCTGGACTCTTGCTTGATGCAGGAAACCCTCAACGACAGAGTATATAGCCCTCCTGCTCTGTTCCCTGAAGCATCCTCCTCTATCAGGAAGGGAGCATTTTGGTATTTTAATATTTCCCCAAAATGCAATATGTTGAACCAAGCTCCTCTTGAAAGTGTAATCCAACTTTTAAGTGTTCTACCTGTTTTTCTCCTCTTGGTGTAAGCATCTTTCATTTATTGATTGTATGACTTCCCCACTTTAGGGAACTCTTGTTGGGTGGACAAAAGGGTTTAAGGCAACAGACTGCGAAGGAGAGGATGTTGTTGATATGCTCAGGGAAGCTATCAAACGAAGGAATGTAAGTACCATTGTGGGGAAATCTCCCAAAGGTTCAAGCACCAATCCCTTGCTATGACAGTAGTATAGAACTGAATCTCAGTGATCCAAATGTAGCTCTACGTGCCGCAAATACTCTAAATGCTTTCAAATGTGTTGGTTTCATTTTGTGGGCTCCTTCGGATATCCTTTTTATTGTGCTTTCATGATGATAGATAGTATAAAGCTAGTGCTTAGTGCACAATACATCAAAGGGTGTGTATGTGTTTATTTGTTTTTCACTCTTTGCACATTCTTAAAATCAGTTTTTTATTTCAGGAATTTGATCTGGATATTGTAGCTGTGGTAAATGATACAGTTGGGACAATGATGACTTGTGGCTATGAAGACCCAAACTGCGAAATCGGTCTCATTGCAGGTAAAAAGCAATCCTATAACACTTGTGTATGGATGTTCCAGGATGTGGCAGAATAAGATTTGTAACCAACAGTGAAATGATATGCTAAAATCTTTTGGGAGATGGAATCTTGGTCAACTTGCTGTTTTGCGGGATGGATTCTTGTGGGCAAGGAGGGGAGAACCTTTGGTCCTCCAGATGACATTGGACTCTAATTCCTATTGGCCCCAGTCAGCATGGCCAATAGACAGGGATGGTGGAAATTATAGATGATGGGAATTACAGTGAGCCTTGACGGGAATGATGGAAACTAATAATGTTATGAGCAATACAGATGAGGAGGGAAAGGGAGACAAAGTGTTGCATGCCACCTAGTGGTATGAGGTATACACTGCATCCCAAGCTATAATATGAACCTTAGTTACCTAAATATAGGGCATAAAATTGATTTAGTTTGCATTTAAATGTAACCCTACCCAAGTCAGTTTTTGAAACAATATACAAACTGAAACATAGCCGCTGTTTGAAATTCGCACAACTTTGAATTTTGCAAAGCCAGGTAATGTGTACAGAAATGTAAATATTGCAGTAAAGTGTGTGTTTACCTGCATATATTATTGAAAAGAAAATACCAACATGCAAAACATAATGGAAAACTGCTTTGCAAAATTGTGTATATTAACATTGCTTACAAAGATATGTCTGTTATGAGAAATTCACAGTAAAATGCTGCTGAATTTTCATGAGCACTTAGTGTTTTTTTAAGTGGGGAATTAAACTTAAGACTAGAAACATGAGAAACTGAGTGAGTAAAACAGAAGTTGACAGATTTCCCTGCCCCTACTTTTAGCCCCTAAATTTTATCTCTCACTTAGAGAGAAAAAGCAAACTTCTTCCAGGATTTTTTTTTTTCCATTTCCCAGGTCTTTGTGCTTCTCCTGGTGGTTGCTTCAAAGGAATAAAATGCACATTTCTCTTTCTTCCTTCCAGGGACAGGCAGTAATGTTTGCTACATGGAAGACATGCGTAATATAGAAATTGTAGAAGGAGACGAGGGCAAAATGTGCATCAATACAGAATGGGGAGGATTTGGCGACAATGGCTGCATAGATAATCTCAGGACAAAATATGACAAAGAAGTGGATGAGGGGTCATTGAATCCTGGAGAACAGAGGTAACAGTCTGTGTTTTATTGCTATTGCAATGTCTTCAGGACATATGTAGGAATGGCAGGTAATTCTATTAGAAAAGGAGGTGGAAATAGTGGTTTGCGTGTTCATGTGTAGTCAGGAATAGAAATCACTCAAGTGAACACAGTTGGTATTTGTTCACATCATCATCACAGTTGTTTTATGTCCACAAACAGTACAACAGTAATAACTTTTTTACATTGTTTTGATGTTTCCTTGACATTGAAACGAATGTAAGTTACGTAACGTATGTTAAGTAGCAGACAATGTAGTGAATGTTATTACATTCAGTGGAAACCAAAGTACAGTGCAACGGAAAAGGTGTTGATTGTGATGAGCACAGGTTGGAATGGAAATCACAGTTTCTTCCATTCCTAGGCATATATGAACTTTGAGTAATCTTTCCACTTAAGAACACGCCTGCTATTCCACTTTAAAACACCTTACAAAGCATGAGTCTGTTGCTGTCATGTTTATTTCCATCCTAAGAGTCAACGCACATGTTCAGAAAAGGCATGTGGTATGCACAGACTATATCCCAGGCCCCATTTTTGCATACGTAACTGAAAATGTGTTAAATGTTGTCCAAATCCCTTTTCTTTTTTCTGTATAAGGTATGAGAAAATGACCAGTGGAATGTATCTGGGTGAAATAGTGAGACAGATCTTGATAGACTTGACCAAGCAAGGACTTCTCTTCCGGGGTCAGATTTCAGAGCGGCTGAGAACAAGAGGAATATTTGAAACCAAATTCCTGTCCCAGATTGAAAGGTAAAACAATGTGTTGTACTAACAGAGTATTTTCCCCACTGCCTGCCACTTTCACACATATCAGACTAGTGAGAAGCAGCTGAATGTTTGCAGCTTTGTCAATATTTTAAACACCATAAGAAAATAATACAGTTGGGAAAAAGAAGTGTTGGTTGACTGAGATGCTGAACCCTGTTACTTAGGGCAATCTGCAGTTCTATAGTGAACAACTTTACTTGGTTTTTATTGGGTGTGAATGAACCCAGTGTATTTCAAACATCAGTATCACACTGCTTTCAGCAGTAAAATACTTCGAGTCTGTACTGTTTGCACTGTTGCTTCATGAACTTTAAGTGATCCTTTCTGCTTTGTCCTCAGATTGGAGGGGGTGGAAATGAGCAGCTATTCCCTATGCCCTTGGATTGAGTGAGCATGTATGATGCTAATTTTGAAAAGTACATTTCACCCAGGAGAGCTAAAATAGTAGCATCCTGCTTTTAAACTAGTGTTTGCATTCAGACAATTAAATATTGACTGAATAAGCTAAAGTATCAAGAAATGTTTTTCCCATGCTCTCAGCCTTTTCTCTCCTCCCTTTGAGGTGCAAGCAAGGAAACAAGGAAATCTTTAGTTATTTATCATGATTCCCTGTTTAGTCTGAACAGGATAATGATGATTGCCACTTCATAACATGACACAGGGCCGGCCCACCCATGAGGCAAAATGAGGCGACTGGTGGCTGTGTCCACAGGGGCAGCAGATCCTGAAATAGATCTTTATTCCCCCACCTTGTTCCTGTCGCAGATCTTCACTCACTGCTTCTTCCCTAGCAGGGAGGAGGGGTGCCATTTTGTGGTTCACCTCAGGCACCAAAATGTCCTAGGCCGGCCCTGACATGACAGGATATTAAACCGTGGAGCAAACACATTTCCACAAAAGGCCAGACTTTTTGCAATACAGTGGTACCTCTGGTTACGAACTTAATTCATTCTGGAGGTCCGTTCTTAAGCTGAAACTGTTCTTATACTGAGGCGCCACTTTAGCTAATGGGGTTTCCTGCTGTGCGCATGAACCTCTGGCATGCAATTTCTGTTCGCATCCTGGGGCAAAGTTCGCAACCAGGTGCAGCTACTTCCGGGATAGTGGAGCTCGTAACATGAAGCGTTTGTAACCAGAGGAAGTGATAGGGAAATGCAGCAGAAAGTAGAAGTGCCCTTTGTGATTTAGGCTCAGGCAGTAGGAGGAGTAGAGGGGGGGGGAAACCTGTTCATCTATTGACTTATTTAGTACATTTGGCCCTAGCTCTGCGTCCTAACCAGAAGTGCCTGTTGTGTTTTGTCTGAGTGCAGTGACCGGCTTGTCCTACTTCAAGTAAGAAGAATCTTGCAGCAGCTTGGGCTTGACAGCACTTGTGATGACAGTATCATTGTAAAGGAAGTTTGTGGCTCCGTTTCCAAGAGAGCAGCCCAGCTGTGTGGGGCCGGGCTGGCTGCTATCGTGGAGAAGATACGGGACAACAGAAATCTCGAGCACTTAAAAACCACTGTAGGTGTGGATGGCACCTTATACAAACTACACCCACAGTGAGTACACAGCATCGCCGTTGTTGTTTTGCCTTGCAGAATTGACCGATTTTTTAAAGATAATATTCTGCTTAGTTGATGGGGATTAAAAAGGTTGGGGGAAAGAGAAATTGCCACAATGCTGTATCAGTTAGCCCTATTACACTTGCTTGAATAAGATTGTAATAAAGAGCTGGGAAAAGTTCTGCTTTGAATGGGCTACAGGCCCCTCCAGAGAGATGGGTGATTTTCTGAAGGTCTTCTGCAACATGTCATTGATGAGAAGGACCATAGCTCAGTGATAGAGCATTTGTCTTGCATGCAGAAGGTCTTAGGTTCAATCCCCAGCATGTCCGGTAAGGCTGGGAGAGAATCCTGCCTGAAATCCTAGAGAGCCACCACCAGCTAGTGCAGACAATACTGAGCTAGAATGACCAATGGTCTGACTCGGTATAAGGCACCTTCGTATGTTCCTGTGCAATATGGACGCATTAGTGGTGGATTTATACTGGACCATCCACACCACATTGTGCTTTATTAGCTGTTCTGCGCTTCTTCCTCAATGCTGCACCCCAGGGCACCCCTCTACTTCTCCTCCCACTTATATTAGTGAAAACCTTTCCATGGAGAAAGCTAAAGAGCTGTACTTGCAGATGCAGTTGAAGTGAGAGAAGAACCTGCCCTCTTGCCCTTGATGCTGGTTGACTTACCTGTCGCAGGGAGTGGGATCTGCCAGGGGGTACAAGGTGTTTTGTGAGTGCAGGGCATATATATATATATATAGAGAGAGAGAGAGAGAGAGAGAGACTGACTGACTGACTGACTGACTGGATTACTGTCAATCCTTACAATGTAAAAGCCCTCCCTCTGTATTCTCCTGTTCCTACCCATCATAATGACAGGCATTTTGCCAGTTAAGAAATAAACAGCAGTGTGCAATCATTGCATATATATTTTTGCTTTGTTTTTCCTCTCTTTAGCTTTTCTAGAATCTTGCAAGAAACGGTAAAAGAACTGGCGCCTCAATGTGATGTGACATTCATGCTGTCTGAAGACGGGAGTGGAAAGGGAGCTGCCTTAATTACTGCTGTTGCAAAACGAGTGCATAATGTTGCTGAAAATTAAGTGGTCAGGCAGGCATCTGTGTGCAGCAGTGATTTTGTGTGTGTGTGTGAAACCTACCGAAGCAGTAGTTCAAAAGTGGTGCACACATCTGTGGCCCAGGGTTGGCCAATGTTGTGGCCTTTAGATGCTGTTGGAGTAAAACTCCCATCGTCCCTGGCTGTTGGGACTTGTCATTCAACAGTCTCTGGAAGGCACCAAGTTTGGCCACTCCTGTTTGTATCCTGATGGTTGGGCAGCTGTGCAAACAGAAAGCAGTTTTTCTTGCCAAAACTGAGGCAGGTGTTGGCGCATCTGAACATAGGTTTCCATAAGTTGTCTTATGTTTAGAGATACAACAATATACTTGACTATTCTGTGTTATGCTCATGATATAAAACAGTCAGGCCATATAAATGTAACTATTTTGTCAACTATTTTAAACATATTTATATGTTCTACTGCTCCCTTTCCCCTTTTCCATCCATGTCCTTTCGCATTCATGTCTAAATATTCTTTGTAATGTACAACTCATAATTTGGAAGTAGATATTATGTCCTTGTATAGGTATCCTTGAATAGGCATGTGCTGAGAGCCGGCACTGTTGTTTTACTTTTTATTATTTCTTTTAGAAAAGGAAATTAAAAAGGCTGATGTGCAAAAGATAATCAATCCATGTTCTTTTTCAAACAAATTGTTGTGTTTAATGAGTTGCTCGCAGTTGGCGCTGCTTGGGATGGAAATCCAGGCCTTTGTAGAAGGAGAGAGGAGAGATGGTCGGTCTGCACCAATCCACTTGGTAATCTGAAAATAATAATCTACTGACTGCCCACAGCAATATGAAGTGGCTCAAAGACTTTTTATGACCCCACTTTACACTTTAAAAATCAAGCTAAGGTGTTGGGCTTCGTGACTAGCTTTGGAGCATAATCTGATGGTCTGTGCACTTTAAAAATTAGCCTGTGGGTAGGGATGGGGGAGAGATTTGATTCAGTTTTCATTTAAAAGCGAATCTTATCAAATCTGCACTTTCCAAAAAAATGTGAGTACTGGCACACAGCTATCCTTCAAAATTCACACCTATCTGAATTTTGAGATGCAGTTCTCCAACCAATACTTTGTGTTTTAATAAGAGTCGCTGAAAGTTGTGAGTGAAACAACACACAATACCACCTAAAGCAACATAAACATACTTAGACTATGCCCAGAGTCTGAAATGCACCACTATTTTTTGTTCATGATATTTTTGTTTCATACAGAATTGTAGGAGTTGTAAGGGACCACAAGGATCATCTAGTCCAACCCCCTGCAATGCAGGAATCTTTTGCCCAATATGGGGCTTGAACTCAGGCTCCTGAGCTGCAAAGGGTACCATCACTGCCTCCGCCAGTCACCTCAGGCAACTTGGGTTACAGTAGATTCCTTCTTGAAATGTGTCGGAAATGTTGCTACTTAAAACATTGCAAATATTCTTAATGGAACTGCTTGATGGGTGTTCAACTTGTCAAGAGGCAACCTGAAGTTTTTGTTTAAAAAGGCCCTGTTTCCTGTTGCTGTCAATCCAACAAGAACTATTTCCATTTCTTTTTTTACGAATGAGAATGTGCTTAGGGAAACACCTCTCTGGCAACTGGCGTGAGCGTTTGCAAACAGCATTGCCTTTTTGGATGTGGGAATCTGATTTCTTATAATAAATATGGAATAAAAGGAGGACCTTGTATAATTGTTAATGACAGGTAATTCCTTTAACACTTTAGAAGATGCTGCAACAAGCTACTTTCAAACATATTTTGGTTCAATTTATGGAAATACGTTGCTGGATTAAGTTTTGTAGAAGGTGTATACATTACCAAATACATAAAGCAAAGAAAGGAACGAGTGGACTTTAAAGATATTCTGTTCTGTACAGATCCTGTTCTGTACATGTTATTTATAAGAAATAAAAAAGCATATAGCTGGTGCAAAGTAAATTGGATTGTCGATGTGTGCTTTCAATATGCTTTATCTGAGATTCGAGACGTGTTTCTTGTTTTAAACTCTGTGGTTTCCCTTTAAGATCAAACTTCACTTGTGCTTTCAGGCCGACTCTTTTGCAATTCACACTGTGTGGTCACCAGCCTCGCTACTGCATGCCAAAGCACAGCCACAGAACAATGGAAGGGCCTGACACATGCCACATGCCACATGCCAGCTGCAGCATGCAGTTTTGCTTAACTGGCTTTCTGTGCCATACTTACAGTGCAATCTTACACATGGCTACTCAAAATTAACTCCTCCCCTGCATTCAGTGGAACTTACTTCCAGGTAAGTTGGCATAAGATCGCAGCCTTGAAGTGCTACAAGCCATCATACACTTACGATCAAACAATTGCCAGTGAATAAGAGAAACTAGCATGGGTACATGCTTTCCAAAACTATAAAGGGGAAGATGTAGGATTTTATAACATACTGTTATGAGTTTGTGGGTTCCAGACCACTACAATCTTTGGATCAAGCAAGTGTCAGAATTTAACTGAGGCTTAGGGTGCTGTGTGCTAGACACTTCTAATTCTGTGGAATCAGCAAGTGTTAAAAGCTAATTAACCCAGGCTGGTTTCCCACAAAGTTATAGCCCGGGTGCTGGACCATTAAGAGAACAAAGCATCAAAGGGACTCCTGTAACACGGCAAATGGTTACTGCCCCTCTTCCTCAACAGATAAGGGCACAGCTTAGGATAGAATAGTTAAAGAGTTAGGTGTTACATCACCTAGAGGTGGGGAAAGTTTGCAGGTTGGTAAAGGCTGGAGAGAGGGTCAGAGCACAATGGTTGATACCTGAATTAAAGGCTGCAGCTAGATGAGAAGCAAGATCTTCTTGGGGTGATTATGCTTGAGGTGATGGAACCCCTCCATTGTAGACAGGGGTTGTATATACAGGATGAATCCTTTAAAAGAGGCCCCGTGGATACAGAGTACACATGTTCCATGGAGCCTCTTTTAAAAGACTCACCCTGTATATAGAATCATAGACTTTTAGGCATTTGTGGGACACAAGATATCTTTATCAAGTTTATTCCCTACTGGCATTTCAGAAACTTTGCTGTTGCTTTCAAGTTTGTGTTTTCAGAGCAGCATTGTGCTTCCAAAGCCCGGGCAGTTACTCTGAAATTTAAATAACTGCACGGTCATTAAATTTTATACAAAAAAGGAATTGACTCTAAAACCAGCTGCTATGTTATCATGATGAGAGCAATAGCAAAGCCTTCATTCATTGCGGCAAAGCTACATTGTTGGAGAACATAAATCACAGTTATTGTTGTTATTTTTGTCCCTAGAAGATTAAGAAGAATTTGTTTTCGGACGAAGAGCTTTTAATTCAGCAAAGCAGATGGGAGCGTGCAGTAAGTAACATCCCCCACCTCACCCCAGACCAATGTTTAGCCTCTTTCATTGTGGCATGCATGTGACAGAGAAGCCAGGAACAATTCACAGCTAGATATTCTGCTTAGTCAAGGCTGCACTATGCCATTCTAGAAGGTGATACCATATCATCTTGAGTGTCGCGACACAAATGAGGATTATTTACGTCTAGCATTCTTCAAGAAGGCACGTTCTTGCTCCACACTGTCTCAGCTGTCTCTCTTGCAGATACAACTAAATCCTAGGTTTGTGTGGCAATGCCTTTGTCAAGGATGCTTGAGGTTGACACGTTGTCGTACAGTAAAGTAGGTACTTCATTGTTGTTACTTCATTTTACACAATTGGTTTTGCTTCATCGACAGGAAGTTGCATTAGCCCAGCCTTCACCAACCTGGCCAGAGGCTGATGGGAATTGTAGTCTAAAACATCTGGAAGGTACCAGGTTGGCAAAATCTGCAATAGACGAGAAGCTGATAACTGTTGCTATGTGGCCTGTTGATTAAATTAAATTAAAACAGATTAATTAAATGCATAATTGCTGATTTGCTTATTTTATGTGTATGTGCTAGTAGTATTATAGACATGGCCAATGGTCTTACCAATTAATATGCTTTACTGAGTGGAAAGTTTTTAAATGAAATTTGACTTTATCCATTCTTTACTTTTACAGACCTTTGGAATTATAATGTGAACCAGGAAGAGATGCTCCAGTGATGGCCACAGATGAGGAGCCTGACGGATCAGACTATGGTTCTTCAGAATACAAAGTAGGTGACTTAATTTAGATAAATAAAAGCATAAACCTCACCCACTGGAAACCGGAAGGAGACATGTCATTTTGTGTTGGGGCTTTTCTCCACGGTCACTAAAAGCATGTCAAAGACTCTTTTGGTTACTGTGTAAGAATCTAGTGTGTGTCTTTTTAAATGCCCCTTATCCATGTAGCTTGTGCACAAAGGAAGGGAACACGACATCTATGCTACTCTTTACCACCTTTTTAAAAAACCGAATATATTTGCATTCATGTGTAAGAGTAATATAGGTGTGATGAGTTCAGATAATAAAAATGATTGCAAACTAAAACAAAATGTTTATGTTGTAGACATTACTGGAGGACATGAGAGAGATTGCTGTGTTTATTGGCTTAAAAGTAATCTGTCTCAATATGTGCTCCCACATTACAGTTTGAGAATTTGGGAATACAACAAAATTTTGCAAATAATAACTTTTAAAAGTCTTGGACAATGGGAGAGTTGTCCTACATGTCACTAGTCACATTTTAAAAAATATATATCCAATAGCTGCTTGTGACACTTGTTCAACCATACTCCACAAAGTAACCACATAAACAGAGTGATTTGGGTGGGAGCAGGATAGCATTTTCCTTAGCAAACAATATTGTGGTGGAGTCAGTGGTTCGAAGTTGTGAAGGCCTAGAAGACATCATATATTTGGACTTTCAGAAATGTTTTGATAACTCCTTATTTCCTTATCAAACCTTTACACCTAGGGCACCCTCTTCCTTATGCGAAGTTACCTTGGAAGAAGGGAAATAGAAATCAGATACAGTGGTACCTCGGGTTAAGTACTTAATTCGTTCTGGAGATCTGTTCTTAACCTGAAACTGTTCTTAACCTGAAGCACCACTTTAGCTAATGGGGCCTCCTGGTGCCACCGCGCCCCAGAGCATGATTTCTGTTCTTATCCTGAAGCAAAGTTCTTAACCTGAAGCACTATTTCTGGGTTAGCGGAGTGTGTAACCTGAAGCGTATGTAACCCGAGGTACCACTGTAGAAGGAATTATCCCACCTAAACAGACCAACCCTAATCCACACCCATGCCAACAATGGGACGATACTCATACATACAAAGGATCCTGGCCAGGGATCCTTTGTATTAAGCAAAAAATAGGAGCATGGTGACACATGAGCTAAAGAGGTGCATCATGCAGACTCATGTTGCCTCTTAGTGGGGTTTGCTATGTACCAGCACTGCTTTTATAGAGACATGGAATGGGGAGCAAAGTCCTGTGCTCCAGAATGCTAGAGTTGCAAAACTCTGCCAAAAGCTATATTCTAGGAATCAAGAAATGTCTCCATTTCTCCTCTTCTCGTACTTGGGAACATCCATTAGGCAGGCCCAGAGTAGCAAAGTCCGGTCCCAGGTTCAGCTTGACCTTCACACTTCACATCCGCTAGACCCACCCTGCCCCTTTGTTCTCAGCCTCTGTAAGAATAAAACCGTTCACACAAATGTAACCTTTCTGCTATGTGGTCGCTAAGCAGTTGCTAAAGACATTCTGGCTTGGTATCAAGATCACTGCTAGAACAATGCAAAGCTTCATTTATGCCAAGTTTCCAGTCTGTCAGGGTTAGAGAGGCTTAACTTTAAAATGAAAGGACAAGGGTTGAATTAAGAGGAATGAGAGATATTTTTAAAGCCTTATGTGTAATAAAGAATTAACATATAATAAGCACCAATTGATTTACTACGTTGCCAGATGCACAAGTTGACCATGGTGCTTCTGCTTTATTAGGGCTTGCCAACCGTGTTTGGAACCATGTTTATATAATACAAGGGAAGGCTGCCCTAATTTATCCTTCTTTTTTTGTATGCATTTTTGGTTGAGGAAGTGTTTGACAAAACACTTGGGAACTGCAAATTAGGTAGGCTTGTATGAAAGTGCAAATGGAGAAAAGACTCTCCCTCTTTGGAGGATTTCTGTGGCATGTGCTTGGCTTTCTCCTTAAGAGATTAGCTTTCTCAGGAAGTGTGTGGTAATTCACACACATAATTTATATGAACCCACAGAACAGCATATACCGTATTTTCCGGCGTATAAGACGACTGGGCGTATAAGACGACCTCCAACTTTTCCTGTTAAAATATAGAGTTTGGGATATACTGGCCGTATAAGACTACCCCCGCCTGCAGCAAGCGCTGCCAGGGGCAGAGTGTGCACCCCTCTGCCGCCGCCGCTGCCACAGCAGCCCGAGACGAGGTGAGCGAGACCCGATCAGCCGTCCAGCAAAGTGGCGGGCTGCGCTCACCGGCTGGTAGTTCTGGCTGCAGGGTGCCCCAGCTGCGGGTGGCCCAGCTGACTTCCCAAGGGGATATTTTTCAGTTTGGTTTCAAGTGTGGGACACATCGTATGCAAGGACTGTGGTCATTTAAAAGTCTTTGAAGCTGCGGCAGAATCAGCATTTGGTGGGGGGAATGAAACCAAAACCTACCATCCAGAGGGAGGGAGGCCGGGCCCAGCTCCCTCCCTCCCTCCCCCTGGGAAAAGGCCCTAAGCGGCTGCCTCTGCCTCCGCCACCCTCACCTGTGGGGATGCTCTGCCCAGAATGCATGCGGCGGCCAATGAACATGCGCTGTGCTGGTACGGAAGAGGTGGGGCCTCGCGCTGCGTCACAGGAGGCCGGGACAGACGGTAATTCAGAATTCGCTTATTTGGAAGAACAATTGGCTCAAACCAGTGAAAGTTTCCTGTCTCCTGAGAAATCTCTATGCGGGACAAGAAGCTACAGTTAGAACTGGATATGGAACAACTGATTGGTTCAAAATTGGGAAAGGAGTACGACAAGGCTGTATTTTGTCTCCCTGCTTATTTAACTTATATGCAGAATTCATCATGCGAAAGGCTGGGCTGGATGAATCCCTAGCCGGAATTAAGATTGCCGGAAGAAATATCAACAACCTCAGATATGCAGATGACACAACCTTGATGGCAGAAAGTGAGGAGGAATTAAAGAACCTTTTAATGAGGGTGAAAGAGGTGAGCGCAAAATATGGTCTGAAGCTCAACATCAAAAAAACGAAGATCATGGCCACTGGTCCCATCACCTCCTGGCAAATAGAAGGGGAAGAAATGGAGGTAGTGAGAGATTTTACCTTCTTGGACTCAATGATCACTGCAGATGGTGACAGCAGCCACAAAATTAAAAGACGCCTGCTTCTTGGGAGAAGGGCAATGACAGGCCTAGACAGCATCTTGAGAAGTAGAGACATCACCTTGCCAACAAAGGTTCGTATAGTTAAAGCTATGGTTTTCCCAGTCGTGATGTATGGAAGTGAGAGCTGGACCATCAAGAAGGCTGATCGCCGAAGAATTGATGCTTTTGAATTATGGTGCTGGAGGAGACTCTTGAGAGTCCCATGGACTGCAAGAAGATCAAACCTCTCCATACTGAAGGAAATCAACCCTGAGTGCTCACTGGAAGGACAGATTGTAAAGCTGAGGCTCCAGTACTTTGGAAGACTCCCTGGAGAAGACCCTGATGTTGGGAAAGATGGAGGGCACAAGGAGAAGGGGACGGCAGAGGATGAGATGGTTGGATAGTGTTTTCGAGGTTACCAGCATGAGTTTGACCAAACTGCGGGAGGCAGTGGAGGACAGAGGTGCCTGGCCTTCTCTGGTTCATGGGGTCACGAAGAGTCGGACACGACTAAACGACTAAACAACAACAACAACAACAAGTGAAAGTTTTAAGATCGGCTTTTAAGAAAATTGGATGCAGAAGCTATTGGGATGGGGGGGGGGAATGTACACTTCATGGTCCCTTTTTCTGCAAAACAAATTTGTGTTTCCTTCAAGTTTTCCTCCAATGTATTCTGGCTTAAAATTGTGAAGTGTGACCTAATGATATCCCCCCCGTGATCACTAGAGGGTGCTAGTGCATAAATACAGCTGTTGGATTCTTCACTACAAGGGCAAAAAATAGCTTGGCAGTTCCACTGTATAGTACTTTTCTTTAAGCTTTCATGAATATACTTTCTTCTTCTTCTCTCAGTCTCCTGCCTCTTTACCATGGCTTACTTAGTAATGAAATACTTTCATATGAAGGGTTTAAACTGTGGCCTATATACAAATGCAAGCTTCACACCCTGAAAGATAAGAAGGGAGTGTCTTACTGATTGATTATGCTAGAATGAGAAACTGGCTTGGCCAAGGTCAGACAAAGCAAAGAGTTCTGACCATTTTACCTGCATTTCACACTGATAGTTCTTCTGCTTTTCCTTTCCTGCGGTTACAGTAACCAACACAGAAGTCCTCTTATTTACTTATGGTAACCAGAGAAACTCCTAACCACAGAACAAAGCCAATACAGACCTGCCTACAATCCTTCCCATACATGTGTGGGAGCACGATCCATGAACTTGATCTCCTTTCTTCTGAGTAGGCACCCATAGGATTACACTGTGGGGCACTTTTAATTGTATTTTACTAATGACAGATGTGCTGACACCAAGTTCAAAGGCTATTTTTTATGGATGCAACATTTCACTGATGAATAAAGTAACCAGTTAAGACACTTTTAATTGATTAAAATGTGCCCTCGATTAATTGGGAAGCATTAAAAAAATAAAAAAGAGTATGTACTTTAAAATCCCCACAGAAAAGCTATCCAGCTTCCTCTCACTTTGTAGCACAGGAACAAATGCCTCTTTTAAGATGGAGCCAACCACGAAACATCTGTGCATCAGGCACAAATAAAGTTATACTTTTAGCTTCAGAACTATAATTCTTACATGCAGATTTATTCAGATGGAATAAATTCATTGATCAATCAATCAATTAAAATTCATGTAATTAACAAGCTAAGGCTAAAGCTATTTTTTTTTATTTATACTAAATTTCACCAGCAGGGGTCACCTTCTAAGAAGGGGTCACCTGCGTTTAAAATTCAGGGTGCTGCTAATTTGAATTTTAAATGGTTTCCTTAATCTGTAATGCAAACATATGGAAGAATGTGAATTTTATTACACATGTATTCGTTCTTCCAAGGAGGCCAGGAATACAATATGGTACCTCACAGGATTGTTGAAATATAATGAATGACCCAGAATTACCTGGCACCCTTTCTAGCTGAGTCAAAATTTGAAATCAAGTGTTCCCAATCCAAGCACAACATTCTGTGTGATTATACTGCGCTATCTCTCACATGCATACATAAATGCAAACACATCCCAGGTAAATACCATGCAAATTCAGAGATATATTATATTGAATGAGGCTTGCCTCTAGGTAACCATGCACAGAACACTCAAAGTTGTTTTAAATGTAATGTGTGCAAAAGGCTCTCAGTGTTTGTCTTTGCTATGAACTTTTAATGGTCACACCTTCCTTTCACAGAATTTTAGGAATTGTTTTCTGGAGGGTTTTTCAATGTTTTTTTTCCTATCAGGGAGTTGTACAGTTTTTTGGGGGAGAAGCAGTGGTGTAGCATGGGGGGGGGGCAAAGGGGCAGTTGCCCTGGGTACAAAATTGTTAAGGGCGCAAAATTTCAACACCTGGTGCGGCCTCAATACAGCTGCGTGCTTCTGTCACTGGACTCTGTTGAAAACAGTTTCTCCATGTAAACCAGGACGTGACCTCTCCAGACAATTGAATGACTCTTACTTTCTTTCTTTTGCAGCTGCAGTCTCCTGGGTGACTCGGTCACCATTAGGCAGTTGAATGCACTTGCGTATTCCATCTATTTCCTTCTTTCCCTCCCACCTACCCCTCCATGCGGTCCTGGGTGCTGGGAACCCATGCCACGCCACTGGGGAGGAGTTACTAGAGTTGGGGGTGGGCGGTAAATATGCACTGCTTCATTACTGTATAGACACGCTCTTAAACTTTCTGTTAAGTTTCTGAGGTAAAGTAAATAATAAGAAAGTGATTCATAGCAGAAAGTATGGTGCGAACGGTTAACATTTATTCACTTCTAGTTTTCAAGCACAGCAGTAAAATGGTTGTATATTTGGGGAGACTGAGCAGAATACACTGCAGTCTGCTTTAGCGATAATCGTGGTATCTAGGCCATTTTAGTGCAGTCATTTTTTTCATCCTGACATGCATCAGCCTCATTCCCTCAAGTGGTGATGAAGGTGCTGCTTCAACATTAGGCAGCAGTGGGTTCTGCAGCTGACACTGCGATGTCTGATGTCGACTGTGTGTTGCCTTCATAAATCCAGTCTGCTTCTAGAGTAAAACCCGAGTGCAATCTCTCTGCGTCTACATCATCCAACTAACCCATCTTAGCCCCTAGTTTGTTTTTGAAAATTAAGCTTTATTTATTTTTAGATCAGCTTGATGTTTTAGCGACCTGCCTGTTGGCCTCTCCTTAATGTTATATTTCCTCAGTTTGCTGTTCGCTTTTACCTTAAAAGCTCTTGCATGACCACCAGCTGGCAGGATCCTCTCCATCTTTGCTGGTGTCACGTTTCTCAGGAGACCTACTTGCCCTTCACAAATGCACACTCCTGGTGTGTTCTATGCCACAAAAATAGTTCCTCCAGCGAGCGCTGTTTTAAACTGGCTAGTGTGTGACCTTTGTATGTGTTCAGAGAATCCCCTCAGGGCATTTACCCCTGATAAAATCTCCTAGTAGGGAACATGAGTATAGGCACCAAGGTCTTGCCGCACAGTGGTGTCTGTTTTTTCTCCCCTCTGCCCTTCAGTAAGGTGAAAATTGTGTCTAAATTCAAACCAGTATTTTCCTGCCATTTCCTGAGTTGTTCTCAGTTCACTGACATATATTACAAAGAGGTAAAGGCAAGAGAGAGTCATAAATCTGGCTCTTAGCATCTTACTGCCTCAGTCCTTGGGCTTTACTAGTAGCCCGATGCAAATAAATTTACCACAGCTTTCCTTCACACTAGGAGAAAATTCATCAGTGTAATCTTTCTGCTGGCCATGCCACTGCTAAAGATACCGAAGCAGGGTGAAAAGCAAAGACAGAACCCCCCCCCCAAAGAAAGGATTAACCAACAATTTAGTTTTTATTTTTATTTGTTTGTTTATTTGGCATATATCCCACCTTTCCTTCAAGGAGCCCAAGGTGGCGTACATAGCTTTCCTCCTCCCCATGTTATCCTCAGAACAACCCTCTGAGGTAGGTTCGGCTGAGAGTTAAGTCAACCAGTGAGCTTCATGGCAGAGGGAATGATTAAACACACCAAGCAAAGAATACACAGTGACTCCGAAAAGGAATCCTACCAATATTATGACTGTATAATTATGTACTGATAAGCTTTAAACCTGTTGACCCTTTGGAGCCTTTTGTGGGTAGCTCACATAGACCTTTCTGTAATTTGATGGTGGAAAATAAGAAATCACTCACTTTGTTGCTCAAAGATTAATGTTATGGTAAACAGAGTGTAGGGTGGGGGGAGAATAAATGTTATATTGTTTGCAGGCTACTGAGGAACTACCTAATTTGCACTAATCCTCAATGATAGTATCTTAGTAGCTCTTGGGTAGTAGAGCTTTTGATGGCATAAAGGTAAAGGTACCCCTGACCATTGTTAGGTCCAGTCTTGGACGACTTTGGGGTTGCACGCTCATCTTACTCTATAGGCCTAGGGAGACGGCGTTTGTCTGCAGACCACTTCTGGGTCATGTGGCCAGCATGACTAAGCGGCTTCTGGCGACGCTGTTTACTTTCCCGCTGGAGCAGTACCTATTTATCTACTTGCACTTGACGTGCTTTCAAATTGCTAGGTGGGCAGGAGCTGGGGCCTAACAACGGGCGCTCATCCTGTCACGGGGATTCAAACTGCCGACCTTCTGACTGGCAAGTTTAGACCACAGCGCCACCCGCGTCCCTGCGCCACCCGTGTTTTATTGATGGCATAGTGAACAAGTAATAAGAAAATCTGTTGAGATCTGCCTCTTTTGTAGCTGTATAGTCTCTCTGGTAATGTAGCAACCCTATTTTACCCTTACATTTGGCATTATCTAAAGTCTAGGACCATTCATCATATTGTTGCGATTTGGGTCATCATCTGAAGCTATTTATTCAAACGTTTCACTGATACTATATACCCATATTTTCTCTGCTTCTGACATATTTAGGCCAGAACTGAGTAAAGAATATGGCTGTGTGTATGGTGCAGAGGATAGTTTTCTTATTCTGGAATTCAAGATGTGTAGAATGGAATCAAGGGGAATACATATGTTGCAGCCAGGGCTTTTTTCCAGCCGGAACTTTCTAGAACTCTGTTCTGGCAGGACCTCTCAGGTGGGCACCATTGCCACTCTAAGAGAACAAGGAAGGCATTCATGGTGAGTTCCAGCACCACTTTGTTTAGAAAAATAGCACTTAAGAGACATGAAATACAGTGGAACCTCGGGTTGCAAACGTGATCCGTGCGGGAGGCACGTTCACAACCTGCAGTGCTGCCTGTGTGCACGCGTGGGTTGTGATTCGTTGCTTCCGTGCATGCGCAAGCGCCGTTAACCCGGAAGTAACCCATTCCGGTACTTCTAGGTTCAGCACGGTGCGCAACCTGAAATCGCGTAACCTGAAGCGTCTGTAACCCAAGGTACCACTGTAACCTATTTAAAAAATGATGTTGCAGTGAGTTATAACTTGAGTCTCATATTTTAAAACTAATCTGTCCTGTAGCATCAATTATTATAAGGATTTCCCTACTGCTGCTTCTGTTCATTGCTGGCTTTGGGCTGCCATAATTGCAACCTGTCATCATTCTGTCTTCTGATTCAATGGGAGCAAGGCACACATGACTCAAGGCAGAGTTAGCCTTTGACAAAATGAAAGGTTCTCTCAATAGGCCTCTTCATCCTTTCCAATATTATTTTTTTTTAACTCACTACTATAATTAGAAGAATGAGCTTTTCCTAAACTTAAGCTTCTCCTTCTTCATTACAATGGAACGTTAATATTTTTTAACACCACACACTATGGTGATGTGCTTTATTATATAATCGTGTTTTATTTCAGTAGCTTTCCACATTTGGAACTGCAGGCTATTTACACATTTGTACCCAGCTTTTTAAGGTTCACAAAATGGCTTACAGTACTGTAATGAATACTGTTTTAAAAATATCAACCATTAAAAAACAATTTGGTAAAAGTAGTCTAACTATAATTACAGAAGCCAAGCAGCAGCAGTTAAAAATAAAACTTAGCAACACTTTAATTAAAAAAGCAAAACTAAATTAAGATAAAACCAGCAGTACTGTAAGCGAGTAAAAACCCAGCTGAGCACGTTAATTAAAAGTGGATTGCAATAGAAAAGATTCCAAGCCAGTTTAAAGGATAATAAGAATGGGCCATGTGTATATTTCATGAGGTTAAGGTAAAGGGACCCCTGACCATTAGGTCGAGTTGTGACCGACTCTGGGGTTGCGGCGCTCATCTCGCTTTATTGGCCGAGGGAGCTGGCATACAGCTTCCAGGTCATGTGGCCAGCGTGACTAAGCCGCTTCTGGCGAACCAGAGCAGCGCACGGAAACGCCGTTTACCTTCCTGCCGGAGCGGTACCTATTTATCTACTTGCACTTTGACATGCTTTTGAACTGATAGGTTGGCAGGAGATATTTCATGAGAGGGAGCTCCAAATTTTAGGGCCGCTACTGAAAAAGGCCTGTTTCTATTGCCTGTCAGGTTCACATGGGTCTAGGTGGTCCCAAATAAAATTTGGACTGGATTCTCTAGGAAGAGGGATTGGTTGTTAAAGCACTTTGGGAATTGTAACTCTCTGAGAGGAATAGGAGTTCCTTAATAACTCTCATCACCCTTAACAAACGACAGTTCCCAGAATTCTTTGGGGGTAGCCATGACTGTTAAAGTGTGTTAAATGTATGGTGTGGTTATGGCCTTGTATTCCTGTCTCAAGATTTTCTGGAAAATAATGTGGGCAGTGCAATCCTGTGCAGGTCTACTCAGAAGTAATTCCTACTGAGGTCAAAGGAACTTACTTCCAAGTAAGTGGGTACTGTATCACAGCCTAGGTGTATCAGTTTGTCTAATGTAAAGGGAAGTTAGCTGAGGTGTTGGTTGTAGATTCCCCCACCCCCTCACGCTTAGCAAGATACTGTACTTCAAGTAAGATATCAACATCACTGCCCAAGCTATATTTAAGCTTGCAGTGTACTGTATTCCCATATTTAGTAAGACCTTTTGTCATCCACTTAAGTGTATATGTGTGAATGTGCACGTAGCTTGTGAGGTCTGGTGAACCAAGAAATTGAGAATGGCTTAATGGTTTCTCAGATTTTTTGAGCTTCAGTCCCAACCCCCTTTCTCACAACCATTTTATTTTTTAATAAGCAATATAATGGGGATATTTTTAAAGGGTTGAAGCATTAGCACTGGGAGAGGATTTCTTTTAACCCTTTCTCTGATATAAATTGCTCCACAAAGCTCATTAACCCCAGAGTGGCAGTGGAATAAGTCTATGTGAGGCCAATAGAAGTTTCAGGCAGGTGGATTTAGATTGTGAAGCCAACATGGGAAGGAAATGGACCAAAAAGGCAATAAAATTAAAAAAAAACCCTTGCCCTGTGCCACTGCTCCCAATTCAACTGAGAGCACTCTGCAGCTACTTTTAAGCAACAACAACAACAGTTGAGTTTGATCTGATCATGGATCTTTGATGTCACATGTAGTTTGTACTCAAAATGTACTGTATGTCTCGGCCTTCCCAACCAAGACTGGGATCTAAAAGAGCCACATAAAGAGCTATAGATAGAAAAGAGGAATTCTTAAATTTCCAGTGAATTTGGATGAGAAGAGAGTACAAAACTTTCTGCATACCACCTATAGTTTTTCAGAATTTATTATAGATTGACCAGATAACCTTTTTGGCAGATATACCTGAAGAACAGTGCTAAGACAAAGCTATGTTGATCATAAATTGTATATGTGTGCGCATTGGTTTCTGCACACTGTACTCAGGATGCAGGGTATGGCCTGCAGGCAAAGAGGAGCAATTCAAGGTGAGCACTTTAGTGGAAATTTCGATGTGAACACTGATGAAGCATCAAAGAGCTTTGTTTGGCACAGGACTGCAAAGTATGAGCTGGGAATTCTTTCAATTCCTGCCTTGCACTCCTCTCCCTGCACAAGTCAAGGAAAGAACATTGTATTGTTGCCCAGATGAAGGACCTGATGTTCTCTATTTTATGGAGAAAAAATGTTTTATTTGCAGTATTAGAGGGCAAATGAAAGAGCAAGAACATATTTTCCCCAACACAAAATTCTGTTGCCCCTTTTAGAACTGTTCAAGGCGAATTCTCAAGAATACCATATTTTTCGCCCCATAGGACGCACTTTTTCCCCTCCAAAAATGAAGGGGAAATGTGTGTGCGTCCTATGAGGCGAATACAGGCTTCAGGAAGCTATCCGCAAGACAGCAGCCTGCAGCCTGAAACCCGGGGAGCGCAGCAGGGCGCACCCCGGGCTTCGAGCAGATATCCACAAGCCTGGAGAGCCCGGCAGGAGTTTCCGCCGGGCTCCCAAGGCTTGCGGATAGCAGCCTGTTCTGGGGGCTGGGGTCGGGGGAAGCTTGGGCTTCCCCCGCCCCCAGCCCCGCAAGCTCCGGGAGCGATGGCGAGGTTGCGCAACCTCATAATCGCTCCCGGACCCCCAGCCCCAGGCTAAAAACGAAGTCAGGACAGCTAGCAGGATCCATCCCGCACGCTGTCGTGGCTTCTTTGCTCTGTGGGGCTCGGGGGGGGGGGAATTCCCCCCCTTTATTCCCCCCCAAATAAGTGCGCCCTATGGGCCGGTGCGCCCTATAGCGCGAAAAATACGGGACCTAATTGCTCTGTAGTGTCCTCACTTCTACACAGTGTACACTTATCTCAACTACACTGAAAACTGCAGCTGCAAATACAGGCATGCATTTTTCCCAGCCCCTTGTTTATCTGCTCAGGAAATCCTGTTAATTTCATGGGTTTGGCCATGCCAAGTGTAGCCTGGTTCCTTTAACATTTGGGAAATGAACCAGGACAGGACAGAGCAAGAAAGACATTTAAATATAATCAACATTAAAATGACCATCTTCTCTGTTTATTTAATGTACCTGGTGAATTGGGCTCTTGCCAATTAAAGTTCCTCGTAATATTAGTTAAAAAGTAACCAGTAATATGTTATATATACCTGTATGTTTCTTTCCATAAGGCAAGAAACAGATTGGGAGGTGGGATTTAAAATTACAGTGGAACCTCGGAAGCCGAACAATTTGGAACCGAAATGCTGAAAACCTGGAAGTAATTGCTTCCGTTTTCGAAGGTGCCTTTTGAAGGTGATTTTGCAGCCAGCCCGTTGATCCTGAGTTTTCAAATGCTTCGAAAGTTGAACGGTCTTCTGGAATAGATTATGTTCGAAAAGTGAGGTTCTACTGTATCCGGAAAATAGTGCAGGGGGAAGGATTGATCTCTCCATCCTCCAATACTATGGTCTTGAGTTGATTTTTCCCTCCATCTTTCCATGTCATATTATCGTTGGCTCAGAAGATTTCTGATGCCATGGGCCCTTCCTAAGGTCATAA
Organism: Podarcis melisellensis; assembly: GCF_964234715.1. Lineage (NCBI taxonomy): Eukaryota > Metazoa > Chordata > Lepidosauria > Squamata > Lacertidae > Podarcis > Podarcis melisellensis. The sequence continues at coordinate 70,693,420 of NC_138537.1, read as the reverse complement.
TCCTGTGTCTGGGATGTACCCTGTCAAACTTCAGATGAGGGATCACATGAAAGAATGAATGGAGAGATGGAGAAGAATCCTGGCTTGTACACACATAAAACCAGAGGTCCAGGAAAAGCCTTTTAGCATGCCCTCTGACATCAAGTCTTTGAGGTGGAATGATGTTTTTCTATTTTGGGATGGAGTAACATTCCATCCCTTGAGCTTTGTCTTGTAATATGAAGGGGTACCGGCAGAACCACAAACCCATGTTTAAAGTACTGTACATCCAATGCACATGTAAAGCACATGATTCCCCTCAAATCCTCCTGGGAACTGTAGTTTGTTGAGAGCACTGGAGATGGTAGCTCTGTGAGAGGTAAACTATAGTTCCTAGGCTTTATGCCTTGCTTTACAGGACAAATATGACAACTATCCTGTTCTCTGATGCTGAGGCTATGGAGGAACTGGCAGCTAGCGTGCCCTTGATATATGAGGGACAGCAAAGGAATGTGGCCAGGCAACTATTTAGCATTAACTAGTAAAAATGTCCTACAAACCTGCCAAGACCTGCTGCTCCTTGGAAAATCTGGCATATTCTTGGGACTTGCTTCCACGATCTTACAGATTTGGAGTCAGGATTTTATAACGAGAGTATATAGAAATGTACGGCTCCCAATTACGTATCCCCCTCTTACAGCCGGATCCTATACGTGACTTTAAAAAATGCATATAGTTCTAAACCTTTGGGTACCGCTGTAAAATCTGCTGGTAGGGTTAATCGTACGCTTACGGTAATATATTACCGTAAAATGTCTTCTTTTTGTTTGTTTTAAAGGTGCTTATTATATCTCAGGCACATTATGCTTCCCTAATGCAGCAACGTCAGGACACATAACGCTCTTTGATTTACCAGCTTTCAAACAAAGCAGGTCGAACAGCCCTTGTTGCAAATACTATTCCGAAGGGTGGGAGAGAGCCGAGAAAGAAAAAGCCGAGAGGATGCTGCATCATCGGCGTCCTCGTCAGCAGGTCACATGACAGCGACTTGGGCAACGCCCACATTGCTCAACAGACGGTCGAGTGTCTAGAAGTAGCGTGCGCGTGTCTGTCTTATCCGTTCCGCTGCCTGTTTTCCTTTCGCTAATAATAGCAGAAGGCAAAATGCACCAGCCAGACCCTTAGCAAGCGCTTGGGTCAAATATTGCGCGCTGCTTTCAAAAGGCATGCATTTCTTTTGCAGTGACACAGCAGTTCCGCTGTCTTTTTTGGGGGGGTATAATTTATTTAAAGCCTGTTTGTTGCGTGCTTTCACAGTTCCGCCCTTGCGTGCTCAAGGAGTTGCGCTTTTCGGCGCAGAGATGTTCTGCCTTAGGAAAGCAATGAAAATGCATTGGCCCATCTGTAGGGAGCTGACCCGAGCCTGGCGGTGGTCTGGCTCTCTTTCTCCCGGAAGGTGTTGAGAGCGGGTATAGGCCATTAAAACACGTCTTGAGGATGTGTAGGGACGTGAGGAACGTGCACGGATGCATGCCCGTCCGGGGTGACCATGGCCATGCATCCTCCCCTTCCTGCACATAGAAGGCAGCGGAGGTTGTCCATCAAACCGGCAGCGGCGGGAGGAGGAGGGTGTGGAAATCGCTTCTTTCGCGACCGCTCCTTGAACAGCCAATCGCAAGTCAGGAAGTGGGCAGGTTTAGAGTCGGTCGCTATCGCGTGGAGGGAAAGGAGGAGGGAAAAAGAGAGAGAGAGCGTTGCATTTTATATTTATATATTTTACCCTGTGAGGCTGAACCAAGGACCTCTAGAATCTTTCGCTTGTAAGAAGAAAGGGGAGGAGAGAAACGGATCGCTTTGCATCCTTGCAAATTTCAGCTGCCCTCCCCCGCCCCAATTGTGCTGGTTAGCAAAACCACCCTGGGAAAAAGCTCTTATTTAACCAGACAGAATGATAGCTGCTCAGCTTCTGGCCTATTACTTCACAGAATTAAAGGATGATCAGGTCAAAAAGGTAAGGTACAAAGCGAACGTCCTTAAAAACCTGCAGGTTCAAGTTCTTCAGTCTTGATGGGGGTGGGAGGGATATTTATTTATCTATTAAAAAACCTATGGGGTGCATAATTTGTGTTTATATATACGTATGTACATGCATTTATTAGCATCCAGAATATTAAACTGGCATCATTTATTTTATCTTTTAACCTCTGCCTGGATCATATAGGTTTTTTGGTTTTTTTTTTAAAAAAAAGCTTGAAAGATCCGGCCCATTGCAAGGTTTCCGAACGGGCTGCAGTGTCCTTGAAGCAGGATGTAGATGTCAGAGCAGCGATGAGTAACGCAACAATCATGGTTTACTCCCCTTCTCTCCCCCCCCCCGTCTGAGTTGGATTCGTCTGTCATGTGTTTATTACTATAAACGGCTGGTCATCCGCTAAGTGACTGTGGGAATTGTGGACTAGGTCTTTTATGAATGTGAGCATTCAGGGCCTACTGAAATCGTGTAAGCAGATGCGTGTTTAGGGCCGGGTAAAAACAGGTGCATTCTTTGTAACTCCCAATGATAAGCCTCTAGACACAAAAGAGAGCCTTGGGTTACCTGAATGACTAACAGGTTTCTTTTGTGGCACGGTTTTTTTTGTGGACTAGAGCATAATCTGCGTCTTGAATCTTCGCTCTGGAATTTGTTACCAAGACAGGCGCTGGATTTACCTGTAGGTTGCTCTTCTGGGATTGGTAGCAATCGTAAGGAGATAGCAGGACCCCACAAAAGGGACTGATAAGGCTAAGCTTCTTAATTAGATTCCAAAGATGTAAATGGTTTGATAGGTAAAAAAGTAAAATTGGGCATTTTGCTGAGCTGGATTTATTATATTCACTTTGGTCCCATATTGCCCAGGAGGTCTCTTAAGGACACCATCCCAGAAATATGGGGGAAATATCTCCTTTCCAGGAGAGATGTATAGTAGGCCTCTACCTGGGCACTGGGCCAATATTTTAACATGTTAACTTGCCCAGTGCTGCAAGTTGAGCTAATGAGCATGTTTTGCAGCAATAATATTTTATTAGGCAGGTGTTAGTGTTTCTGTGTTTCAGAAATGCGTTGCTGATAAGGGAGGGATCTGATTATCATGGAGAGGAAATAATAAATAATCCAATATAAAATTACAAGAAAGAAATTATCATAGACATTTTCTACTTTGCTTCAGAAATGTAGTTTTCTACCCTATCATTGGTGTTTTCCTATGGAGGCCTGTCATGATGACTCTATTGTTGCTTGCATGTTAAACAAAACTGTGAACTCTAAACAAGCTTCATTACTTACCATCACCTTTCCATGTGTTGGTATTTTATCACTTTTGCAGCATGTGGAATTTTTCTGGGAAACTGATATTTGGCCTGTTTAGATTGATGAGGTTTTAAAAATAATGCAGATATCATCATCAAGCTCATAGTACTGAAGGCACACTTGAAAATGTGCTGGCCATTTTTTGCAAAAGCAGTAAAATAATAATAATAGCTAAGATATATTATAGCCAGACTGTGGAGCCACTATGGCCTGTATGAATCTGCTTCATGGTCTCTATTCCTCTTCTCTTTTGCACCTGCAATCACTTACAACCTGTTAAAAACGAACATTTTGCAAAACAGTCCAAAGGGGCTAAAACTAACCATTCAAAATAGGAAGTAGTATGCGGACAAATCTTTGTTTCACTGAGTTATTCTGGATTTTATTTTGTGCAAAAACGAACATATCTACTAGTATCAAGCTTATTGTGCAGAAAAGGCTATTGGGGTTTTCTGGGTAGGATGTTCATTCATTAGATCCCAGTGATCTTTTGCCACCCTGTACTGGAAAGGAGAATACTAGCAGATGGGGAAGGGCCGTGTGATTAGCCCTAATCTCTTGATTGTGATACACATATTCCCCAATAGTGTAGACTTGCATACCTGAAGGAAGTGGCTCACTCATTGTTTTGGGTGTGGTGTGTATAAAGAGAGAGAGAGAGAGAGAGAGAGAGAGAGAGAGAGAGAGAGAGAGAGAGAGAGAGAGAAGGAAGCCAATTTAGTGGAGAAAGGATAGCCCTGGAGGCCTCTTGCTTATCTTAGAAGGTGATGCTGAAGCACTGCCTTTAATGCTCCAGCAGTCTTGGTGAGAGTTGCTGTTCAAGCCATCCTTATATGTTTCTCCTTGTATTCAGAATCTTACGGATAGGCATCTACATTCATCCGCCTTACAGAAACATAAAAATATGTACTCTGGTGTGTTCAGCAAACAAATGACTCCTAGCTTCTTAGATAAGCCACTTGGGGTCAGTAGCACAATTAGGGTGTGCCAGTATGGACTCTTACAGCCATGCAGAGTGCCAGGCAAGATGGGACTAGGGCACTGCCCACTTCAAATGATTATAGGAAAAAGTTTATAGGAAAAAGTTTGGGTAAGGCACAAGAACTGTTAGCTATGGCTTAGTTTTGGGGGTTTGGAATTTTCCCACCCCTGCCAATAAGTAAATGCTAACTTGAAAAACATGTTACCTGCCTCTTTAAAACCATACATTTTTGTTTTTGATTAGCCTGAAAACTTTTCTTTCTTTCTCTCAGAAACTTTGTATGGATGTATCATTTTTATATGTAGCTTGTCTTTTTGTAATATTTTGTTTTAAGTTGTCTGTTGTTGCTTATGTTTTTTTGTGCACCGCTTAGGTACTTAAGGTTTAGGAATTCTTACAAGATTTAGAGAAGGAAACTAAAATAAAATGATTGACATGTGTGGGCCAAATGAGTGCTGCTGGGAAATAATGGAAATTACAAACAATGTCAAGACCAATACATATTATCAAGGTCTGGCTTTATTCCTCAGTTCTTGTAGCAGCTAGTGGTATGTTCATCTAACTGGTACAGATTTCAAGGTGCTACATCTAGAATGGCTTTGTGATTCCCTTGGGTAAAATAAAACCCTGCAATGCATGTTTTGCATCTTGGTATGTGATATGATGTGATCACTCACCTTGTGAATATCTCATGTGGTATTATTCTAGGCACGGGGGTGTGGTCTCACAGATCCAGCATGGTGTAGCTCAGTTGTAGCCAAGGTGGTCTTCTCCAGAAACTCGTAACACACGGGAGTCTGGCACCCACAAACTCCTTATAGTATCTTAGAATGTTAGAATTGTAGAGTTGGAAGGGACCACGAAGACTCATCTATTCTCCACCCCCATCATTCAGTCCAGACACTGAGATCCACCTCTGAGGGCCTTTTGGCGGTTCCCTCATAGCGAGAAGTGAGGTTACAGGGAAGTAGACAGAGGGCCTTCTCAGTAGTGGCACCTGCCCTGTGGAACGCCCTCCCATCAGATGTCAAGGAAATAAGCAGCTATCCTATTTTTAAAAGACATCTGAAGGCATCCCTGTTTAGGGGAGTTTTTAATATTTAATGCTGTATTGTTTTTAACACTCGATTGGGAGCTGCCCAGAGTGGCTTCGGAAACTCAGCCAGATGGGCGGGGTATAAATTATAAATTTATTATTATTATTATTATTATTATTATTATTATTATTATTATTATTATTATTTATTATTACGCCCTGCAATGCAGGAATCTTTTGCCCAGCATGGGACTCGAACCTACAACTCTGAGATTAAGAGTCTCTTGCTGTACCAACCGAGCACGATAAGGACATATTTAACTAAGAAACTGAAAGACGCAACCCATTTATAAGGCACCTTTTTGTGTAAAACCTTTAGATTTCTCCAGAAAGAGAAACAATTGTGTTAGCTTGCCTGCTGAAAGTTTTAAATTTTGATAGGCCAATGGTCCCGGCCAGCCCACAAGGAGCATGTGTGCCAACGTCATAGAATCATAGAGTACAACTCTATGGAAGGGACCCTGAGGATCATCTAGTCCAGCCCTCTGTGATGCAGGAATATGCAGCTGTCCCGTACGGGGGTTGAATTTGCAACCTTGGCGTTACCAGCTCTGCTGTGGGAAACAGTTTGATTGTGACTGACGAGCCATTCCTAGTGCATGGGTTGCTGCTGGGGAGAGCAGGTCTGGTGGTATTAGCCCTCCACATGTTGATCTGTGAGATTATAAAATTATTACATTTATATTCCACCTTTCCTCTAAAGCAGGCTTCCTCAACCTCGGCCCTCCAGATGTTTTGAGAGTACAATTGCCATCATCCCTGACCACTGGTCCTGCTAGCTAGGGATCATGGGAGCTGTAGGCCAAAAACACTTGGAGGGCCAAGGTTGAGTAAGCCTGCTCTAAAGAACTGAAAGTGGGATACATAGCTTCCCACCCCCACCCTGTCTTCCTTTTATCCTCAGAACAACTCTGTGAGGTAGGTTAGGCTGAGAGACTGCGACTCTCTCAAGGAGTTTCATGGCTGAGTAGGGATTGGATGAAGTGTTGTAGTTCAGGGGTGAAGCTGGCTCGTAGGCATTTAAGGCATTAAGCTCTTCCCACACCATTTGTCTGTGTAATATCTTCATTTTCGTTTTGTTGATGCGCTGTCTCAGACTGTGGGAAAGGTGGGTGTCCATGCAAAATGGCTGCTTCTTCTACAAACTTGTTCTTATATTTAGAAATTTGACCTAACATCACACAAGGAGGATGTTACAAGCTCAAGGATGTTGTATCCTTCAATGCTTGTTAAACTACATTTTTAAAGCCTGTTTGATTTCTAAATTATTTGAATTTGTCAAAGGCAAAGTTTATCATTTTTGGATTATTTGTCAGGGGAATGCTAGGGAAGAATGTTGCAGGGCGTGTTTCAGAAATGGCTGTAGATAATAATAGAATCACAGCACGGGAAGGCCATCTAATTAATCCCCTTCTGAGCTCACCCATTTCCCATAGCTCCTAGAGGTGATTACTGTATAGACATCCCAGACCAAAGCAGAAATGAGATGACACAGGACAAAATGGTTCTAGAGGACTTGAGCAAGGAAGCTGAGTCTGAGCTTTGGTTTAAAAACACCTTGATACAGAGCAGCATCCTGTTCATTTGGAACTTCAAGAATACACAGCACTTCTGAGTGTTTTGCATTATCTCATAGATTTTTCACAACAGACCCGTGCGGTAGGCCAGTGTTGTTGTCCTTATTGCAAGCAGATGGTAGCTTGCCTGGAACTGCTTGGTGAATGTGAGTTCTTAAAACTAGAGAACTTCTCAGTTCATACTTAGGCAGCCTAGTCCATTCAGGGTGGTTGCTGTGTAGAACAGCTATATGTGTGTTTACTCAGAAGTAAATTTCAAGGTGTTCAGTGGACTTACTCCAGGAGACATATGCTTGAGATTGCAAGCGCAGAATTCCAGCACTACTTCTCCTTTCCCCTAGTAAAGGTAAAGGGACCCCTGACCATTAGGTCCAGTCGTGGCCGACTCTGGGTTGCGGCGCTCATCTCGCTTTATTGGCCGAGGGAGCCGGCGTACAGCTTCCAGGTCATGTGGCCAGCATGTCTAAGCCGCTTCTGGCGGACCAGAGCAGCGCACGGAAATGCCGTTTACCTTCCCGCCAGAGCTGTGCCTATTTATCTGCTTGCACTTTGATGTGCTTTTGAACTGCTAGGTTGGCAGGAGCAGGGACCGAGCAACGGGAGCTCACCTTGTCACAGGGATTCGAACCGCCGACCTGATCAGCAAGTCCTAGGCTCTGTGGTTTAACCCACAGCGCCACCCGCGTCCCCTTTCCCCTAGTGCTTTTGTGCAATTTCTGCCTTGTGGGTGAACCTTTTCAAATTGGGGGACTTGTCCCTTTTTGGGAACTGAAAAAGCTTGATTCCATGTGAATTTATGATGCCAAAAGTTGTAGTTGGCTGCTCATACTTGCTCTGCTGTATCCACCCAGATGCAGCTTGCCTAGTGTTAGATTTCTCCTTGCATTCAGGCTGCTTAGCATCACATGACAGAGACACAGTTGGTAACATTATACCCTTCAAGCTGTCAGCAATCCTCACGCATAGAAGCTGCCAAAGTATTGCTTTATCTGGCCTGTGGTATCTGAGTCTAGGGACAAGCCCAGGGATGTTGTTTTGTCAAAATAAGGAAGGAAAATAGAGAGTTAGCTTCTGTAATTTTATCCTCAAAACATTTAGTTAACTGCGGCTTCTCAGTCAGTCTGAATTGGGGGTTGTGGTTCATGCTAGCGATGGTCAGCTTCAAAATAAGCCAACTCCAAACTATGGGTTATGATGCTGGCTTGTTTCAACTAAGCAGAGTTAGTGCTAAGTTATGACTTCTGGTTCAGTTAGTGAAAGTGGACATAAAACCTTCTGGAGTTGTTTTCCTAGTCATGCAGGGTGTGGAAGGAGCACACGAGCCCAAGTTTTGCTGTAGCTTGTGTACATCCATGTGTTGCTCCTGCCAACTTAGCAGTTCGAAAGCACACCAGTGCAAGTAGACAAATAGGTACCACTGTAGTGGGAAGGTACATGGCGTTTCCATGCATTCTGGCACTCGTCACGGTCCTCTGTGTGCCAGCAGCAGTTTAATCATGCTTTCCACATGACCCAGAAAGCTGTCTGTGGACAAACGCCAGCTCCCTTGACCTGAAGCGAGATGAGCGTCGCACCCCATAGTCGCCTTTGACTGGATTTAATTGTCCAGGGGTCCTTTACTTTTGCCTTACATCCATGTGCTTGGGCCTTAATGACTAGAAGCCAGAGCAAAGATGAAAAGCCTGTGCAGCTTTTGTGTGTGTTTGTGCTGGAGAGAGCTAGGGCAACAACCTGTCTTCTGTGTCCCATTCTAAAAGGCCAGACCCCCATCTCCTAATGCCTGGGTGAGTCTGAAACAGTAGCAAGGATATTTCTCTCTTTATGTCAGGTTGCAAATAGTCCTTGTATGTCTTTTGCAGGACGTGCCTGATTTGATTTGATTTGAGTATTGTGGCACAAGCCTTGGCTAAACCCGTGGATATGATTGAGGTGCACATTTGAATTCCAGCTGCTATATATTATCCTTGGGAGGTTACCTGCTTTTATGTGATATTAGGACACTGCAATCAGTGCATTGTAAAAGTCCTTAGAGTGCTAATGTACGGAGTGGTTTCTTGTAATGATCAGTAATTTGCCTGAAAACTCTTCTAATCTGTTCTTGAGTAGCTTTCCAATTTTCTTCTATAAAGTTTTATAGCACTAGGAGTAGGTGGTTAGAAGGAGGAAAGAAAGATTATCTTTTATCATGTTGGAAGGATGTCATTGTGACCATGTCAGGCCTTTGGTAATAAAACATGACTGCACTTTTAGTAGAATATTGCCCCCCCCCCCACGGCAACTTCTATTTGTTTGCTTTACAACTCTTGCTGAATGTAATATTTAGTAAGATCATAATGTGTGTATTGCATGCAAGGCAATAACAAACCACATCCTTTCGAGTTTGTTGGAGTGTTTCATGATGGCAAATGTTGAGGATTGGGGACATGAATTTTGCAGGGGCCGCCAATGGGCACATTTGCATATCAGATAAACTGTTGTTGGTAGTATATATACACCACAATAGAATGCTTCTTTCAACTCTTAATTCCAACAAGTAGAGGTGACCCTGTGGGTGCCAGGAAAGGCCATGTGGGTGCATAGACACTCATGGGCACTGTGTTGGTGACCCCTGATATACAGCTACAGAGTCTGGGACTGATGGTCATGTGTACTGCAGAAAGCAATAGGAGGCCATGAGCCTTGGTTTATTAGGATTATGCTGTGTTTTATCATATCAGAAGATTAAGCTGTACCTCATATCACATCAAAAGGGACAGTTGTGGAAAGTTATGCTTTAGGCAGAGTGGTTTTCCATCTCCAAAAATGTTTATTGACATGGAGAGACTAGAAGGAGTTGAATTAATGACATGGGGAGACTAGAAGTTGCTTGCAATGCAGATTAAACAGCCATAACAGTTTCTGAACTTTCTAAAGATGCTGCAAAATTTAAAATGTAAAAAGTGTTTCCCTTTTTGAGGACCATAGGAAGCTGCCACATCCTAGATCAAACCATTGGTCCATCTAGCAACTCTTCAGGTTTTAAGATTGAGAATGTTTCTCCTCTTTACTTCTCAAATGGAATGCATATCCTCATTTTTTAAATGGTTTCATTGGCTCCTTGTCTACTTCCGAGCACAATTCAAGGGGCTGCCGTTAATCTTTTAAAGCCCTAAATAACTTAGGACTCAAATATATCAAGGACCGGCTTCTCTCATATAAGCCCGCCTATGCATTTAGATCCATTTCCAAAGCGCTATTAAGGTAAGCCGGGGAATATGCAGGAGAAATGATTTTGAGGAGATATGGAAGGTACTTGCAGAATTTGTTAAAACAGAAAGGGGCCAAACCATCACAAGAGGTGTTGAAATTTTGGGAGGTTGGATAGATACAATGGAATGGTGCAATACAATACAAATGGAATGCACATTTTTATTTATTTATTATTATTACTTTGTCAAAAAGGAAAAAAAGGAAAGATCCATTTCCAGAGCTATTCTTGGAAGCCCTTCCCTCCTCCATTGGATGAATGATAGGTGGGGCGGGGGGACTAGGCAATAGGGGATTTTGGGATCTATGTTTGTAGTTTTGTGGTTGTGAGCATGTCTGTCCACACACATATAGGGCAGTTCCCAGAGTGGGTTGGGATGAAGCTTTGGGGGATGCTGTGTTGGTCACACCATTTGAGGACCACTTGCGCTCCTTTGGATCAAGGGCATGGATAGCTTTTGCTAGAGCAGAATACAGTGGTACCGCAGGTTGAGTACTTACCGTATTTTTCGCACCATAGGACGCACCGGACAATAGGACGCACCTTGTTTTAGAGGGGGGAGAACAAGGAAAAAAAATTCTTCTGCTCTCTGCCCAGCGCCCCTTCAGCGAAGCGGCAGGAAGCGCTGCGCAGAGAGTGGGAGAATTTTCCCCCTTTTGTTTTCCCGCTCTAAAACAAGGTGCCATTTAAGGTGCATTCAGGCGGCTACCTTGGAAGCCTGGAGAGCGAGAGGGGTCGGTGCGCACCGACCCTTCTCACTCTCCAGGCTTCAGGTTCCTTTCGACCTGCTCTTTGGGGCTGGTGGGGAAGCCCACCACCAGCCCCAAAGAGCAGGTCAGGGAGCAGCGGCCATAGGCGCGCATCACCTCTCCAGCCGGGAGAGGGTCGCGGGGGGGCTGCTCTCCCGGCTGGAGAGGTGACGCGCGCCTATGGAGGCTCCTGCCATAGGCGCGTGTCACCTCTCCAGCCGGGAGAGGGTCGCGGGGGGCTGCTTTAGCCCCGTGCGTGCTCTCCCGGCTGGAGAGGTGACGCGCGCCTATGGAGGCTCCTGCCATAGGCGCGCGTCACCTCTCCTACCGGGAGAGGGTCGCGGGGGGCTGCTTTAGCCCCGTGCGTGCTCTCCCGGCTGGAGAGGTGACGCGCGCCTATGGAGGCTCCTGCCATAGGCGCGCGTCACCTCTCCTACCGGGAGAGGGTCGCGGGGGGCTGCTTTAGCCCCGTGCGCGCTCTCCCGGCTGGAGAGGTGACGCGCGCCTATGGAGGCTACTGCCATAGGCGCGCGTCACTTCTCCAGCCGGGACGGCGCGCGCGGGGCTAAAGCAGCCCCCCGCGACCCTCTCGCTCTGGGAGCTTGCGGGGCTGGGGGAGGAGGAAGCCCTCCGCCAGCCTCCAAACCATGTCGGGAGACAGCGGGAGGGCGCGCTGCGCCTCTCCCGCTGTCTCCCGAGTTTGCAGGGCTGGCGACGGGGAGGAGCAGGCTTCCCCCCCCCGCCAGCCTTCTAGCCAAGTCGGGAGACAGCGGGAATGGCGCGCTGCGCCTCTCCCGCTGTCTCCCGAGTTTGCGGAGCTGGCGACGGGGAGGAGCAGGCTTCTCCCCCCGCCAGCCTTCTAACCAAGTCGGGGGACAGCGGGATGGCGGCGTTCCGCCTCCCCGCTGTCGCCCGGGCTTGTGGGGCTAGAGGTGGGGCTCTCCTGAAGCCTGGAGAGCGAGGGGTCGGTGCGCACCGACCCCTCTCGCTCTCCAGCTTCAGCGAAAGCCTGCATTCGCACCATAGGACGCACACACATTTCCCCTTCATTTTTGGAGGGGAAAAAGTGCGTCCTATGGTGCGAAAAATACGGTAATTCGTTCCGGAGGTCCGCTCATAACCTGAAACTGTTCTTAACCTGAAGCACCACTTTAGCTAATGGGGCCTCCTGCTGCCGCCGCGCCGCCAGAGCACAATTTCTGTTCTCATCCTGAAGCAAAGTTCCTAACCCGAGGTACTCTTTCTGGGTTAGCAGAGTCTGTAACCTGAAGCGCCTGTAACCTGAATAGTATGTAACCCGAGGTACCGCTGTAGTGAAGAGGCTGGGCATAGCAGAAAGCAATCTGAACAAGCTGTCTGTGCTTCTGGCAGGAGAGCCTGTGCCTGTCAGAGAACATTCTTTTCCAAAACTTGAAACGGAACCCATGACTTCTCCATTTGCAGCTCTGCTGCTCATCGCAAATAGCATTTAGTAATACCCACTTGGAGAGCTTTGTCTCTCATCGCCTTCAGCAGCTGAGCTGCACAAATGTCACAATCTACTGCTCTATTGGTAGTTACTAGAGTATATCCCCAACTGTGACCCACCAGAAATCAACCCATTGTTGCGTTAGCAGAAGCCAGCACAAAGACTCTAGCTAGCACAATGGGGTTTTCTCCTCCCTCCCCTGCATGCCCCCTGTGCCTTTCCCAGATCCACTCTGGAGGGTCAGCAGAACCCCGAGGACAGTGTATTTTCCCTATGCATTTTTTCCTGTGTTATATTTTCCCTAATCTAATGCATTTTTCTATGTTGTTTTCACAAATGCATGCATTTTATGCAAACCTTAGCCATGTGTATGCATTTTTGTACACATAACTTGGCTGGAGAACATGATTTCAAAATTTGGAGAAGCATGAATTTCAGAATATGGCTATATTTTGGTTCACCTGTTGTGTTGGAAAGTGTAGACTAGATAGGTTCACCTTTTAATGCTAACTGAATCAAATGCTAAGTGGGCTTTTAAATAGAGAAGGACAAGAGGATGATGATAACGTTGATGACAAAATAATTTCTTTGTGCACAATTTCTGCCTATTGCTTTCTGGGCTCCATTCAAGGTGCTGGTTCACCGAACCCTAAGAGACTTGGAGTCATTCTATCTCAGTAATGGCTTCCATCCCTGTGTTTCATCATGACCTTTAAGATCAGCTGGAAACACCTCTTAACCTTGCCATTTATGCACCACCAGGACCACAAATACTTTTTGGTTGCTGCCTCTCGACTCGAGAATTGTCTTCCACGGAGGCCGAAGCCTAGGGGTCTTTTGGAAGCAGTGTAAGACCTTTTAATTGGCTTTTGGTGCCAGGGATAGGGTTGGGGGCAGGGAAAGATGGTGGTTAATTATTTTGTAATTGGGAGCTTTGCAGCTAAAATATTGTTACCTGCCCTAAGCACTTGGGATGGAGCCAGCTGGAAATCAAACGACACAAATGAAGAATGTAGTTAAGTTAACACAAAACGGTGCAAGGTCTGAATGTTGTGTGCTTTTCGCTTATGTCCCCTCCAGATTGATAAATATCTGTACGCCATGCGGCTCTCTGATGAGACTCTGCTGGATATTATGGGACGCTTCAGGAGAGAGATGCAGAATGGACTTTCCAGGGACTTTAACCCAACAGCCTCTGTAAAGATGCTTCCTACATTTGTAAGGTCTATTCCTGATGGCACAGGTAGGGATCATGTGCAGTTGTGCTTCTTTAACAAACAGTTTTCTGAAACAAAACCAGAACAATCTCTTGTTACTATTACGTGCACAATGAGAGCCATTAGCTACACATGTATGCATAAAGTGGTCCAAGTATGTAAAACTAAAAGAAACTCTCAGCAATGTTTGTACCAAAGAGAAACAGTGTTTTTAAAAAGAAACAAACCTCAGCCTGTTTCCCTGTGGCCAGTAGCTTTGGCTCCTGTTGTCTTGGGGTCAGGGTGTGTTGCTTGTACAAACTTAAGAAGAAGACAGTGTGTTTGAAACCCAAATCAAACAACAAGTTGCAGTCTATGCTCAATACCTAGACACAGTGGCTGCATTCAGATATAACACAGGCCCTTCCTTCTTTGGTGCTGCCGTGAGGAGGTAAGAAGCTTCTGCTTCTGCCTTTGACTAAACACAGTTTAGTTAGCTATCCAAACCCTAAACTGTGGTTAATCTTAAATTCAGTTTCTGAAAAGCGTAGGACATGTATGCCCCCAGCTGCCAAAAGATTCCATACATATGCAGTATAAAGTATTCAGTCAAATATTAAGCAGGTTTGCATAATAGTGTAAAACTGATTATACAAGTTACAGTTTTTAAGTGTCTTGTTGACTTGGATGTGAGTGTGCAGACAGGGTGTTAATTTGCAACATATCCCAGGGTGGATGTTTCTGAAGTGCTGCATTTGTATGAAGTGTATTCCATCGTTCAATTACTCTAGGGGAAAAAGGCCATCTGTTTTAGTGTGTGTTTTTCCTTTTTTTAAAAAAAGCTAATGGTGCTCAGTCTAAACTAGCGATGGACTACAGTGATAAAAGTCTGTTTGCACATTTTGCTTAATGCTCAGTACTTGTACAGAACAGTGATATTTAATTGGTTTTATCGACAGAATGGTTTAAAAATTACATTAGCTTCAAAATGATGCCGGTCCTGGATATTATGTTGCCCTAAGTCACTGAGATTATATATATATTTAATGAAAAATGGAGTGCAGAGCTGCTTGCTTGCTAAATAAATAAAATTATAATACACAATTTGGAGAGCTTTGCTGCACAATGGAGCATAATCAAAGAGCCATGGCGGTGCACGGATTCTGGGATGCAGCTCCCAGATCTCATGCTTCTTTGTCAGCAGCCCTGAAAGTATTGCCTCTTGGATGCTTGTGTAGTTTGTTCTGCTATTTAGAAATGTGTTTTCCCAAACTGACAGATTTGGGTCTCCCTATTTTGCTGGCAAACAAGACGAGTCAATTTGTATACCCGATACAATTTGCATAACTTCGGGCAAAAACACTGCTGTAACATCAGCTTGCAAGAGACTCAGGGTTGCCCTAAGAATAGCAAACTGATTTACCTCCTGGCCTAATTTCAATTCTTCATTGATTTCTTACCCACATGAGTGGACAGGCCCAAAGAGAGGCAGGTGAGAGTAAGGAATTTGTTGTCATTTTTGCTGAGATGAGAACATTTTTGGAAGGAAACCTTCTTTGGAAAGAGTAATAGAACACCTAAAAAGGGAAAATCCATGCTTGACATTTTATGTGGGTGTGATGTTAGTGCTGAAGACAGAAACAAGGCTGCTTTAGTGGGAAGTTACAGCTGTGTTGCAAGATTGTTGGGTGGGTATGATGTCCAAGGCTTATTTGTATGGGCGAAATTGATTGTGTCCAGGTGGCCAAGAATGCGTTGGTGGTGATAAAGTAAGAATGATGTGAAACTGAAAGTGAATGGTAAGCCAGCCAGTGTCATAAATGATCCAACATTGTATTTTGCTTATTACCCTTCCTGCTTTTTGCCACTTTTAAAGCTTAATGAAAATTCAGAAATCAATGAAGAATTGAAATTAGGCCAGGAAGTAAATCAGTTTGCTATTCTGAGGGCAACTCCGAGTCTCTTGTAGGCTGATGCAGAGCCTGTTTTGAGGGTTTGAACATCCTTTTAAAATAGAGTAGAGGGTGTGTGTGAGTGTGTGGATTTGCATCTGCATCCATGTACCTGAACTTCAGTGTTTGCCTGTGCTCTGTTTACACACACTGGGTTTTTCTTTAATCTCGTTCCATAGGTTGTTTTAATTGGTAATCTTAGTCTCCAAACAAATAAAGGATTGTGGTCTTTGCTTGTCTGATTAGATAGGAAGAGGCTAATCACTTGGGTTGATCAGATATATTTGCAGTGTTAAAAGGTGAATGCTGATAGTTTAACTTTCAGTACCCAATGCATTACTTTATGTAGTAGATGGCAAAGATTCATTGTGCACCCAGAGTGATTTGATGCTTAGGTGTTGATGTTCTGTTTCATCCAAAACAGAGAAAGGAGATTTCATTGCCCTGGATCTTGGTGGATCTTTCTTTCGTATTCTGCGAGTGAAAGTGTCTCATGAGAAAAAGCAGACGGTGCAAATGGAAACGGAGATTTATAACACTCCCGAGGATATTATGCATGGCAGTGGAACACGGGTAAGATTGCTTCCTAGGAATGTTCTTGCAATATATGAGGGTTGTAAAACATTTTTTGAAAAAGCTTCCACATGGTATTGTTTGGATTTTCTGATAGTCTTGAAGGATAAAATAAAAACTACTACCTTGTAATTTGAATTTTTAAAGGAAGTAAAAGACTTACCTTCAAAATCATTTGGTGGAAAGTTAGGATGCATATTTTTGAGGCCAACGTCTCTGTTGAGAATAATGCAGAATGCTAGATTTTTTTAATATTAGGAAACTGGATTTTTGTGATAATTTCTTCTAGTTTATTCATTGCAAACCAATGTTTCCTATACAATGATGGCTTGTTGAATTGGAAGGCAGCTTAGAATCCTGATCCATAGGTATGAAAATGATGACCCAGTTGTGAGCTAAAATATGTACTGCTGTTTTTTTGTTTATTTGTACACTTATTATGCCCCTCTAACTTTGTGACCCAAGATTCACAATACAGCAGTTCAGCTACAGTCACAAACAACTTGCTGTTATCTTTCTTTCTCTTGCCCTTGCATATGCAAATTGGTCCAAGTATACATTTTGCAGCCAGCAACTCAGGCTGTAGAAGCTACATGGATGGTTGGTGAGACCAAGAAAGGCTGGAGGAGTTTCTCCTATTTCCCCCAGCAAAAGCTCCTGTGTTAAGTTACAAGTATTGGAATCTGCTGTCACCAATGCTGCCATTTTTTAAAAAGCCTACTTTACCCAATCCATTGCCATTTATTTATCTTGCTTCCCCTAGGATGAGCCCTAATGCCTGGTTTCCTGTATGCTGGCAGCATGGCCATTAAGCCTGAATGTCAGTAATTTGGCCGGTTAGGCAGAGGCACTCTGGGAATCTTCTTGCTGTTGCAGAAATTCCCACTTTGAGCCAGTAGATTCCAGGCTCGCCTGTGCTGTTCTTGCTATTTGGCTCTTGAAAACATCTGCGCAGTCACTTCAGCATGTGAAAGTGGCTCTCCTAAATGTCCCAAATGGTCTTGTTGGTCATTACTGAATGAGAGAGGTCAGCATCAGTCATACAGTAGTCAAAGAACCAAATTTCTTCTGTTTTATGTTTTGGGGAAAGTCTGTTGCGTTCCTGCGGCCGACACCTTATTCTGCCTGTGGTTCAATAAAGATGACAGTGCAAATACTCTTTCATAGTTATTTAAAATGTATTTGTCTGTTTTTCAGGATCCTTCCAATATCCCAGCTCCATGACATTTCAGTTTCTTGGGCGCTAGAATCAGTTTTTTTTAATGAACCAGTATCAAAATGCTAAGGTGCCAGGGATGGGGGCAAACCTTACATAATTTTGTCAGGTATTTGGATTTCTGATGGCATGTTAAGTAACTTGTTATTGGACTCCAACTCCCATGAGCCCCAGCCAGCATATCAAATGGCTAGGGATGCTGGGAGTTGTAGTCCAGCAGCATCTGAAGAGCTTAGGAACTTCCTCTGGCCTAAAAAGATAACACAAGCTGCTGTTTCCACTGCAACAAGTAAAATAAAGGGTAGAGGTTGGGCCCTAAAGCTGCACTGCTCTTGTCACTATTTACTGGCAGCTTGGTGATTTGAGCCCTACGCCTCTTCCTAGAAGGGATCCCAAGGGTCATCTGGCCCACCCCTCTGCAGTGCAGGAAGGGATGCATTGGCCTGTTCAGTTTTGGAACACGCATGTTGTTGCCAGGCTGTAAAAGTCAAATGGATGCCAACAACAGCTTTAAGGCTCACCAAGCTTTAGGCTTGCCCCCAAAAGATTTTGGAGATAAATGATAGGGCATTTTCTGTGACTTTGCAAGGAAGATAAATGGGGAGGGTATAATGTAAAAGCAAATGGCTTTATGTTAAAAAAAAAAAAGGAAGATTTTGGGATTTTACTTGAAGTAAAGGCTCAAGCATCAGAGGAGCCAATTCTCTTGTTCTGTATCTAGTCGTATTTGTGCTGTGCCACCATTTCCAGTTTCCCCATTGCAGCACTTGTCACACCTGTTCTATGGCATGGAAAGAGCTGCAGCACTGAAACTGTAATTGGAGCTCAAGAGTTCTGCATCGTTTGCCTGCATAGTGCTACGTTGAAAAATAAAAATAAAAAGCTCTACATAAATTAAATATGAAACCAGTTCCAGGCATATGCTTTTAAAGAATGGGAGAAGACATTTTCACTCTGCATGGAATCGGCATTCTGGTTATGATTCATCAATGCATTTAGGAGCTGCCAATTGAAAATGCTTGCTTGGGATAGTTCAGCTGGGGAAGGAGGACTGAGTGGAAGAGGCAAATCGTGACTAGCCCCAAACTGAAAGTTATTTTCCAGTGTTGCAAACATTTCGTTCCAGAAAGCAATGGGCTATATTCAGATTTGCCACTCAACTGATGGTAAAATGTCCATCAGTGGAATGGGGAAGGTGATTTTTCTTTAAAGTTAGCTGAATGACACCATTGAATACAACTCAGTAGGTCTGTGACACCCGCAGTTCTGTAACTTTTAAAAGCAATTGTTTAAAAAGGGGCAGTTGGGTGTTGGGCTCCTTGGGGGGTGGGGAATTAAGGAGGAAGATTCTTCTAGCATTACAAAATCACCCCAGATTTAAATCAGGAATATTTGATTTAGATCATTATTTTTATTTGTGATGTATGAGTGTTGTTTAGCCTTGTAAATAATAATATACTTGCTCGTAGAGGTTTTTAACCTGCCAAATGGGCATTCCTACTCTAAACCCAGTTGCTTACCTGTGACATGAAATGCATTGGATAATGTCTGTCGAGAGTGCCAGTCTAAACTTTATTACCCAGTGCAGAGGTAATATTTCTAATTTTGTAACTGGCTAGGAGATCAGAAATGTGCTGTAGGCTCATGTTTCGTCCTTCCCTCTCCCTGCATGAGTTCCTCCCTGCCTTCCCTTTTCAGAGTTGACCATGGTTAGTATAATGTGTAGCAAACCATGGTTAATTCAAACCAGATTGTGTTATAACCACAACTGAAGTCAACACTAAGGCCATCAAAAGAGCACTTCTGGATCAGGTCAGTGGCCCATCTGGTCCAGTATCCTGTCTTCACAGTGGCCAACCAGAAGCCTATGGGGAACCCGCAAGAGACTTGAACCCAACTGTGCTCTTCCCGCTTGTTTTCCCCAGTAACTGCCATTGAGAGGAATACTGACAGTGGAGGCAGAACATGCACATCGTAGCTATCAGGGTGTTTCACAGAGTTAAAATGACAAAGAATTGGTGAAAGAGAGCTTTATGGAACAGGCTATTGGGGTTTTTATTATTATTATGGCATAAGCCATAACTGACAGGGTGCTTTCGACAGCTTCTGGCTGATTGCTCAGGAAAGCAGAGAGACAGAGAAAACACAGGCTTTATAGTCCTTTTTATTATGATTCCAGATGCCAAGGCAAGTCAGCCAAGCACCTTTCAGTTTCTAACATTGCTCCAAGTGAAACTCCACATCTCTCCCTCCTCCGTACTTCCCTATTCATCAGGCTCCTGCCCTCTTCTACAGTGGCTGTTAAGGGTCCCCCGCCTTTGAGCCCTTTGCTCTGCTATTCTCAGTGAACACCTGGTTTTAGGGCACAGGACGGGTTCTGGGAGACTCTCCAGCGACAGCATATCAGTCAGCTGCTGCTCGGGCCCTGTCTGCTCAGTACTACTTAGCTCTTCATCTCCCATTATTTCTCAACTTCTTCCCTCTTCTTCCTCTGGGGTGTGCCCTGTGTCAAACCAGTCCTGTAGATCTATGCTATCTGCCCTTTCCTCCTCTGGGATGCTCCTGGGGAGGTGGTCTCCACCACTCCTCTTCATCTGCCCAGGCCCTGACAATAACCTAGCAGTGACTAGAAGATCAGGAAAATGTATGCCTTCCTAGTGTGACAACATTTTCCGTACCATGGATTTCACTCTGACCTGCTTCTAAGGAAATGTGTTTACGGTTGCAGTGACAACCAGTGAGAGTTGTTCGCAGAGAAGTCTGCTGAGCATTATGGCTTCAATGGAGGATTCTGCCCCATGTATGAAATGCATACCAAAGGACCGGATTCAACAGTGTAGTCCTGCCAGAGGATGCTCGCACAAGGTGTTCTGCCGGTGCAGCAGGGCTTCTCTCCGCTCCCTTTGCACACCCTAAAATTGGCCTGGGGAGGTTCAGGAAACCCCAGAACCTCCCCAAGTGGGAGGAGAGAGCAGATCATTCCTTCAGGCAAGCAAAAAACGCTTGCCCTGACTGAGTGATCTGCTTAACACCACATTGAATTCCACCCGAAAGCCTTACTTTTCAAATGTTCCAGTTTTATAGGACTGCCACCAAAATAGTATTTATTGGTATGGGATCACCTAATAATTTTTCCAGTAGTGGCTATGGGTATGAAGCTGCAATTATTATTTTTATCAGGCTTTTAAAATGTCTTATTGTCCTTCCTTTCTCCTCAGCTTTTTGACCACGTTGCTGAATGTTTAGGCGATTTCATGGAGAAGCAGGAAATCAAGAACAAGAAGTTGCCTGTTGGGTTCACATTTTCTTTTCCATGTAGGCAAACCAAGTTAGATGAGGTAAGAATGCAGGCGGCATCTGTGTTGCATCTGAAGTTGCTTTTAGATATGTAATTGTCTGAATCTGTTTTTATATACGTAACGGTTTTAAATTGTTTTCATATATACACTTGTTTTATATACAGTGGTGCCCCGCAAGACGAACGCCTTGCAAGACGAAAAACCCGCTAGACGAAAGGGTTTTCCGTTTTGGAGGCGCTTCGTAAAACGAATTCCCCTATGGGGTTGCTTCGCAAGACGAAAAAAATCTTGCATCCCCCCGCGGGTTTTTTCCGCTTTTTCCGCCCTTTTCTTAAGCCGCTAAGCCGCTTATCAGCTGTTCCGCTGATAAGCCGCTTAACAGCTGATCGCTGGAAGCCGCTTGACAGCTGTAGCACTAATCCGCTAAGCTGTCAATGGGCTTGCTTCGCAAGACGAAAAAACCGCTATATGAAGAGCCTCACGGAACGGATTAATTTCGTCTTGCGAGGCACCACTGTATATGTTTTTACGGTATTGTGGAATGGCTTTGGGATGCTTCATGGGAAGTGATCCATAAATACACAAATAACACTGCACAACTTTATTACTGTGCAGAAGAAACATAGGAACCTGCCTTACCCAAAAGCAGACTGCTAGACCATTTAGCCCAGTACTCTGTCTATGCTGACTGGAAGCAGTGCTCCACGGATTCAACTTCCCCTGCCCCACCTGGAGGTGGCAGAGATTGAACCAGGGACTTCTGGCAGGCAGAAAGAACATGTGCTGTGAATCTTCCCCAACTAGATGGTACTAAAGTGCCCTTTAGCTGATATGACTTGGTTCGAATGAACGTGCTTGGAATATTGTTCTTGTTGCAATATTGTGTGTGGAAACCATCGGAAGACACTTGAATTAGAACTTCATCTCTCCCAGCACGTGGCCAGGAAGCATGCAGTGTTTTTGGATTTTGGAAGTATGGACCTGTTTAATGTTACAAAGAAGACCACTGAGAGCCCCATATAAATCCATCGTATGGAAGAATTTAGCATGTGAACTGTATATGCATACTGTTAAGCATGATTCCCTGATTATGGTACCTCCAAAATGGAGATGTATAATGGTAGCAAGGGTGGGTAATGGAGTATGTGAGTAGATTTGTTCACCTGTATTATGTCCTCCATGAGAACGTGAGCAAATTGATGCGTAGGAAATTCAGCAGTGTCACCACATATGAAAACTGATCATCAACTCATTTTCCCCCCATGACACTGAAAAAGTGAGTCTTGACTCAGAGAAACACTGGGCCTAATATCTTTAGGCCATTATTTTATTTTATTTTATTTTTCATTTCATTAGGGTGTTCTAATAACCTGGACAAAACGTTTCAAAGCAAGTGGTGTCGAGGGAGCAGATGTAGTGAAGTTGCTAAACAAAGCCATCAAGAAGCGTGGGGTAAGATTATCTTTTTATATACATGTATAGCTAGCATTGATACATGAACTTGGTTGATAATGGAACATCTTTTGTTACTTGCAGATGTCCGGAATTGTGTCAGTCTTTTTCAGTGTCATTGTAGAATGATTAGATGGTCGCTAATTTCACATTGCTTTTAACTCCTAGTAAAAGTATTGAGCCAAGAAGATGTTCAGACTAAGAAACCAATTTCTTGGGGAGGGGGCTATATAGCATTTCTTGTTCTAAATAATATTATATACCAAACAAACTTCCATAGACTCAACAGCCTTAGATTCAAACAATCCTCTCTTAATATCACAGTGAAGTTTTATGCATGTTAACTTGGAAGTTCATCCAGCTGAATTCCCCATTGAATGGGACTTGCAGCCAAGTCAATGGACCTAGAAGAGAAACCTAAGATAGTTTCAAGTATTGGAAAGTTCTGTGTATGTAGCTGCATTTGACATGGATAGGATAGGTCTTTCAGTGGTCCAGAAGTCAATGAGTCTTTTTTTTTTTGGGCTGATGGAGTTTTTGAGAAGAAAAGGAACTTGAGACCCTGGGTTAGTAGTAATAAGGGGACAAAATATGAAACCACGAACAGCCAGCAGACCTAAACAATGTGTCCAGTAAATAACATTTACTGAGATTCTCAGTCACAGTAGCAAGTAGAATATGCCTATCCAAAGGTGTTTGTTAAAATTGCATATTAGAAATATTCCCTTTCATTTTGAAGGACTACGATGCAGACATCATGGCAGTTGTCAATGACACCGTAGGGACCATGATGACCTGTGGATTTGATGACCAGCGTTGCGAAGTTGGCTTGATCATTGGTATTGACATTTGATTCCTTTGCCAAGCATAATGCATGTTGACATTTTTGGTTTGCGCGTGCGCGCTCGCTCTCTATATATATAAAGCCTGTTGACGAATCCCATTGCCTTCTTTTAAGGTACCGGCACTAATGCCTGCTACATGGAAGAAATGAGACACATTGATCTGGTGGAAGGCGACGAAGGGCGGATGTGCATCAATACCGAATGGGGAGCGTTTGGAGACGATGGCTTGTTAGAAGACATCCGGACTGAATTTGACAGGGAGATCGATCGGGGTTCTGTTAACCCTGGGAAGCAATTGTAATTGAGCTTCCTTTCTTCTACTGTTCTTGTTTTACACTTTCTTTTAAGAATAATTTTTTATTAACCGACCAATCACATCAAATCAAACCAAATTACATAAATTCCAAATTACGCAGCCGAATTTTAAATTTTTGTTGGGGGTACCCATATTTCAAGTTCCGGAGGGGATCCAATCAACTTCTTGCTTCTTACTGCTGTTTTAATGTCCACAAATCTAACCTTATGATGTTCACAGTACTATCCAGTCCTTTCTTATTGTTTTTCCACATCTCTTCTTGTTATTTTCATATATTTTTCCTTTCTCTTTGTGACCTCTGATAATCTCCGCAAGCTGGTTAGAACAGTTTGTAATCCTGCGTGGATATTATTTTTTTTATCCAGTAGCCATATCCAGACGTTTTCCATATAACATCACTTCCATACATCAAAACAGTCTTAGCGTCATTAATCTTCACCAATCTGCCTCCTTTCTCAAAACCTCTGAGGAGATTCACTAGGAATGCAGTCTGAAAACAAGTCCATTCTTCCTCCCGGCTATAAATCCTTTGGCAAGATGGCGACTCCGAATTAATTGCTGCGCCATTCCCAAAAGCTCTTATTGCTTCTCGATCTTCATAAAGCATACTTTTGGTTAAAGTTAATCTCCACACAGACCTTAATCATCCTGCTTGGGTCAGTTCAACCGGCGATTCTAATGAGGAGGGGTTCTTGTAAATCACATAGAAGGAAAGTAAAAAAGGTTCCCCCCCCCATTCAGTCCCGTTGTCAACATACCCAGCCTTTGGTGTATCTTCATCGTAAAATATTCCTGTTTCTCCAACCCATCGTCTTCTTTCGCAGAGGTCACTTAAATTAGCAGACTTCACTCCCCTTCTTCGCTTGAAATATGTGCATTTGCTTCTTTTGTACTTAATTATTCTAGTGCGCGATCAGAAACAGTGTCCAGGAGAGCCGAGGTCCACACGGGGGCATTCTGCCTAGGGCCCTCACCCCCTTCTTTCGAATTAGGGGGTGATTTATGGGCACAGCAGGCAAGGGCAGTGTTCCCCATTTCCTTGGGGCAACAAGGGAGGCTGCCTACTCCCATAACAGCTTCTTAATTACCCTGTGTGGGTCGGAGAGATGGTATTGTCGGCCATCTTCCAATGCGCCCCCTAGTGGCTCCCTCTTGTTTTAGACTTTCATGCCTGTCCCAAAGGTTTGTGGTTGGGAGTTACACCTTAAGGCTTGGAACCTTAGATCCACGAGCAGAGCCTCCTTCCATTCTTGCCTCCTTCCCTTTTGCTCACCACTCCCCAAGAAGACTTGTGGATGGTTTCAGGACTTTCTAGAATGACCTGGGGAACTAGCAAGGCAGAGGGATTCTTGCAGCTGGGGGAAAATTTGTCAGAAATTGGGGGACCCGCCCTTGAGTGAGTGGAAGTTCCCTTCATTTTTGCTACCCATCATTCTTTCTATACTGTTGGCAAGTGTGTGTGTGTGTGTGTGTGTGTGTTAAGGTGGGTGGTCTTGGTTGAGTTCAACTGCGAGGGGGAGTGATTTGCTCAGGATTTCCACACTGTGTAAGCATGATGGCTAAAGAAGGAGTTGAACCCTAAGGATGCCTCCCATCGGCACCTACTGGGAATTGATCTTGGGTAACTATATGCAGGAGCAGGCCACACGCCTATAAACTACTCGTGAGTATGTCTGATTTGTGTTTCTGCCGTAATATCTTTCCAGGTTTGAGAAGATGGTCAGTGGCATGTACATGGGCGAGCTCGTCAGGCTGATCCTTGTCAAAATGGCCAAAGAAGGTCTTCTTTTCGAGGGGAGAATCACTCCTGAACTTTTAACCAAAGGGAAGCTAGAAACAAAGCACGTTTCTGCCATGGAGAAGTAAGTAGCTTTGAAGCTTTCCTCCTGCATTTCCAACCTAGAATACAGTACTTGTGTAATGAAATGTAGTGGAATATATGCAAGAGCAACTCCTGGATGGGCTTTTGAAAATATAGAGCTTTGTCATTATCTTAATAGGCAGCACTTTCCAGCTTTCAAATGACATTCAGTGTATGTACGTCCTCTGAAGCTGCAGCCTTTTGACCTGACATTTTCTGGCTTTGCGCCATGTGGCCTATTTTAAAACAATGGCTTCCAGAATTTTACCCTTAACTGGTCTCGCTGATTACAAATGGTGCACAGTACAGAGAACCCACCACCCAAATCCAGCACAGTGGAACTGAAAACCTCTTTGTGCTCCGTAGGCTCTTAATATCGCAGATTCTCCCTTCCCCTTCCTTTCCTTGCAAGATTTCCACGGGACTCTGCTGCACCCATTCTCAGACTCTCGCAACACACTCCCTCGGTGAGCAACCTGCCCATCCGTCAGGATTGTGTTACCTTATCGTAACTTTTTTTTGCGGTTTCTGTTTTTAGGAGCAAGGAAGGTTTGCAAAAGGCCAAGGAGATACTTACCCGTCTTGGGGTTGAGCCCTCCCACGAAGACTGCGTCGCCGTCCACCACGTGTGCACAATCGTCTCCTTCCGCTCTGCCAACCTGGTGGCTGCCACTCTGGGGGCCATCCTTAACCAGCTGCGGGACAACAAGGGAGTGGGCCGCCTGCGCACCACCGTGGGGGTTGATGGCTCCCTTTACAAGATGCATCCGCAGTAAGAGCCTGCCAGGTTTCCATAATTACATCTTGGCACCTGTTAGGGACTGTCTCTTGCAAAAGGTCAGAGATGTAGCACATCCAGCTGACATTTGGCTGTGTGCTCTGGACTTGGGCTAAGTAAACAGAGCTCTCAAAGGAGGTGAAAGTGGGCTGTAAATATCACAGTCCAAAGGCAGCTCAGTAAGATAGGCAGGAGGCAGTGCTTGCAATGCACATGGAATAATAGAAGTTGGAAGGGACCACAAGGATCATGTAGTCCAACCCCCTGCAATGCAGGAATCTTTCACCCAATGTGGGCTTGAACCCACGGCGCTGAGATTGAGAGTCTCAGGCTCTTCCAGCCGAGCTGTCCCTCAGGATACCAGGTAGCTGCTTGCAGCAGGCAATCTTTACAACTAGTTTCCTGCACATTGCAGTGATGTGCCCATAACATGCAATAGCCTGTAGTTTATCTCCCCCCCCCCCCGTTAATTTGTACCATACAGATGCAAGGGGGTACTTTGCAGTTACACACTCCAAACCACCCTGTGATTCTTGGGTGGTATAGAAATTTAATAAAGAAAATAAACAAGTGATGCCACACCATTGGAAAAGCAGCTGTGGAGGCTCGTTGTTTTGTTTTGTTTTGTTTTGGTGTTGCCTGGATATTACTCTTAACATATCTGCCTGTATGTGGAAGATAACTTGTCTTGGAGAAACAGAGCAACAAAGGTTTATACTGCTGGGGCTGGGGAAGCTGTGGCTCCCAGGGGCAAAATGTGGCCCTCCAAGCCTCTCTATATGTTTCAAAGCACATTCTGAGCCTAGGAGTTTGTTTTCAGTAGCAGAACTGAGCTGAGCTCACCATCTCTTTTTCACAAAAGTCGCTCATAGCCAGCTTTACTTCAGCAGGCTGATTTAAGCATTTTATTGTTGCCTAGCTCAGTTGGTGGAATATAAGACCCCCTGCATTGCAGGGGGTAGGACTAGATGACCCTTGTGGACCCTTCCAGCTCTACAGTTCCATGATTCTACAAAATCACCCAGCCAGTAGACCCCAATGGCCGTTCTCCCACCCACCTCTGGTGTTGGCTGTGTGTGCGTGCATATAAGCAGAGTGGGTGTGGATCAGTATCTGTGTGCTAGGCAGGCACCCCATTCCCAGTGCCCCGTCCATTAGGCCTGCAATGCTGGAGCAGCGTGGGAGCTACTTCCTGCGATTATTTCTTACTCTGCTCCTGTGATGTCTGCAGAGAGGAACCATATGCAAGAGCTGGACAATGTGGCTCCTTCCCACGCTGGCTTTGTCACTCTCCTGGTGGTGGCATTACCAGTTTTAGAAAGAACCATGTCCTTTAGTCTTCCCACAGCATTCTCCTGTATGGATATTTCTGGTCAGGTGTGGGACTATGACACAGGAAAGTTCCTTGCATCTCTCAGATGGCATCGACTCTCAGTTAATGTCTGGATTGCAGTTATATGTGCTGTTTTTGCATCATTAGGAGCTCTGCCTTG
The DNA here is from genome assembly GCF_964234715.1 of Podarcis melisellensis. Classification (NCBI taxonomy): domain Eukaryota; kingdom Metazoa; phylum Chordata; class Lepidosauria; order Squamata; family Lacertidae; genus Podarcis; species Podarcis melisellensis. The sequence continues at coordinate 70,665,995 of NC_138537.1, read as the reverse complement.
TATCTATAAAGCAAACTGCTATTACACTAGATCAGGATGGGGAACCTGTAGCCTTCCTGATGTTGCTGGACTACAACTCCCATCATCCTGACCACTGATGGGAGTTGTAGTCCAGCCCATCAGATGGGTCTGATGGGAGTTGTAGTCCAACAAAATTAGCTGGGATGCATGTTTCCTATTTATCCACTGTCTAGACAGCTCCTTGGCCTGACCCAGTGATTTCCCCCCCACACCTTTAATTAAGGAAAAATTCCTATTGCTGAACCTACTGTCCCCCCTCCCCTTGCAGGTATTCCCGACGGCTGCACAAAACCGTGCGCCGCTTAGTGCCCGACTCAGACGTGCGCTTTTTGCTGTCAGAGAGCGGCAGCGGCAAGGGCGCTGCGATGGTGACAGCGGTAGCATACCGGCTGTCAGAGCAGCACCGCCTGATAGACGAGACTCTGGCTGAATTCAAGCTCACTCACGAGCAGCTGCTGCAGGTGAAGAAGAGGATGAGGATGGAAATAGAAGCAGGCCTCAAGAAGAAATCGCACGATCACGCCAAAGTCAAAATGCTGCCCACCTTCGTCCGCAGCACACCTGATGGGACAGGTAGGTCTTTAGTCCTTGGGAAGGGAGCTTTGGAAGAGGCAGCCTAGTTTCCTCATTGCAGAGGGAGGCAGCTCATAATCTAAGGCTGGGAGCCCCCAGATAGAGGGGGGGCATTCTTTCCATGCATTTCTGGTTTGCTTGTTTTTAAAATACTGAGGTGCTGCTTTCCCAGCATCAGTTCAAAGTGACTTAAGAACACAGAGAGAAAAATAGAGTTACAACCATATCAAGTTCACAGAATTAAAGAGTGGAATGCAATAACTTAAAAGCATATGGACCAGTGAGAAAAGTTGCGCTTAGGGGGACATTTCAAATGAAAAAAGGAACGTTTTACAGCCCCACCCCCGAATGCAGCCAAGGAGACATTTCTCCATAACTGCCTCCCCCCCTTAGTTCTTGTAGAATTTTGTGTTCAGGAAACTGAACTCAAAATGCAGTTTCAGGTTGCTATCACTTTTCATTGGGGAAATGGAAATAAAATAGATTATGTCCTTAGACTGATGTCGCCCTCCCCACTTTGGAAAGCTCCAAACTGCTTTGTAGAACCAGTTGATGTTGAAGAGCAGGTTGGAGAACCTGGTGGAAGCATTTTCTGAGGAGTCAGTGGGGTGCAGAGGGTGTAGATGCCTGTTTAAATCTTGGCCTGTATCTAAAAGTTGAACAGATTTTGAATTCATTAGCTCTAATAAATATGTGCCATGCCATATTGATCCTTAATATCAGTCCTACAGATTTATTTAGTACGTTTACAGTGCAGTTATGCATGTTTACTTGGAAGTAACACCTACTATGCTCAATTGGGCTTACTCCCCAGTAAGTGTATTTAGGATTTTAGCCTTAATATACCACTTTTCAGCTGATGAGGTTTTCATATGCTCTAGTCATCCCAATTCATCAGAAACAGAAAATCACAATTGTGGTCCAACTAAAATTTCCCGTGCCTTTCTTCTGTGAGGATGGCAATAAAAACATATCACTGCTCCATGATGAGCTAAGATTCACAATTCCTAGGGACCACTTTTTCTTAGTTTGCCGACACCTGCCTGATTTGATTTTTGCTATGTCAAATGAGTCCAGTGAACATTCAAGACCCATCTTTGCTTAGATTGTAGATGTGCTTTTGGAAGGTTTCTTAGGATGTGGAGAATTCCAGTTTGAAACCCATCACATCACATACAGTGGTACCTCGGGTTAAGTACATAATTCGTTCTGGAGGTCCATTCTTAACCTGAAACACCACTTTAGCTAATGGGCCCTCCTGCTGCCGCCGCGCCGCCAGAGCACAATTTCTGGATTAGCAGAGTCTGTAACCTGAAACATATGTAACCACTGTACAGGTTCTGGTCAGGTTCGGTATTCCAGAATCAAGTGGAGATAAAATCAGTTCAGCCTCATTTCACCACATGAAAAAATGCCCCTGGCAACGGACAGGAGTCCTTGCTTTGTCACTTACTCATTAACTGAGTGGTCCTTTAGACTTCCAGTGGGTTTTTGATGTTGCACTCAATTGGTTCTTGCATTTCCTTGTCTCTCTTCCTGATGGCTCTGTAAAACAAAAGCTTGCCTTTCTTTGAAAGAGCACACCTTTTAAATGAAGATGGAGAAACATCGCCATCTGCTGGCTAATGTTCCATGTATGTATAGTAATTCATCCATTCCCAGCGAGCCAACTTCTCTTGCTTTTTTTGAAGAGAATAAATGCATTGCAGTGTGTCCCCACCCTCCACCCTGTAGAGAAATCCTACTTGTTCAACCAAGGGTTTCCCCCAACACTGTCACCATGTAAATAAGTTTCCTATGTATAGGGCTTTCCTTTCCCACACTGCCAGCATGTAATGCTTTGTTATTCCAAGTTGTCAGCGTGAGAGAGAGACTAGTGAAAAAACCAAGCCTGACCACTAGTACTGCCGCCACCCCTGTTGGTCCCCACCCCCCATCCTTAGCCTAGGAAAATTCAGTTTTTTTCTGGGTGTCCTTGGGATTCACACATATAAGAGCCAAACAGTTTATTCACTGTCTTTTGAGCCTCCAACCTACAAGTTACTCAGCCAGGTACAAGATGCCGAGCCGAACTTACTCTAAGAAGCCACCCAAGGTTAAATGCACAAATGTTTGTAAAAATAAACATGAGAACCCAATACCACAGAAGGTGGTTAATAAAAGGCTTAGAATGTAAAGATACCATTGGGAATTCAAGTACAGATAAAAAAATAACAAAGCTAGCTTGTCTCATCCTCTATTAGGGTCACAGACCTCACTAACAAGCTGAACCCAGGAATATGTGGTTGTTGTGATTCACAATCAACATCTGAATGGGGGCCATTAGACCCAGGCCAAAGACCAGTTTTTATCAGAAAGGCAGAAGGGTTGCTTTTTCCATTAACCTGTCAGGGCCTAGGGGCATCTTTGCCCAGCACCAGGGGGTGTATATGCTGAAAGACTCAAGAGGATTTTTGCACAGTCATTGCGACCTTGATGTGATCTTGCATCAGGCAAGATGGACTAATTGAACGCGACTTCTCCCCTCAGTAAGACGGTTCTCAGAATCCTGAGCGGCAAGCCATTTAAAAATGAGCCAAAAAAGGGGAATACTTATCTTTCAGTCCTCCTTTCTGCTCTCCTTCAGTTAACTACATGTGCTGTAAGTCATGTATTTTGAAGAAGTATGTTCTCACCTGGCTGCTTCTATTTTGTAGTAAAAACATTCATGTTTGTGTGTCCAGATTAGGGTCCCGTCCTGTTTTTTGTTGCTTGATTCTGAAAGCGCCCCTTTAGGGGTAAGTAGAATATGGGGCGGTTTTCAGCAGTAAACCAGCATTGGGCATTACATTGCATTAGGCCTTTTTTTCACCAAAATAAAAGTAGCCAGGTTAAGCGTGTTTGTTTAAATGCATGAATAACTTGAGCTCAGTGTAAGGATGCGTTGAGCTCAGTGTAAGGATGCGTTCTTGTTACCGCCTCAGAGTGCCGTGAAGCCCCACACCCCAGTTTCACATTGCCTTCGGCATGGCTTCATTAGCGTCAGGTGGGTTTCTGTTTGTGTACACACCAGATGGCATTTACGAGGCAGGGATGTGTTTACACCATGCAAAGGCGCACGTTAGTGTGTTGGCGTATCACACGAACGCTCCGCCCGCGCTCCTCCCGGGGCTGGAAAGGTTTAACTTCCTGTTTGCTAGTAAAACTGAATTACTGTGTTCAAAATGATGCAAACCTTGAATTACTGTGTTGCAAAATGATGCATGTACAGTGGTACCTTGGCTTACATACAGGTTACATACGCCTCAAGTTACAGACTCCACTAACCCAAAAACAGTGCTTCAGGTTAAGAACTTTGCTTTAGGATGAGAACAGAAATTGTGCTCCGGCGGCGCGGCAGCAGCAGGAGGCCCCATTAGCTAAAGTGGTGCTTCAGGTTAAGAACAGTTTCAGGTTAAGAATGGACCTCCGGAACGAATTAAGTACTTAACCCGAGGTAAAGGGACCCCTGACCATTAGGTCCAGTCGTGGCCAACTCTGGGGTTGCAGCGCTCATCTCGCTTTATTGGCCGAGGGAGCCGGCGTACAGCTTCCGGGTCATGTGGCAAGAGTGACTAAGCCGCTTCTGGCGAACCAGAGCAGCGCACGGAAACGCCGTTTACCTTCCTGCTGGAGCGGTACTTATTTATCTACTCGCACTTTTGGGCTTGCTTTCGAACTGCTAGGTTGGCAGGAGCAGGGACCGAGCAACGGGAGCTCACCCCGTTGTGGGGATTCGAACCGCCAACCTTCTTATCGGCAAGTCCTAGGCTCTGTGGTTTAACCCACAGCGCCACCCACGTCCCTTTAACCAGAGGTACCACTGTATAAATGTGTGTCACCAACATAAAAAGTTGGGAAAGCTCTCGCTTGGGGACTCCTATTGATGTGAAGCTGGGGTGAGGAACAATGTACCACATGGATATGTATATATGCACACATTTCTACAGGATGCATATGCATTTTGGATAAAGTTGTGTAAACTCTTGATTAAGAACCCAGCACTGGAAACACAATGAGTTCACAGTAGATGACAGAGCCTTTTCCTCCTGTAAAAGCGCTGGGGACTAAAAGTTCGGAAAATTTAGATGCGTTGTTCCTCACTTCCTGCTTGGTCAAAATTATTTCATTGCAGAGAACGGAGACTTCCTGGCCCTGGATCTTGGAGGAACAAACTTCCGAGTTTTGCTTGTGAAGATCCGAAGTGGTAAAAGGCGAATGGTGGAGATGCACAATAAAATCTATGCCATTCCTGTAGAAGTCATGCAAGGTACCGGAGAGGAGGTGAGCATGTAGTGCAGAGGATGTTGTGTTGTTGCTATCTTTCAGAGACTGCACAGTGCTTGTGATACACACTAATTTATTTTGCTTTTTCCAGCTGTTTGATCACATTGTTTCCTGCATCTCGGATTTCCTGGACTACATGGGAATAAAAGGTGCACGACTCCCCCTGGGCTTTACGTTTTCTTTCCCTTGCAAACAGACAAGCTTAGATGCTGTAAGTTATTGTTCTTATTTCCGTAATGAAACTTTTCCATATGTGTTTTTTAAGAGTGGATTTTCAGCTGCAGTTTAGCGGTTGAGAAGAGGTATGCAGGCAGACAAGCGTGAGTGTGAGCTTTGCACATGCAAAGAATATTGACACAGTCAGTATTCCTTATACTGAGTTAAGACCAGTGGTCCATCTGGCTCAGAATAATCTACACAGAATGGGAGCCACCTCTCCAGTCTTTCCAAGGCCTTAATGGAGATGTTGAGGATTGAACCTGGGAGTTCTTGCCTGCAAGGCATGGGCTGTTATCACTGAGTTAAGCCCCACCGTACCTGCAGATTCTAGACTTAACTGCAGCATGCCTTTAAAAGTGATGCCGAAACAAGCTATTGCAGGGGCATAGCTGGTTGCTATCAATCTTTGTTGTTAACTCATGTTCCCATGGTAACAACTAATGAAAGGAGATGCATGATGTCATCTCACTTGTAGTTTGGATATCCCCCCTGCTCCACTTCATTGGCTGCCATTTGTGCTCGGCTGGAAGCTGAACACAATGACATCACACCATTTATCATCTTTCAGAAGATGTTACTTGGATAATGTGGGCTAGTGGTAAATACCACCCCACGGTTTGGATCTCCAAGAACAACAGCTGCATATGTATTCATATGAGGAGCTCTTGATGCCATTGTGGGTTCATTAGCTGGTTGGGTCTGCTACTACACCTGGATGCGCAGGTGGTGATTATTTCTGGTTTGCAATGATATTGCAATGAACTGAGTTTCTTGTTCCTTTTCTTAGGGCATCCTTCTGAACTGGACCAAGGGCTTTAAGGCTACTGACTGCGAAGGGGAGGATGTTGTTAATTTGCTACGGGAAGGAATAAAAAGAAGAGAAGTGAGTTTCCCCCTCTGTGATTTCTTAAAATTAGTGGATGGTGTTGATCATGTATTGTTTGTTTTATGAGTCACTGTTGTGTGTTTTTATTCTTCCTCTGCATTGCTTAAGATCCCCTGTTCTGGGGGTTCTCCTAACCTTCCTGAGCAGATCTGTGGAGGGTGTGGTGTTGGGGAAGAAAAGGGTGGTTTTCACGTTCTGCTGGCAGAACTCGTTGCTCTGGCTTCTGCCAGTGCAACAACTTAGTTGAATCCAGCCCTCTGGACATTGGAATGAAAATTAAATTGCTATTATTTAAAACAGATCTGTGTTTTCCTGATTATTACGATATTTGCAAATGACAGGCATGGGCTTGTTTCCCTGAACTTGTAACCACTGGTGAATACTACTCCGCCGTGTTTCAAGAGAAGCAATTGTAGTATATAATTTTGTTACTTCTTCCAAGGAATTTGACTTGGATGTTGTGGCCGTGGTGAATGATACAGTCGGGACTATGATGACTTGTGCCTATGAAGATCCCAATTGTGAAATTGGACTCATTGTGGGTAAGAATGGGACTTGCTATTTAGTTTGGTTCATTGGGTGCCTCATTATTCTAAGACCCATTGCAGTAGGTCCTATAACTACCAGATGATTTTTTGTGTCTCTTTTTTGGTCTATTCTGGTATTGAATCTGATTCTTTCACTGTTCCAGGAACTGGCAGCAATGCATGTTACATGGAAGAAACAAGAAACATAGAGATGGTAGAAGGAGAGCAAGGAAGAATGTGTGTGAACATGGAATGGGGCGCGTTTGGAGACAACGGATGCCTAGATGACATCAGGACAATCTATGACAAAGCTGTTGATGACTACTCATTAAACAGCGGCAAGCAAAGGTATTTGCGGGTGAAATGTTGTTGGAAATGGGTGAAGGCTTGTGCTGAGGTGCTGCAGCAGAGATGGTTTTCGTCACATGCACTACTGTGATCACCTGATTGGACTTCAAGATAAACACACAGCCTGGGTGTACAGAGGCAGCAAGGCTGGTGGGTGTCTGAAAACTCCCAACATAAACAAGACAGGAAATTGCATGTTTCTGCTGTGTCCAGAACAGAAATCAATTCAGCAAACATAGCTGCGTATTAGTGCCTGCTGTTGCTTTCAGCCTGCAAACAAAATGTATTTGTATCCGTGCCCCCCCAAATATGCATTGTGTTCCCTTTGCATTGAAATGAATGGGGTGGAATAACATAATCAGGCTTTTCTAGATTAAGGATTAATCACCAGCAAAACTTTTCTCAGTTGTCCTTAACACACACACCCTTCATTCTGAACCCCTCTTCTCTCTGTGATTTGCAGGTATGAGAAGATGATCAGTGGAATGTACTTGGGGGAAATCGTCCGGAACATTTTAATTGACTTCACGAAAAGAGGATTCCTCTTCAGAGGTCAAATTTCAGAGACACTGAAAACGAGGGGCATTTTTGAAACAAAGTTCCTTTCACAGATAGAGAGGTAAGTGAGCTTAGATGTACTTTTTCTCGGAAATCTTAGGTAATGATATCAGCATTATAATAATACTTCACAATCTACTGTGAGTTTTTACACAGTCCATATTTGTCATTCTCTTTCATGGTTTGGTTTGCTTTTTACTTTTGCGTTTTTTGAGTAGCAAACTTCGGCAAATCTTTTTTTTATTGATTTTCATTTGTTTTCCCCAAATTGGTCACTAATTAAAACAAATTAAGTTAAATTAAAACAAATCAACATTTTCCCAAATCTGAACAAATTTAACATTTTTTCAAATCTGACTCCTGGATGTGTGGATGGTTCTCCTTGGTGCTGCATCATATTCCCCAGTTAACTTCAAACAACCTTATATTACAATATACTTGCCGCTTGAGTAGCAAATGTTAGGGTCTGCCTCCTAACGTTGCTGTAATACTGCAACAGTGCTGTAATACCGCAGTCTGACACCAGCTCGCGCTGTAGTGCTTTTTTTTGCATCAGTATAGATGGAGACAGAAGCGGCTCTAGAGCGGCAGACCACTGTGAAGAACAGAGACAGATCAACTGGGGAAAGAATGGCTTCCAGAACAGCTGGAAGTACAGCAGGGCAATGCTCTCGTGTTCTATGGGACCAATACCTATTCCAGACCCTGAGAAAGTGAGGATAGTTTGAATGCAGTGAAAAGGGGCTGCTCAGAGTGTAATGGGAGGCATTTTTAGCCATGTGGATTTCAATACCAGTGTTGGATTTAGGTGTCTGGAGATGACATAAGTGGTCTTAAATAGGGAAAGGGCAGGAGTGCACACAAAAGTTTCCCTGGCTCCATTTGAGACTTTCCTGCATTCAGCATCAAAGAGGCTTTTTCTGTGGGGAGGACCTTTGCACTTAATGTGGACTGGTTTGAGGTTGAGCTGGCATTCCAGCAGGGAGGGGGATGTTGGGTGCCTGCTTCTCCATTTACAGCCAATCTTTAGCCTGAATGCCAGAATAGGGCTTCAGTTTTACACTCAGTGAAGTGATGCACATGGTACCCAGGCCAACGGAGTCTTTGACTGCATACACCTGTAGCCCTCCAGATGTTGTTGGCCACATTCCATTGGCCATGTTTGCTGGGCTGATGGGAGTTGGAGTCCAGCAGCATCTGGTGCCCTTATCCCTGGTGTCCACCGAAGCAGAGGATTTTGGAAACGAATTCAAGCCTCTGTTTTCTCTCTCTTCCCCCTTCTCCCCTTGGGTCTTCTCAACAGTGACAGGTTAGCGCTGCTTCAGGTCCGTACAATCCTCCAGCAGCTTGGTCTGAACAGCACCTGTGATGACAGTATCATCGTCAAGACGGTGTGTGGCGCAGTATCAAGGAGGGCGGCTCAGCTGTGCGGAGCCGGGATGGCTGCCGTTGTAGACAAAATAAGGGAGAACAGAGGCTTGGACCACCTGGATGTAACGGTGGGCGTCGATGGTACGCTGTATAAGCTTCACCCACAGTAAGTACTGGGAAATTATGTGCTTTTGCTGTCTGTGGTCCGGGAAGTGTCTTAAAGCTTTGTGAAAAGCAGTGCTTGGCTTGTGAGAGATTGGGGATTCTCTGATGAAATAGCCAAGGAACCTTTTTCTCCTTGCCTGCATGTTTTGTGGCTTATTGTGTGCTCGCTTAATGAGTAGTCACTGTGTACTCCACCACTCTTTTGGGCTTGAGCTTATGTTTCATTGCAGACTCCATAGGCATAGGTTAAGGATAAGGGGTTTCTAATTCTCATTTCCATAAAAATGAATGGACTCAGAGGCATATTTCAGGTGCATGCCTTATAGAAATGACTGCGGACGGGTGTGTGAAAACAGTGAGAAGGAATTCCTTTTATATCACAGCTGCTCCCTGCTTCCTTCTGCGATCTCCTGCCATTTTCTTCTGTAAAGTCTGCATGTTGAGTGTCTGGCTCCATTCACTCACATAAGGTTTAACATGGAGGAGCATAAGAAGAGCCTGCTGGATCAGGCCAGTGGCCTATTTGGTCCAGCATCCTATTCTCACAGTGTCCAACCAGATGCCTGTGGGAAGCCTGCAGGCAGGATGTGAGCACACAAGCTCTCTCCTTTCCTGCAATTTCATAGAATCATAGAGTTGGAAGGGACCCTGAGAGTCATCTAGTCCAACCCCCTGTAATGCAGGAAGATGCATGGGGATCGAACCTGTAACCTTGGCGTTATCAGCACCACTTTCCTACCAACTGAGGTATCCATTTCCAGCAACTGGTATTCAGAAGCATTGCTGCTGAAAAGAGAATGAAACCTCCTTGGTAATCTTGAGACCTTATCGTGATTATGGACTGGCAGAGAGAAGCCCTCCCTCACATTTCCCTCTTTTTATTTTCTCCCCCACAGTTTTTCAAGGGTCATGCACCAAACGGTAAAGGACCTGGCCCCCAAGTGCGATGTGACATTCCTTCTCTCCGAAGATGGCAGTGGCAAAGGGGCCGCCCTCATCACTGCCGTGGGATGTAGACTGCGTGAAGCTGAGCATAACTGAACTCTGCACCACTGGCTCATTCTGCCTTCCGAGCACTTCCTTGCGAAAAGCAGCAGTTCCGTAGTCTGAACTGGCAAGAGGGGAAGCCCAGAGTCCCACTGCTGCTCTATGGAAGCGTTGGAGTTAAAAAATAAAAATAGGATACTGAATAGAGTGTGCTGCTGTTGCTGATAATATCTCCCTCCTCTGAACCCCTTGTCTGCATGTGTCTTTTTCTGTCCTATTTGGTACATTCCCCGTGTGTAAATCATTCAAAGGAGGAAAAAAGGAGAATCTATAATTTAAACAAATGTCAAAAATAGGTTTATTATTCGAGGTCTAAAATTACAGCCAAATGATGTCCAAGGACAAGAGCAGGTGGTTCTGTGTGTCAAGTGTATTATTTCCAGCTGCTACTACTTCCATGTTAAATACATATACCACCAACAGTGCTGAGTAGGACACGAATGCTTATGCTAAGAGGGCTTAGCAGTTCTTTTCCGAATTTCTAGCCAAATGTTTGATTCCCCGCACCCTTTTCCTTTCAGACAACTTTGAAGTTTTCACATCTGCTGAGCTGCACTCCGTGCTCCTGTAGCAAGGTCTCCTTTAGGAGCCAGAATTGTCTTCTGCTCACTGAATTCAGTCACTAGGAAAGAAATAAGGGGCTCTCCTGACATGTCTTAATATCACTGGCTTTTTCCGCACCTTTGGTGAATGATGTCATGTTTCCAAGTAAGATTTGTGCTAGTAAAAAACAAACAAACCAAAACCAAGAGAAGGATTGACCCCAGAGATAATCCAAACCTCTGCCCGTAGCTTTCCATGTGCCCTTCCCTTGGTTTGGCTAGATTCTGGTGAGTTGAGGATGCTAATTTTTAAAAGGGGCATCCTGGTCTCCCTTGCTGCTCTGAGAGCCAGTGTAATGAGCCAAGTTCACGGACTGCCTTTGTGTAGCAATTGCACGAGTGCTTGCAATGTGGGAGTGACATGGCTGCAGGTTATCTAGGGGAGTTCTGGCAAGTCCACGGCATGTATTTGCTTCTGGAAACGTTGTGCCGCACTGCAAGGCCAACACCATTCCCAACATCTTTGTCCACCTGCCAAAGCTGGAGTTAACCTGGCTTTTTGGCCTGCCCAGGGCTTTGGCTGTGAGCCTTTGGCAGCTGTCACTGGGAAGCTGCCATTTTAATTTTCCCACAATGCCCTTGTGCACCCAATGTAACATTGCCCCGGAAAGTGGTGGACAAATTAAAATAGCAGGCAGCTTCCCAGACACAGCCGCTGCCTCCTGGTATGTCCATATGTATGGGAGCGAATGGATGACCAGACCTGTGTGAGCAAAGTGGTGTTTGGGTACTTTGCTAGGGAGCCCTCTAATCTGCATTAACAGCTGGTTCCCACATGGCAGCACTCACACGAGTGCTTAAAAAAATTACACTCTGAGTCTAGATAAATAATAGGGGAAGGGGTGGAATGAAATGCATCCTAATCGCCATTAACAGTGGGTCCTATGGAGGCCAAAATCACACTGATTTTTAATGGAGCTGAATAATGCCCCCTGATGTTTGGAAGTATATACATTTCCATGTGGTTTTAAAAGTGACATTAACTTCAGAACCAGGCTTTTAAACAGTGTTGTTTTTCTAGAAAAAGAGGTGCTGGAACTCACCATGAATGTGTCCCTTGTTCTCTTGGAATAGCAATGGCGCCCCAAAAGCCCTGCTTTTAGATATATAGATAGCAGCAGCATCTAACAATTAGATGAGTAAGGTTTCAAGGAACTGTCCTTGTGTCAATCCACATAGGGTGTGGGGCAAGGAATTCCAGGGTGCTTGGGAGAGCATTGCAGGCAAGTAACACCAAACCAGCCTGCTCCAAAGGTGCCTAAAGCAAGGAAATTTCCAGCATTGGGACTAGATTCAGCTAGACTTGCAAGTCAAACCAGCCTGCCACTCAGCAAATAGAAAGGGCTGGCAAATAGTGATGTGGGATGCATCCTGCCCCCCCCCCAGTCCCCGGTTATTTACCTTTCCATGGATCCCCACCCCCCTGGTTTGTTAAGATTCTTAGTAACAATGCATTTGCCCTTTGCAAATCAGCCAAGCTTAGCAGATTCAAATCTTTTACCTTTAAAAAAAAAAAAAAAAAGCAAGTAAAATAAGCATGCCAGATTATAACGTGAAGCTTTCTGGTGCAAATTAATTTATGCAAACTTGCCTAATTTGCACAGAAAAAATTCGCCGTCGCACACAGACCACCCACATCACCTTTCAATTCCTATTTGGAATTGCACAAATACAAAATTAGCTAGCTTGTCTTTTAAGTTTGGTTAGCCTGCAGTTAGTTTTCTGAACAGCTGCTGCAGAAGCGACCCACTACCATTTTAGATCTTTTTGTTCTCCGAAGTATGAATTGTTGTTTGTTCAACTAAATACCACCATTGGCCAGAAGAAAAGAGATTTGCAGACTTATTTTTCTTCTCTGCTCCTCAAGATTTGGATTCCCCATGCTAATAAACATTTCAGTATGCATTTTGGTGCACTGTGATCGAATGTTGTGTGGTAACACGAGTCACAAGCAGTAAGCTCAGCTTTATGTGTGCGTGTGTGCGTGTGTGTCTTCCTGAAGATCTGCATGATTCCCTGGATTTGCAATGCTAGAAAGTCTTTTTACATTGCACCACTAGTAGCAGCAGTACTTACTAGTGCAAAGTGAATATTTGTGACAATATTAAACTTTTTTTGACGTGTGTTGGTGTTTGGTGATTCTTTCTGGCAAAGGAATGATTGGTGCTTTGGAGAAGGGTGGGGAAGATCCCTGTGTGTTTTAAAAGCAATGGAAACTGGGAATGTTTAAAATAAAAACTCCTTGATTCAATTCTAGATTCCAGATATTTCCTGAGAAATGTGCGCCTCTAGCAAATGTATCTTTACAAAACAGCACCAGATTTCAGCCTTGGGTTGAACACACTTGCACACCTCTTTGACACAAGAACTGCTACGTGTTGTGTCCTTGAGTTGAATCAGTGCTGGCTGATGGTTAATATTCTAGGACCAGGCTTTACTTCCACCCCACCCCCTTGCAGGTTCACCAGTTATAGCATAATGTATAATCTGATGGTGTTTGTGTAGCTTTTCCCTTCAGCATTGAATAGGTAGAGCACATGTGTTGCATGGAAGAGTTCTAGGTTTCAAAGACTCCACTCAAATCCTGGAGGGCAGCTGTCAGTAATTATATAGACAATGTAGAGCTTAATGGGAGAATGTAGTTTCCTCTGTTCTAAAGGGCAATCCAAGTGATTCTCTAAAAACTGCTACTACTGTTAAAGTATACACTACAGATTTTGGTACAGTGGTACCTTGGTTCTTGAAACGCTTTGGTTCCCAAATGCTGAAAACCTGGAAGTAAGTGTTCCGGTTTTCGATCGTTTTTCAGAAGCAGATCATCCGATGCAGCTGTCAGCTATTGTTTCCAAGGCGCCTGCACCAATCAGAAACTGTGCCTTGGTTTTTGAACATTACAGAAGTCAAGCAGACTTCAGGAGCAGATTGTTTGGTACTTCTTTTTTGCTATTTATTTTGCCTTTTTGTTTTTGAGGCTTTTTCGGTTTATTTGTTTTTGTAACACTGGAACCCAGTTCAGCCGCTGATTGATTGATTGATTGATGGTGTGACTGGGGAAATGGATAAAAGCCCCCCATCCAAACAATATCAGTGCAGGTAAGGGAAAAATAATAATTTTAATTTTTATCATCTACAATACTGTCTTGTTTATTTTATAGTACAGTACATTGATTTTGCTTTCATTTTATGGGTCAATGGTCTCATTAGATAGTAAAATTCATGTTAAATTGCTGTTTTAGGGATTGTTTTTTTAAAGTCTGGAACGGATTAATCCATTTTGTATTTCTATGGAAAAGTGTGTCTTGGTTTTGGAACGGACTTCTGGAACGGATTACATTTGTGAACCCAAGTACCACTGTATTTGAATTTTTAATGCCAGCTGATGGACTGGGGAAAAAAATGCCTTTTTTTCTATTTGTTCTGAAGTATGCAATCTGCTCTGTGTGTGCCACAGTCCATCCTGGACCCCTAAACTAGTCTGCTGCTATCAGGTGCTGTCCCATTGCCAGCATTGAAATAAGATTCAACAGCTAGTCCAGTTGGCTTCTGTACATGGAATAGGGAGGTGAGCCACCTTGTCCTTTGCCTCAGGCAGTAAAATGTCTTGGGTCAGCCCTGTGGCTTTCCATAATAGTATGAGCGTATGGTGTTGAGATTATTTTCAGACACTAAGACATTCAAGCAATAACACTGATGGAGGAATTGATTGGTTGTGTTGCTGGTGTGAAGCACTGCAAAGAATACTCCCAAATCTGTCACAAGCCTCTGTGGTAATATTTTTAATCTGCAATGAAGAAACACGACAAGAAGCCATTAATCAAGCTATTGGCATAACAGTCAAACGACCAAATACATAGTACTTAATGGTACATTGTCCGTATTGGTTGTCTGTGTTCCTGTGCTTGTCAGGTTGTTAGATGCGTGATCTCTCCAGGTCTTCTTTAAAGGCAATCGGGGAGTAAGGTTAAGTCTGTCTCTTTCTGTTGCTTTGATGCAAGGGCAGCACTGGAAAGCTATCTTGAAACCAGAGCGGAACCTGTAAATGGGTGCAAACACAAGCCAAGGGTTACATGGTATAGATGAGGGATGGAGAACCTCCGACTTGAGGGATTCCTTAAGTGTTTTGTCTGGGTGGACTGTGTCTTTGTAGGGTGACACCTCTTTCCTGACAGGGTGGAGGGATAAATCTGTATAGAAAAACCTGACTTGTGTGTGACCGATACCAAAGCATACCGGTAAGTCACATTGGCTGTTCTGTCTACTTTTGCCTCTGACCCAGCAAGCACTAGCATGTGACCCCCCCCCCCAGAATGTAGTCAGAAAAAGCTCCCCATCCCTTGTACAGACTGAGAAGGTAGAAATTCTGCAAAACCCATTATTCATGAGGATCTTGCATCATGTATTCAAGAGTGCAGCCTCGCCCCCAAACTGGTAAGAATCAGTTTAAGAGGAACCTAATGGCCGATTGCTTGACAAAGGCACAAGGTAATCTCCTCATGTACAGCAAATAACTTGGGTTCAGTAAGTGTTTCCAAGGACTATGGTTGGATGAAAGAAGGTGAGGTGCTGAGGTGGCAGAAGGTGGTTGGCTAGAGAATGAATGGTCAAGATGACGTATATTTCCTTATATAGGGTGTGTGCTCTGACAGACGCTTTTGGACTCTGTCCCGTAACACATTATTGAATAAAGTCTGATGAATGAGGAATTTTGTGTGAGCCTCCGTATTGAACCCCCAAAGGAAATTTTCTCTCTAAAGAAAAATGGACTGTTTCCCCGATGGAATACAGAGGCTGTCAAAGGAATGTGATGCACATTTAGAGAAAAGCGCTGTTTTTTTGTGGAATTTGTTAATAATGTGCCTGAGAGTAAGCACCATTGAACTCGGTGGTATTTGCTTCAGAGCGGGAATGTAAATGATTGCATTGTAAATGTTAGAGGTCAAGCTAAATATGATATAAGGATAAGCCCTGAGCGTAGGCCACACTGAGCAAAATGAGCTAATGATCTGAACTGATATAAGACAGCTTCCTAGGTTCCTATATTTATATATGAGCGTTTTTATCCTACACTTCAGTGATACTCCCAAGTTGCTTGCATCCACTTAATGCATGCACTACTCACTTTTGATTAAGGCAGCAATAAATAATTGGACTATACATCGCAGAGCTCATGGCAAGCAAAAATACCGCCAGGTATACTTGTTGAATGTACTTCTGCCTGTAAATGTCTTTCCGGATGTTCCCCAAGACGAAGTAGAGATGATACGGGAACCAGCAGATGGCAAATGTGATCACGACTGCAACCATTGTCCTGACGAACTAGAAAAAGGTAAGAGAAATCTTTGAATGCTTTGTCATTCTTCTGGTCCTATATTTGTGCCTGTGATGTGAAAGAGGCTGCTACCCATTTCTCGTGAAATACAGGCTTAGGGTGGGTACTCAGAAAGTCTGTGATGCATGGCTGTGCAGCAATTTGTGCCTGGAGTTTCTTATGAACCAAACCAAACAATATGATAAATGCATAGTTGTATTAATGACAGTTTCCTCATCCCTGCAATATGTAGTAGTAACTTGTTTATAAAGGCAACTGTGGCTGTGCAGAATGCTGCTGTGATAATGTTGCTGCAAATCCCAGAAACATGCACTTATTAGGATTGGGAAGTGACAGGTGGTGACTATTCAAGTTGAACCCCCTTAGCTAGCAGTATCTTGCCCTACTTGTTTGCTGCCAATGTATATAATGTTGGTTACTGGAACGCAGGTGGCACTGCGGTCTAAACCACTGAGCCTCTTGGGCTTGCTGATCAGAAGGTCAGCTGTTTGAATCCGTGTGACTGTGGTGAGCTTCCATTGCTCTGTCCCAGCTTCTGCCAACCTAGCAGTTTGAAAGCACGCCCCTGCAAGTAGATAAATAGGTACCGCCATGGTGGGAAGGTAAATGGCATTTCTGTGTGCTCTGGCTTTCGTCATGGTGCTCTGTTGCACCAGAAGCGGTTTAGTCATGTTGGCTGCATGACACAGAAAGCTGTCTGGGAATAAACATCAGGTCCCTTGACCTGAAGCGAGATGAGCACTGCGGCCCATAGTCACTTTTGACTGGACTTAACTGTTCAGGGGTCCTTTACCTTTACCTTTTATAATGCTGGTTAGAGGCATCATGCTGTAGTACCTATCCAGGACAGCAGAGGGCATTTGCTGAAACTTAGGTGGTAATTTGAAAAATCGAGACTGTACACATTCCCACAAACTCTGCACCTAATGCGCTCCTACCATTGGTTTGGGAACAGGTATTTGTCATGATCTGTACCTATCCTGTTGTTTTTTAAAGAAATATTGCATACAGAGTCCGAGTCTTAGCCGGAGGTGTGTCTGGTCTGTTGTTCTTGCTGATAACGAAACTATGCAGCAGTGAGATTTACCCCTGGGTTCATGTTACCATTGCGCTATAAGCAGCAATTATTAGCTCATGACAACTAACCTTTTTTTTGGCTGTAATCATATGCTGGTAGCTGACCACATTAGTGTGAACTCCAGGAACAGCATTATTCCACAGAGCCTTTCCTATTGCACTGTATGTGACAAACATCACTAGGAGAGGCAGCAGGTACACCAAAACAATGACTGTAATGTGGTACCTGAAAAAAAGAGAGAAAGAGCTGAGCATGGATAGAGCTTGTTTCCCTTCCTTCAGTCCAAAAAGAACCTCTGTGTATTGGGAAGATCAATAAATGCTTTTCTGCCTGAGTTTCCAAAACTTTCTGGGGCCAGTGGTTTCCAGGGCAAGAGTGGCCAGAGCAGTGAATGTAAATGGTATCTTTGTACACTGGGGTAGTTTCCACACACACACACACACACACACACACTCTATTCTCCATCCAGGCAAGCAACAAGTCATTTTCAGAGTTCAATGTCATGTTCCAATCAGGCAAAAACACTCAAGGAGGATGTGAAGCAAGGCCGGTGAGGGGAAGCTATCAAAACACAATGTACCATTAATGGTCTTTCAAAAGTGATACTCTCAAAATTATAAACTGTTTAGGGTGACCATCTGCCCTACTTTACCAAGTACTTGCATGGGGTTGGACTAGATGACCCTTGGGGTCCCTTCTAACTCTTAAGGTTCTATAATTTCCGCTGTTTTGAAAGTGACCTCTGTCAGAAGGCCTGACCAGATACTTATGAAGGGAGAGTAAAAGCCTTGAAGTTGCCCATCAACAGTTAACATGGGGACAACAGACCGAGCAAACCTACAGATCAACTGGTCACAGTCTTCTCCACTATGACAAAATGATAGTTAATTTATATTTGAATTATAGTGATTGTTTCTAAATTTGCAACCATACGTATAAATTAGCATATCATGTATACAGTGTGAATTTGTGTAAAATTTTGTGTGCCCCCCCACTTTTTTGGTGATGTGACAGTGGCCACAGTAAACCAGTGGCATGAAGACAGCTTGTCAGAAGGCTACTATTTGTAGAAGATGGTTGATGATAAATGTTCAAGGAGTGATGTTAACGCAATGCTTAAATAACCGTGCCTCCTTTCTGGAGGGAGATGAGAATTGTGCCCAAAGCTCCATAAATGTTTGGCCTCTTGAATTCCAGAACCTCATAAACAGAACAAAGGACTCTATGTTTTAGCCTTGAGTGTGGTTTTCCCCGGACTAAAAGGGGAAGAGGTGAGCCAGACAGAGGAAGAGATAAGAACACATGGGGGAAATCCTTCCCTTTGCCACAAATAGCAAGGCTAATCACTGCAAGGCTGATCACTGCAAGGTCTCAAGATACCTCGCCATTTTCCCCTCACTCCTTTTATCTACTGGACCCAAGGCCTGCTTTTTGAGGTCACACCGCTTCCCCCTTCTTTTTGCGTCCACCACATTGCAATGTTTTGACTAAACATTTTTTTCGCTGCCAATAATCAACTGTCAAAATTTCTCTTACAGATTTAATGGGACTTTTACTCTATAGAAGTCTTGCTTTGTATCACAGTGAGGGCATCCCATTCACTGCCAGATTTTGTTTTGATATTTCTCAAACAGGAAGCATGGCAATTGTTCAAAGAGACGTTTCTTGTTGATCCTTGTTTCTGTGTGAATCTCAATTGGGCCATAAGATTACATACTTGTGCCTTTCTCGTCAATTTCTTGCAACAGGGAGAGTGCTGCTGCTGAGGTAAGTTCTTCACTTTTTGTGCTGGGACAAAGGCAACCCACCTGCAACTTTAATTAGAAGCTTGCTCCCTGTGATGCCTTCCGCTAAGCATTTTCTGTTCAATATGATGTTTCATTAGGAATGAATTGCCCCATATTTGTGACACTATGCTATTTTTCAGTTAAAAGAAAAAAGAAATCTTGTAATGAAAGTGAAGAGCAGGAAGGACTAATTAAAGGACAATTACAGTATAGGCTAAAGCAATTAAAGTTGGCAGCTGCGAAGAAGAAGCTTTTAGGTAAAGATACAGTAGCTCTGAATAGCCTCAGGAATATTTTGCTAGAAATTACAAGGAAGCTAATGTTGCAATTGACTTTTAAAGACAAGATGAGAGGGTAACACAGCCATCCCATAGCACTTCAATGCTATGACATTGCCAGAACTGTCCAGCAAAGGCATCTAAACCGATAGATGGGATCCCAGACTAAATTACTAGTATGGAAGGAATACTGGCATCCCTTTTCCCCCAAGGATTTAAAAGTCTTGGGATGGTCCTGCCATTCATTTAACTCGGATAAGTCTGAAGGATTTTTAATTGATATATGAAACCCTGTTTGAATTAAATTTGATCACCTTGGTCTAGAGTTCCTGGTTCCAACCCTCGTTCCCCCATCACAGAATGTCACAGCCTTCTTTCAATTTAGAAAACTGCAACTTCATTGAAATCTGTGCATCAAACACCCTAAATTGGCAGTATCCCTGATTACTGCATGAATATTAACGTGGTCACCTGTTTGCCTCCACTCTCCTCCATCAAGTGTAAAGAAAACATAGTAGTAACATAGATTCTGGCTGAAAACAGATGGTTAAGGCAAGATTTTCAGCAACATCATTCACATTCTTTCTTTCCCCCTTAAATCAAGAGTTCTCAGCTGCCAACATGTATTTTGGGGTTCAGGATTTGGGATGTTCTTACGTGATGAGATGTTTACGATGAACGTCATCTGGCCAGGCGACAACACATTTGGTCATTCCATAGTCAACACGAATTTGTGCATAAAAGAACTGTGGGAAAGCAAGTCCAAAAGCCACCAACCAGATTATTCCTATGACCACTTTGGTGTACCCAGCAGAGAGCTTTTGCCTGAAAGGGTAAACTATAGCCATATACCTGAAAGGGAGAGAGAGAGAATTAGGCCGCAGTTCACCCTGCACAAAATTGCAATTCCTAGCAACCATTTGCAAACAGCAGCACCCATAATTCTTTGAGGGGAAGACTGTGCTCTGTGCTTTGAAGGTATAGTGTGTACACAGCCATATTCACAGTAAACAAGTCAAACATTGTAGAAGAGGCAAAGCATTATCCCACCCACCCTACTCTACTGTGTACATTTATGTGGAAATAAATCTACAGATCCAAAGGACTGTGGGAAATGCTTGGTGTGTACAAATGAGTCTTCTGAGCATTCACTCCCAAGCCAATTCTGAAACTTGGGGAAGTTCTGGAGGGACCTCTAATAAAAAGCTGTGGCGAGGGGAATATAGAGCTCTACTTCAATATTTGCATGCCTCCAAATTTTATAATGGAGTTCTCTAGTTAAAGTATGCATACAAATATGTATAGATTGGTGTAAATAAAGCCAGACTATATAGTGATTTGTATGAGCTTTGTGAGGGGCAATCATTTATTTTTTTAAGAAAAAGTCATGCTGCTCCCACAGGCCTGATTTGTTCACTGAGCAGTGGAAATGTTTTCCCCTCAGCTCTCTCCAACCCTTGCGCCTTCCAGTTTAAATGACATGTTGTGCATTTTATCTCACACCTGTTCTGAACAATCATCTCGGGTTGCTGACTGACACATGACCAGGAAGTCAGCGTGGCTTGCTTGATAAATGTGCTCTGTGATCATAGCACACACGTACTGTAGGACACACAGAAAATGACATTTTCGACAATAATTGATGTTGCATGGCCAGTGTGGCTGAGTTTTTCAAAAATTGGTAGCTTTTTCTAACGCCAAGGATAGGATTTATGATCCCAGGGTTTTGTATACCTAAGTAAATGGCTCTGCTGAGAAGAGTTATTTGTACAATGATTAATTCCTGCCTCCTTGTAGTTTGTTTACTCTGAGATTGCAGGAAGTACAGTAATTCAGGGCAAGTTATTCCATGGAAGTGCCATAGCTATGGATGAATGAATGTCTCAGTTTTGGTTTCTCCAGGTTTCTATTTTTCCCCATTCTTAAATTCATCTCTTCATATTTCCACAGCAATTTGTGATTTAATCTTTTTAATGCCTCATGCAAATTTGTCAGCAACTTTGGTGCAAATTTCTCCTAATATACACCTTTGTCCATGTAGTCTTAACCAATATCTACATTTTTAAAATATACCTCCCCAATATAATGTGTTTTGTATGTTATTTTCACTAACAAACATTTTAAATGCACACTTTCCCCATAATATACCCATTTTTGAACATGCTGGTTAGAGAATAGCATTGCAAAATTCAGTGAAGTGCTACTTTTGAAGTGTTTCAGTTCACGTATTGGTTCAATAATGTTTCTCATTAAAAAGCAAACAAAATAAAATTTCTCCCCCATAGCTTAGTGATAGGGCACCTGCTTTGAATGTTAATAAGAATTTAATTATTTGTACCCCACCCATCTGACTGGATTGCCCCAGCCACTCAGTTGATGGTTCCAGGTTCCAGGTTTAATGCCTGACAACTTCAGACAGTGCAAGGGAAGAGAGCAAGTGCTAGTCAGTACGTATAGACAATAGAACACAAGAGCAGTCCTGCTGGATGAGGCCCCAGGCCCATCTAATCCAGGATCCTGTTCTCACAATGGCCAACCAGAGTTTGGATTTTGGATTTGATATCCCGCCTTTCACTCCCCTTTAGGAGTCTCAAAGCGGCTAACATTCTCCTTTCCCTTCCTCCCCCACAACAAACACTCTGTGAGGTGAGTGGGGCTGAGAGACTTCAAAGAAGTGTGACTGGCCCAAGGTCACCCAGCAGCTGCATGTGGAGGAGCGGGGAAGCAAACCCGGTTCCCCAGATTACGAGACTACCGCTCTTAACCACTACACCACACTGGCTCTCAGATGTCTATGGGAAGCCTGCAAGCAGGGCATGAGTGCAACAGAGCTTTTCCTGGCAATTGGTATTCAGAGACATACTGCCTCCAACAGCTGAGGGAGAACATGGCTGCTGTGGTTAGTAGCCATCGCTTGCCTCCATTTTCCTAACGCTCCTTTGGGGCCATCTAAGCTGGTGACCATCATTACCGTATTTTTTGCACCATAACACTCACTTTTTTCCTCCTAGAAAGTAAGGGGAAATGTCTGTGCGTGTTATGGAGGGAATGCCTACAGGTGGCATGCCTACGGATTTTCCTCCTCTAAAAACTTTGTGTGTGTTATGGTCGGGTGCGTGTTATAGAGCGAAAAATACGGTACATTTATGTACTTTCTTCTTTCTGTCCCACTATCGTACTGGGTCAGTAGTGTGTGAGATAGACCAACAATCTGATTTGGTACAATGCAGCTTCCTATGTTCCGAATACAACTTGTGCAACAGTACTTGTTCTGTTCAATTGATATATTGTCTTGTCGCTTTTTAACTTTTGCACCTTTGAGTGAATCAAAACCCAAACAAAAAATATTCGCTTCCAATTACTTACTGCCAAGTTACGACAGCCTCTTTGCTTGGAAGATCTGTCCGGAGCTTTTGCAGAATGTATAAAATTAATTTTAGGGGTGCCAACTTTTTCTGGCATGGCTCCTGTGTCTTAAAAGCCACATGACAAGCAGAAGTTTAGTAGGCAAAGCTTCCCCACATCTTAGCCGTGTGGGAAGATAACTTCATCCATTTGTCACACATGGCGCAGGAAAATCTGGCACCCCTAATCCAAACAGCAAGAAATGATGGCTTGTTTTTGTAAACTTTTCCTAGGAAGATAAATGCAGCCTACCTGTTTTCCTGAGAAATCTTTGATGACTAGCAGTAGTGTGAAGGGAAGAAAAACAGAAGAGGCAGCCCCCCAGGCAGGAAAAGGTGGCAGTCCAAAAAGGCTGAGCCGAGGCTGGTGTAAGTTTCTGAAAGGGAGCATTCTGGGGCATGGTGGGGGCAGGACTAGGAGGGTGGGCCTTAGGCTGGATCCTATGTAGATTCAGCCTAGTTATGTGACTTGGCAAGCCAGCACAGAACACTGTTTTAAAGACTTGTTTTTCCTCTGCCAGACTTAGGCAGGGCAGCAGCATCTGCCTAGCTGCTGAATGGGATTTGGATCAGGTGTAACTTCATGCCAGCTTTATTTCCACTGGCTTTCTTTACACCAGCTTCTTGCACTTAGGGTAGCTCCCTAAAGAGTGGTGCAGTTATGGTTATGGCACAAACCTTGTGCTTTATAAAAATGGAAGTTCAACTTTTCCTACGTAACTAATAAAAATAAAAAAGGCATTAGTTTTATAAGTTCTTCCCCAAGAATCCCAAAGTGGGAGATGTTGAGAAAATAAACTGATCTGGAGGACTGTTTTTTAAAATAAATTTGTGGTAAGCTCCAGATTACACAATGTATCTGTTACCAGCAGCCCTTGACTTCGAGCCGGAAAAAGCTACTTCTATTAAAGTCATTAATCTTTCCCAGAAACTGATTTATTTCTGTTTTCAATGCTATGCCTGGCTGATTCCACATTTGATATTTGCTTATTCCTCACTCACCTCTGCCTCCTGAAAGGAAATGTCTGCACAGTTCTCTTTTCTTCCTGTTTGGGTTTTTCTTTCTGTGGCTGACAGTGCAGCCCTATTAATATATACCCACTCTGAAGTAAGCCCCAGTTGAGTTTAGTGGGACTTACGCTACTCCCAAGTAAGTCTATATAGGCTGGGAGCCTCATATTGCTCCTCCCCTCCATTTCTTTCCACTTGTGCAAATCCAAGGGTTCACCAAAGCACACAGAGACCTCCTTATACAGTGGTACCTCGGGTTAAGAACTTAATTTGTTCTGGAGGTCTGTTCTTAACCTGAAACTATTCTTAACCTGAGGTACCACTTTAGCTAATGGGGCCTCCTGCTGCCGCCACGCTGCTGCTGCACAATTTCTGTTCTCATCCTGAAGCAAAGTTCTTAACCCGAGGTACTATTTCTGGGTTAGCGGAGTCTGTAACCTGAAGCGTCTGTAACCCAAGGTACCACTATATGCCATATTGACAATATGACAATTGTATCACACCCTTGGACTTTATTGTTAATGGGAATATAGGAACCACACAGACACTGAACATAATGGGGAAATACAATGTTTTACATCTGGTTAAAACTTGGGAGTTTGTGAATTATAAATTAATTTGAACGCAGGAGCTACACTGACATAATTTTGAATTATTTGTATTTTATTATTAAATAAATATTTGATGACTAGTATATTGGGTGTTTCCCAGAGGTGACTTTTGTTCTGTTGACTCTAAGTGAAAGAAGTTTCTGAACTGGCAGGATCTTGCTAACTTGTCCTTTTTTTGACAAGAGGAAACGGAACCTAATTTGCATTGTCCTCCTCAGAAATAAGGCATTCAGATATTTCCTGTATTGTAGGTTATGAGTCACTGTCTGTAAATGATGTGTGAACAAGGACTCGGTGTAACACTAAACAAAAACAGATAAATAAGAAGATCAAGTACAGTACTGGTATATTTGTAAGTCTTCCTGGAGACTAAAAAAACCCCCTAGGGAACAGAATGGGACTTTCAGAAAATGATCAAGATAGTAGAAGCTATGTAGCAGCCCACTGAAACTTCTGTAATATCGCCTTTTTGATTTGGTAGTGATAAACAATTTCCATAAAGTTTAAATTACCATAATAGGAATGGACGGCCTTTTTGTGTCCTGTGGAGTGCTTCCCTGCTGAATTATAAGAGTCAGCCAGACTCTGCTCTGGTTGAAAACCACATTTAACCTTTGACTTAGGGATCTGCTTTTACTCTGTTATATAAACTCTTTGATAGCATGAAGGGGTGGTACCTGGGTCTACTGGGTACCAAACTGTGCAGATTTCAGCAGCTTCAGAGTGTACCCCTTGGTGTAGGCATCTTAAAGGAACCAGATGGAGCTGTTTGGGAGCTGGTGGTATGCATATGAGCAAGGAAAGGGAAGTGTTTTACCAGTGAACCCTTTAAATATTACATCTTTCAGTGCAAAATAATAATTCAGGATCAGAATATAATGTCTCCTTTGTTCATTATCCCATGTTCCAAATGCAAGTTCCAAGTCATAATACGGCAACTTGATTCTGGCTTATTTAGAAGTGCTGTGTGTGTGTGTGTGTGTGTGTGTGTGTGTGTGTGTGTTCGTTCCCAGGTATAGGACTGTTCCCCTTGACTACAATCTTAAACATACTTACTAGAGAGTAAGGATGCAATTCTATGCACGCTTACTTGGGAGTAAGCCACCGTGAACACAAAGGGGCCTACTTTTGAGTAAACATGCATAGAATTGTGCTGTAGAACTCAGTGAGATCTACTTTTAAGTAAATATGCCTAGATTTGTAAAAATTCAGCTGCTTTTCCAGTTTGGTTAGTATAACTTCTTTCAACCCAGCTTTTACAAGTTAACCCTTTAAAAACAAATAAAATAGGATAACAAAATTTAGTTCAACTTCAAAACTCTTACCTCTCAGCAGCAAGAGCAGTCATAGAATAAATGCTCACAAACATTGCCGTAACAGGAATAAAGTTAAGAAACCGACAGAATCCCTCACCAAAAAACCAGACGTTGTGGCTGGCATAAATAAAATTGAACACTGTGTTCAAGGCAGTCATTAGCAGGTCAGAAAAAGCCAAGTTAACAATAAAATAGTTGGTAACAGTCCTCATCCGTTGGTGAGACAAGATAATCCAAATGACAGTGCTATTGCCCACAACCGATACAATGACTATGAATAAATAGGTGATAGCCCAAAGTGCTATTTGCCAGCCAGGCTGAGAAAACGCGGTCTGGTTGACATGGTCTATGGAAATATCATCCACTGAAATGTTGCTTATGTTTGAGGAGGAAATTGTCTTCATAACTTTCTTCAGCTCACTGTCGAAAACTGTGAAATGGGATTACTTTCTTACAGCAGTCCTAGCATTGTTGCTGTGAACTCCCAGTTTGGAGATCTTCAGAACATGACACACTGACTTTGATGTGCATCCCACATTCAGTTTAGAGATCTTCCATGCACCACACAATGGTTTTCCACAGGAAGCGATTACAGCTCTTCTATGCTCATATCCACCACAAATCCATTTGAATATCTGCTGGTGTTAATGACCAACAGAAATATGCAGAAGATCTGTGATAAGAAGAATCTTCTGAAGAATCGAAGTGTCAGGTTATGGTAACACTATTAAAATGTGTTGTATTTTTAAAAAAGAAGAGATCAAAAGATATCACAGCATGGAGTTGCTGGACTTTAATTCTCCCTTCCTTTGTAACACTGAAACATTTTGGAAGCAGTCAAACAGGCAAAAAAAAAAAATCTACAGGCTTAACGAGAATTGAAAATAGGCGGAGAGGCTAGAATATACAATAGCTAACGAAATCCAATTTCGTGACGCTGGAGTTCCACCCCTTGCCCCACGTTTTTGTAGTAATCTTCATAGCTCTGTTCCTCTCAGGTTTAAAGCGAAGAGCGTCAGAGATTTTACCCTATTAGGGCCAATACATTTATCCTTTGCATATCCACAACTCATGTTTAATTTGGTGAGAGTTTCACTAAGAACTTGGCCTGCAGTGTGCCATAAATATTATTAGGAGGGTTTGCGAGAACAGTTCCAAAGCAACTATACAGAAGACAGTAAAAATGCATTCAGGATTGTGAAATCCATCTCCTCCTGACTGCTGTGAGAGCTTCACAGAAGCTTACACATTGGACTGTGAACAGTGGCTGGGAGCTCAACTGCTGTGAACCATATTCTGTTCAGAGATAGTCATTTTCATCCTATGAAAAGATCCCGATCTCAAGAACAGCCTTCCTGAGAAGGCTCTGTGAAGCACAAGGGAATGTCACAAGAAGGAAATACTGTCCCCCCCCACCCATGTAAGCATAAGGGCTTTCTGCCTATGCCCAGGAGTTGTTTGCTTGGATCCCATACATTATTATATCCTAATAAAATGGTATTTTATTGATGCAGTGAGTTGCCTTCAAAGTGTTTTAAAATATGCCTAACTTATCTATGACTACTATTTATTCTTATTACTAGGCCTGTATAGTCTAAAACAGTTTCCTGAGATGTGCCTATTCGTTTTTTTCAAACTTTTAAGTAATTGCATCACACAGATAACCATCTCTTTTACTGTGTATTTAAATCTTCAGTGGAAATTCTGAGATTATCCCATTGCTCTGAGACTACCCTTAAAATGTAGTTAGATTTCCACTATATTTAAACTGGATTATTCAAGTCTGTTGAGAAATTTCTGCAGAACAGTAGCTTATCCCATTTTTTAAAAAAGCAACACAGGGAAAACCTCCGGTAATGAAATAGCTAGCATGCCATAGGTGTATAAGCACTATTTTAAGAATGTTTTGTTCAGTTATTAATCTAAGCGCTGACTAGTGTGCACCATTGCCAGAAGACTACATCTAATGTAACCTGTAGCACAATACTTTGTTTTAAACCAAACAGTGTCCAGCCTTGAGTCAACATTGTTTCACCCCAACTTCCCCAGCTGCTTATTCATATCAGTACTTTTCCATATATCAGTTCACCTGTGCAAGTGTACCTATAAAAATTCCTGGCCTGCAAACATTTTACTAGCACATGAAGAAGTTATGTAGCCTTAGTTTCTATGCTGGCCACAGAAGAAAGGAAAGTTCTTCTTCAACCAGTATGGAAATGTAGGCTACTACTAAGCCATGTAGGCTAGCATCAACCAACCAACCAGAACAGTCAATTGCCTTCTACCAAGGGGTCTCGCGTAGGTACAGAATAGTTTGTTCTAATAGTCTGTTCATAGCTGCATGGAATTCCTGGTGGCCTATGGCGACCAGGCAAATGGTTAAATACAAGGCTGGATTTGATTCAAGTTCTGCTCTCATGTTTCTTATCATCAAATACTTTCTGCTAGAGACACTTGAACATCTCTCTAGACGCTACTTAAAGAAAAAGGGCCACTCTGTATACTGTAGAACAGAGGCAATTTAGTTAGTGCTCTCTGCAAAATCTCCTGTCTGCCAAATGTGCAATTCTTAACAGGGACATTATATACCGTTACCCTAGGATGAGGTGAAAAAAGTACCGGACTATTTGAGATGTCCCAGCCTTATTGAAGATGCGCTTTAAACCTTGGATAGCTTCCAAAACACATTTAAATTGAAGAGGTTTAAGAGAGCATCAACTCAGAACTGACTTGTGTAAACAAGTCCTTAACGGATAAACCATTTTAAGAATGCAATATTTAAATGTTAATGCCTGGAATATTCATGTGGAAAATAATCATGTAAGCCATCTTTTTAATGTATCCTCACATATTCCTGCATATTGCATTAAAATTCCAGCACATGAAAAAGGAGAAGGCTGAAACTATTGGACATTGTCTATGTGGACAAGGACAGTATTTCATTAGACCCAACATTACCAGTGACCAGTCAATTTAATGTTATACTCACTGTACTTTATTTAAATTATTGTTTTGTATAAAACAACCATATAGCATTTCCAAGAGTACCCTGACAAGCTGAATATGTGCAATTACATTCTTTCTGTGTTAGTTTCACAATGGGAGTTTGATTCTCTAGAAGATGAATAAATATTTACACCGAGTATATATATGAAAGAGATCTGTTCCATTTTACTGTTAGATCCTTATAAGGGGATATACTTCTCTCTGGCTAGCAGAAAGGTTCTGTTCTGTTCCAAAAGGAAAACATGCTGAAAGGTCACTTGTAGAAAGCCCAATAGACTTCCAGGGAAATCACTATGACTTTACACAGTGGAAAACACAGCATAATTTAGCTAGTGATCTTAACAGTTTTAAGATATTCTTCATAAGAGAGATATAACGAAGAGCAAAATCTATTTTTTTTATTAGAAAACACAGGGCTTTATCAAAGACAAAGTGTAAGATTACACTGAATGCTTGTTGCAGAAAGCAAGAAAACCTGAAAAACCATTGAAATGTTTTCATATCAGACACTTTCAGATTTCACAGCTTCTATAATGCAAATCATTTCTCCTCAATTCCTTCATTCATTCGCTTGCTTGTTGGCAAGTGGGCAAGAACAAATTCAGCAGTTGTTAGCAGTGTCAATGAGCTATTCTTCCTCAAGAAAATAGCTTTCTTGTGTAGGGCTTAGAGTGAGGCATTTCTTTCTTTTTCTCAGCTAGCTTAATATCAATCACATATTCTCTTCATGTTTGCTCAATAATACAGCAAAACAATTCACATTTTTTTTCTTGCTAGTTGCCATTGGGAGAGTGCTTGAACTCACTTTGTGAGTCCTATAGCATCTTAATCTAGTATGCCGTTAGATTCACAATGCTAGGAACAAAACCTGGACATCTGTATACAGTGGTACCTCGGTTTACGAACTTAATCCATTCCGGAAGTCTGTTCTTAAACTGAAACAGTTCTTAAACTGAGGCACGCTTTCCCTAGTGAGGCCTCCCGCGGCCGGTGCCCTTCCACCGTTTGGCTTCCATTCTTAGACCGAGGTAAAGTTTGCAAACCGGGACATTTGTAAACTGAATCATTTGTAAACAGGGCTGTTCTTAAACCGAGGTACCACTGTACTACAATGGAACATTTTTTCTGTTGTTGTTGTGAATGGTTTTCACCTTATTTGACTCTTGACAAACGCCCATTGCGCTTGTCAAGAGAAAGAGTGGCACCTTTGAAGGAACGCCCACTGATCACAGTTGCACCAATTCTCCAGTAAACAAGACAAGGGGGGGGGGGAGGTCCTCCACCTCTTCTCCTCTTTTTTCTTCCTAATGTAACCCTAATGTCTCAACAAATGAAACTGACCTATGGAAAATGTAACTTGAAAAAAGAGACATTGCACATACCTTTGTAAACCAAGAAAACTTTAATAAAATATTATTTAAAAAACAACAAGAAGACAAGTGGGGTGGGGCTTTTACAGCACATTTCCACACATGCTTATTCAGAAATAATAATAATAATAATAATAATAATAATAATAATAATAATAATTTATATCCCACCCATCTGGCTGGATTTCCCCAGTCACTCTGGGCAGCTCCCAACAGAATATTAATAGCACGGTAAAACATCAAACGTTTAAAACTTCCCTAAACAGGGCTGCCAAATGAGGCTTATTCCCAAGTAAGTAGGATATCTAACGATATCTAGAAGGGTACTTGTGTTAAGGCTGCCACCGCACGTGAAAGACAAATTTATTATGACATCAGCGCTTGTGAATTAAACGCCTGCTTCATCCGATGCAATGGAGCATAGTAATCAAGTGTCAGAAACACACACACACGTGTAGACGCTGGAGCTCGAGGAGAACGCGCAGCCTGCGGCGATTCAATCAGAGCTTAAACAAGCGCAGCGGGAGCCCCTCCGAGGGCGCGAAAAATCCCCGGGGCTGCGGCTCGTTTTGAGGTGCGAAAGCGGCGCAGTCTCCGACTAGCTGCCGCTCCAGGAAGCCGGGGCGCCGTCGCTTTCTCGCCTCTCCCTTCCCGGCTGCCCTCGGGGACACAGGCAGGCTCCTCCCGCCGTCTGGCGCAGGCGAGCCGCTTCCAGGGAAGAGCAGAGCAGGCGCCGCCGCCGTCGCCGTCGCTCGCGGCCTGGGGCTCCGCAGGTGGCTGGCTGGCGGGCGGGAGGAGCAGGAAGCGCGGCGGCGGCGGCGGAGGGATTACAGTATTGGCGGAGGGGAGGCGCCCGGGCCGCGGCAGAAGCAGGCCGAGGGAGGAGGATGGCGCGGTCCAGGGGAGACTCGGAGCAGGTCCGCTACTGCGCGCGCTTCAACTACCTGTGCCTCAAGTTCACGCTCATCACTTACTCCACGGTGTTTTGGGTGAGTGCGAGGGCCGCGCGGGCCGCACCTCCGTCCGGCGGCGACAGCAGCTCCCCTGTAGTAGGGTGGAGCCGCCGAGCTGGGGCAGGCAAGACAGAAGGAAAGCGGGGCGACGAGCGAGGAGCTGCCATGGGGGGTGGGGAGAGGGGGAGAAATGCACCTCCGTGCTCGCGCGGGGTTGCCCCAGGGATGCCCTCCTGCTGCCTTTTGTGTTTTTTCTCACAGAACCGGGGCGACCTGTTAGCAACAGGTGTGGTGCGATGTGGGTAAGGCTGCTGGAAAGAAGCACCAGGAAACGCGCCGGCCGGCCGCAGCGTGTGGGAATCTGAGGGGGGTTTTGTTGTTGTTGTTCAGGGAGTTGCGCACAGAAACCACACACACACAAACACACACACACACGCCTCTTCCTCCTCCGAACACGCCGGGGCGGTCCGTCCACTTGCAATGGTTTCCAATCCTACCCAGTGACGGGAAAGCAAACAGCTCGCTCGATAAGCACGTGCTTTTATTTATTTATTTTTTTGTCAGTGGGAGGCTAAAATAACGCCGATTTCAAAGTATGTAACGGAGGAGACCCTTCAGGGGTGCGGTCAGAATAGTTGTAGCTTGACTTGTGCGGTGAATTTAGCTGTAGGCTTTTAACCTGGCAAACTAGTGCCCTGACTCAGTCAAGGAAGGAAAAAAAAGAGGCATTAAAGTGGTTGTGACACCTGCTGCCTTTCTCTAAAGCGATCATATGCTAGCAGTGACTATTAGAAAAGGCAGGGTCATATTTCCTTGTCATCTCCTCCTGCCCTGAAATTTTCTTCTGGTTCTGTTGAACCATTAATAATAAAATAATTCAATTTTCAGTAAAAATTGTTTAAACAGAAATAGTCTCTGAAAATTGTAAAGGTAAAGGGACCCCTGACCATTAGGTCCAGTCATGACTGACTCTGGGGTTGCAGCGCTCATCTGGCTTTATTGGCCGAGGGCGCCGGCACACAGCTTCTGGGTCATGTGGCCAGCATGACTAAGCCGCTTCTGGCGAACCAGAGCAGCACACGGAAACGCCATTTGCCTTCCCGCCGGAGCGGTACCTATTTATCTACTTGCACTTTGACATTCTTTTGAACGGCTAGGTTGGCAGGAGCAGGGACCCAGCAACAGGAGCTTGCCTCGTCCTTGGGATTCGAACTGCTGACCTTCTGATTGGCAAGTCCTAGGCTCTGTGGTTTAACCCACAGCGCCACCTGCGTCCCCTGAAAATTGTACATATGCTTAATTTTTTTGTGTTGTCATGCACCCATCATTCTGCAACCAACATTGCAAACACACAGGTTTCTTAAGAAGTGCAGAAGATAAAAACCATGCATTTATGTGGCCTGCATAGTTCTGAGTTCAAAGTCTCAATTTTTGCTTGTGGCACACCCACATTAGTAGGGAGGCAAATTTTAACCTATAAGGAAATATTTAATGAATTAGTCACATGGATGAATTGATAAGAGCTTGCAGATCTAATTCAAACAGCCTGTTTTGTTTACAATCGCCACCATTTCCTTCCCTTCCCTTTTCTTTCTCTGCTGTGTTGAATATAGACTAAGCACCTTGGGACAGGGATCTATCTATGTGTGCTTGTTCTTGTAAAACACTTATTACACAGTGACAGTGTAATATGACCGACTGATTGAATGATATTGCTCCTAATAAGACTTATTCCAGTAAAAGCCCCAAGCTTTCATACTATTTGAAAGACAGTTCAGCTGTCACTTTGGATTGTAGTCATACTTATACTGGATTAATTAACCATTAACACATGAGGATCTGGACTGGACATAATGTTCCCTGTTACTATGAATAATAGTTTATGCGGAGTGTTAGATACACACACACTTTTCTCTTCTGCACTGGTTTTGGTCTGGAGAGCCTGGTTTGTTTAAACTAGAGTTCCCTGTTTAGATGAAATAAGAGACTATGGCTTAATGTTTGCTTACTAATCAGTACATTATTCCAGGGCCAGGAATTAACCTAAAGCTAAAGATGAAAAGAGGGGCTTTAGTTTAAACAAACCAAGATATCTGCACTGAAGAGGACTTGCAATGGGAGAGGCAAAAGAGGAGCGTAAGGTTTTGACACTCGTTCTTGGCTTCATGGTTTATGAAGCTAGGAATAATTAAGTCTGAACTGACCCTTACTTTGTTCATTATTGTATCTTCAGATCTGTGAGTATCACTCAATCAATACACAACACCACTTAACTAACATGTAGCTCAGTTAAAACACAATGCCCAACCATGATTTTGTGGCTGGGAGTACCTTTGCGAGTTTGCACGTGCTCTTATTCCGTTCTCCACTTCCTCCACAGCTCACATTGCTGTGATGTCCAATTTGCACCTTATGATTTGTGCTAACCTCTGAATCATGGTTTGCAAACAATCTTCAAACCAACGTTTCAAATTCTGTTTAACATCATGGCAAACTATGGTTAGTAAACATCAGGAAGTAGATGGAAGAGGGTAGATTGTGGTCTGTTGGTGAACTATTCGCCAATTTTGGGTGAACAACCTAGTTCAGGTGTGGGTAACATTTGTCCCTGCAGGTGTTGCTGCACTCCAACTCCCATCATGCTTGCCCTTGGAGTTCAACCACTTGTGGTGGCTCAGAGGTTAGCAACCCCTGATCTTACCCCTTTAAGTTGTGTTGGGTTTCTTGCAAAAAATGCTTGACTAAATGCATTTTGATCTCTTAAGAAAAGAGTGCACATTTTGAATCGGTTAACACCCTTCGTTGTGCTTTCATTGTTTAGAAGACTTGCATTCTGGATATGAACTTCTGCTTTGTAAATATGAAATATTTTGCTGGACCCCTGGGCTTCTTAAGAAAAGTAAAACAAGACTTGTCTTGTGGGTATAGTTAGAGGCTTTCATTGGGCAATAATGGCAATAATGGCTGCCTCAACAGTGAGTAAGTTGAATGAGATGAAAGGTTAGGTAGCAGTTGCTGTGTCAAAATATTGTTTTGTTTCACTGAAGTGAGTTGAAGGTCATTGGGGTCATGGAACTAAACTTAAGATCCAGTTAAAAGTGTGAATATAGAGGTCTTATAATTGTGTTTGTGCTTGCATTGTAGCTTTCTGTGTATTAGTTCTAGAAATTACGGTACTGCCAGATAATTCAGTTTTCATTAGCATAATTCTACCTACATTGGGGAACGGAACTTGCCAATCTGTTTTATTAATAATGCCAAAAATCATTTTAGAAATATTTTGGCTATTTTTTTTATGGCTCAAGTTTAGCTGGAACTGTTTGGATCTTCAGATCCCGGGCTGATATCATCTGAAGGATTACTCACTTTCTTCACTCTATTTAGGCATCACAGCTAATAGATCCTCGACTAAAATACCACTGAAGGTTCATGCTGTTCTTTATCCTTATGGGGAAATTCCTTACTTTTGTGTGACGCTAGCTAAATTTCCTATTTACAGTTAAAGTTATCTGTATTCCAGGCGGCTAGGATGTAGGTTCCCAGTTCCCAGTTCCTTATTATTAGTTCCCAGTTCAACAGAGAGCTGCATTAGCAGCCTAAACAAGGAACTGAATTTCATAATATCTTGGCACCCCAAAATGAGATTTGGGGCTACCTCATACCTTACGGGATGTGGGTGGTGCTGTGGGTAAAACCTCAGTGCCTAGGACTTGCTGATCGCAAGGCCGGCGGTTCGAATCCCTGCTGCGGGGTGAGCTCCCGTTGTCCGGTCCCAGTTCCTGCCCACCTAGCAGTTCAAAAGCACCCCTAAGTGCAAGTAGATAAATAGGTACCGCTTTATAGCGGGAAGGTAAACGGTGTTTCAGTGTGCGGCACTGGTGCTGGCTCGCCAGTTGCAGCTTCGTCACGCTGGCCACGTGACCCGGAAGTGTCTTCGGACGGCGCCGGCTCCCGGCCTCTTGAGTGAGATGAGCGCGCAACCCTAGAGTCGGTCACGACTGGCCTGTACGGGCAGGGGTACCTTTACCTTTACCTTTACATACCTTACATCTCCATGACTGGGAGGCTGTTTCCTTCAAGATACAGCAGAGACATGTAGGGGCATTTCCCTGAACGTGCAAATACCTAAGTGTGGATGGGGGCAGGGACAAATGTTTGAACCCTTGATGCTTCTCAGGATGACATGCATGAGGCTTTTGAAGCGGGGCTTGTTTGTGTACCCCGCCTCCCATACACAGATACAGCGTTTGCATATTCTGAGAAATGCACAAACGTGCCTCCTTATTCTCTCTGGTCAAAAGCTTTGCTTTTGCCCAACACACGATTCCACCCTGGTCATTCAGTGTCACAGTGTCAAGTCTTATGTTCTAACCAGCACCAATATGCCTAGGAAGGCTGGCACTTCTTTGTATAATGATGCACACATTCCTATTTATGGATGAAGGCTTCAACCAAAAGTCAGACTTTTCTAGAATGGAGCCACTTAAGAACCTCAAATGGAGAGGCCCCTCCCAGCCAATACACTTTTGTCATAAAAGATTGGTGAGAGGATCACTCCTTTCTCAGTTTATTTTAAACTGCCTTCTTTGGCAGTTTTTCTTCCTCAGAGGAATTTTTATTGAGGGAAAAGAGACCTTTTTAAAGCTATGCTTATTTTTAACTTTGATAAATGCAATGGTTTATATTTCTTAGAAGTGTATTTTGGCACTGCTTTTATATATA
Source organism: Podarcis melisellensis (assembly GCF_964234715.1). Lineage (NCBI taxonomy): Eukaryota > Metazoa > Chordata > Lepidosauria > Squamata > Lacertidae > Podarcis > Podarcis melisellensis. The sequence continues at coordinate 70,630,508 of NC_138537.1, read as the reverse complement.
TATAAAAAAAGGATTTCCCCTTAGTTCCCCGGCTCTCTTGGTTATTGATGGGAGAAATTTTGAAGCTGTGAGTGTGTTGAGGTATGGGAGCTCTAAAAATACAATTCAGGATTGGTCACTCGGGCCATATGGAGACAGGACCTTTCACCCCAGAGCTAATAGCACTGTGGGGAATATTTCCACCAGGATCATGGTTGAGGGGAGGGAAAGCTTAAACATCCCCATGTGCTGCAGTCCTGACAAATTTAGATACTGTATTAATATTTATTAAATCATATTCAATTTGCATTAGATGATCATGTAGCAGGATAAACTGATTTTCTCTCTTCTAAAATGTTGGATAAGAAGGCTGCTGAAAATAAGTAGACAAACAGTTTTAAACATTATTTTCATTAGTTTGATTCAGGTAGAACAAGAACAGAAGAAATATCACCCTGGACCAAACCACTGCATCTAAATAGTCTTTAAACCTCTTTTGTTGACCAGCAGCATTACACTTTCCATTTTTAAGTTCAGAATAGAGTAGTTGCTTTGGAAGACAATAATCATCCATGACCAGTCCAACGAAGTTGATGTTGAAGAATCATTGCTTAGACACTGGCTTAGAATCTTTGCTTCTTCCAGGACACTGGCATTAGTTCACCTGTCCCGATTGGAGCGCAGAGTTCTTGAGGACTGGGACATTCACAGGGAAACCAAAATGCTTGTTTACAAAGCTATTGTCCTACCAACCTTACTGTATGCTTGGGTGTCCCTATAAGGCCATTAAGACCAGAGTGTAAGGCTACCTCGTGCACCACTATTATCAATAAAAACAAACATTGAGTATTGTGGCACTTTAAAGATTAACACAATTATCCTTTTAACAAAATGATATTGTTTTATTAGTATGAACCTTTTATGAAAGTGGCACAAGACTCTTGGCTGAAGTGGACTTGCCACCGATACATTTCCAGTTCGGCTACAGAACAGTTCAATAATGTTTTGGTTGTGACATGGCCTGTTGGAAATACAATCTGCCCCTGATTTAGGGACCAGACAAAATAATGCTGTGTGCTTGATGCTTCCAGTTTGCTGAACCTGGTTTAAGGGTTTTTTGTTTTGTTTTTTTTAAGTTCCACCTTCAAGATTCCTGCTGGTTTGTACTTTTGTGAAATAAGCAGTAATTTGATTTTCTCTTTTTAATAAGTCAGTTTAAAATACAGCCATTGGTTTTGTTTGGAAAACAACAATAACAAACACTTTCTCTTTCTTTCTGTTACAGTTGCTAGGAGCGTTTGTCTTAGCCGTTGGCATTTATGCAGAAGTTGAAAGACAGAAATATAAAACCCTTGAAAGTGCCTTTTTAGCTCCAGCCATTCTTCTAATACTCCTAGGTATTATAATGTTCCTCGTTTCCTTCGTGGGTGTGTTGGCTTCCTTAAGGGACAACTTATGCCTTCTTCAAGCTGTAAGTACTTTTATATAAGTAGGAGTCTACTTGTAACCTGAACTTGATGTTTATAAAACTTATTTTGATCTCTATTCTGTAAACAGCTTTAAGCCAGCTTAGCTAATAACTTCCTTCTTTGGATAAATAGCAGAGAGAAAGGAAAGTGCAAGATGGATTCTAATTTAACCAGTGTAAACGAAGTTGTCAAAGGCAAATGCTTTACTTTAGTGGCACTTAATCATGGTTTTAGAGAAAATGTGGGTACAGCTGAAAGAGCCTTCTTAAACAAAAGTAAGATTTATGTAAGAAAAATGCAATGTAAATTCAGGCATACAAAATGTTTTTAAATTTAACAAATATTTAACATGTGTTTACATAACTTGATGTTAAAAGCGGTCAGGATAAAATATTTTCATTCACAAAATGTATTTACTTATTATTTAAACTGAAATCCATTGATTTACTGCCTCCAGGTTAGCAGAGCAGGTTTCTTTCACAGCATGTATGATTGAACTTTATCCATCTATATGTTTTTTTAAAAAAAGTGTCATATTTTTATATAACGTATTTATTAATGAAAAGAGCCCTTTGATCTAAAGTAGCACCATGATTCCTTTTGGGGTAGAACCAGTGATTGACACTTTCACATCAACAGTAAAACAATCAATATGCATAAAACAATCAATATGCAAATTAAATATAGAGAAATGTTGAGAATGAAAAGTAAACAACAATAATTAATTAACACTACAGTGGTACCTCGGGTTAAGAACTTAATTCGTTCTGGAGGTTTGTTCTTAACCTGTGTGTATTTGCCAAATTGTGACATTCCCAAATAGGCTTACTTTGAATGAATGGTGTTGATGTGTCCAGAGGGGCCTGTTTTTTTCTTAATTGCTTAAAAATACTGCCATCTCATTGCCAATATAATAACCTACAACAAATGAGCTCCCACCCCACCTTCAGGATACGCAAAACCATGATATTCTTTAGGGGTTCCTGTAGATACTCATTAGCATTCTATCCTGAGCTGTGCTGCTTGTGAAATGAGAGACTGAGCAAGCAAGTGAGAGAAAAGGAGAGTGGTGTGGTGAACACAATGGTGTTTGGCATATATCAAGGAGCCAGATTAATTTTAGTAACAAAGAAATTTAGTGCCATGCAAAGCAGGGCATTTATAAAGACCTGCGGAATGCATTAAAGAAAACAGTAAACGAGAAGATCCTTAGTAGTACAAATAATTCCACAGGAGGAAAAGTTGCTGAGGACTTATTCCCCTTTGGTTTGGTCTCTTTGGTGATTAGCTAGGCAAAACTGCTGGATGTGAGGAAAGGGGAGGGAAGCCTTCTTACTGTTCCCTTTAAGAACCAGGAGTCAGTAGTGGAGGTGGGGTGTTCCACTGCCAATCTCATGTATATACGTGAATTGATGATTACAATATTAGAGCAGCCCACTCGCTCTGCAGCACTCAGATGTTTATTAGAGTAAGCTGACTAAGGAGACGAAATGCAAAGTATAAAATACAAAACCACAGCCTCCATGAAGCCAATGATTTTAAAATGACAAGCTCAGAACTAAGAATCATAGTAGGCCTATGAGACATTACAACATTCGGAAGTCTTGCCACCTGCTTAATAATAAACGTATTGATCCCCTCAAGGAAGAAACTCGGAAAGTTCTCTGAAGATCAGTTGGGAAACTGTTTTGTAAGTGAATATATTGTGTGCAATCTTCTGCTAAAATGACAGAAAAAGAACTGATGAGAGACCCTTTTGACCTCTGAGAGGTCATACAGAAAGCATCTGCCTAACTAAAGGGAACTAAGTTTTGAAGTGAAACATTAAGATGGGCAAATCAAATAGCTGTTCTGTACTTTGGCACCTAGCAACTACAGTGGTATCTCTGGTTACATACTTAATTCGTTCTGGAGGTCTGTTCTTAACCTGAAACTGTTCTTAACCTTTCTGTTTTCATCCTGAAGCAAAGTTCTTAACCCAAGGTAATATTTCTTGGTTAGTGGAGTCTGTAACCTGAAGCATATGTAACCCGAGGTACCACTATATGTGCTTGCATCGTGCTGGCTGCAGCGCCCCCATGCCACAAGTGTCTCCTTGATGACCAAATGTAACAGGGAGAAGGCCCCTCCCCTTTCCGTTTGCCAGATTGCGATGATTTGTGTTTCCCTTCTAGTGAGTTGCCCTCACCAGCCAGTGCTGCATGTTTCGATTTCAAAGCCTTGTAAATTTATAAAGAAAAAAGGGGGAAGGAAGAAAAAGAACACCTCTCACATTAACCACTCAGTAAACTTCACTATATTCAAATGTCTGAACAGGGATCCAAACAAAATGGATTTTGTTTGTAAAAAGCATGTTCGAATGTAGCAAGGGCATTAAGGTCTTCGGTCCATTGCGTAATAGAGTCTAAAACATGAACGCTGCACAGAACTCAAGAGAGGAGGATGAAGGCGGCTTGGGGGCCTGACTGTGGTGCCACAGGTCTGCCTTCATCTCCTGTGCTGTGCTGCTGCTGCCGCCTGCTGCTCATCCGCAGTAGTTGAGAGGCAAGATCACCCCCCGAGGCACATGGGTCTTTGCAGAGTAGCAGTGGCAAGTGCTCCAGTGGCACTGCCTAATCATAGCAGTTCTAAAAGTTGCTTAATTTCTCTGGACGTCGTGAGTCATGATTTCAGCGCTGAAGATTTTAGATTTTGTATGTTTACGTAATATTTTTGAAATTCTTTTGCAGTTCATGTACATCTTGGGAATTTGTTTGCTCATTGAATTAATTGGTGGAGTTATGGCCTTAATGTTCAGGAATCAGGTAAGAAAACTGAAATATTCAAGAAAAGGTACCTTTAAAAAAACTTCTCCCTATCTGTTATGGAAAAATGGAACCAGTACTCACTTATCTCAAAGCAAAATTACTGATTATTATGGAAGAGTCACAGAAGATCATGTATTTGAGTAGCAAGATTGCAAGAAAATTAGGGCTTGCAAACACTACTGTAAAAATAAAATTGCATTCTGGCACTCCTGATTCTGTGCCCTAAACAACTACGTAACTTACAGAAATCAAGCAAATTTTCATAATTTCTTACTTTGTGTAATTTATTCTGCAATGTTCATAGAAACTCTTTTTATCCTTCTGGCTTTTCAGCAGTTCAAAGTGTATGTTTTTACCTTAAAGGCTAAAACTATTACCATTTTAAAAAATGAAATATGAGATTCTTAGGAAGTTAGATTCAGTGCCTAATACCACACTATATGTTCAGTAGGCTGTGAGTTTAGTTTATTTGTATGTATGTTGTTTTTCCGTAGTCAGCTGTGCCCAAAGCAACTCATTAAGTTATCAAAAATACAACATTTGGGGAAAATTCAGTTTGTAACCAAATATCAATGTCAGTGAATTCAAGTAAGGCAAAAACTTTTCAACCAGAATAGGATAAATTCAGTATTACAAAGAAACAATTAGACTTCAACAGTTAGACTTAAACAATATGTATGAATGAAGCTAATAACACACTTCAAGTGCTGCTCTTACAGCACTCCAAGAGCCCACACTAGTCTAAATACATTTCAGAGGGGGTTGGGGGCTGCTCATCACCAGGCTAGATGGTTCACAATGGGCTCCCCTTTCTGTCTTCCAGAGGAGACTTTGACAGCAGCAAAAGGGAAGTTCCTGTTAAGGGCCAATTTGTTGGATTTTTCAGGCTTTAAAGAATCTTGTGTGTTACTGCAGTAGGAAATGAAAGAAAGAGAGAAAGAAAGAAAGATGGTCTTTATTTCCAAAAAGAAGGAAATACGTATATGATGCCTTGCACTTCCTTCAGTATTTTCAAAAGACACCCATAATTGAGTATTGGCAAAATGAACATTAACTGAGGCTAAAAGCCTGGTAGCTAATAAACTAAAGATTCTGTAACTGGTTGGTTGTAACTGTTCTAACATTTTGTCATAAACTGGGAATAGCTTTGAGTGTTGCCAGAATATAACTTCATAGTGCTTTAGGAAGATAAGGATCGGCAAGTTGTCTTTGGCAGTCCGCTACCCCTCTGAAGCTTCCAACCTGCCTGCTGGCCTTGCATGTGTGCAGTAGCATAAATACGATAGAACAAGACAACTTGCCTCTGTGCAGCCTGGATACGAGCACAATATATAGGCATCAAATATCACTCAATACATTATTGCTTAGATTATGTTATGTGAAGTTTCTTTTCAGTATGGAGAAATGCATTAACATTTTCAAGATGTCAGATTACCTTGTTCGGAGATTTTCAAATCAGGCATCGTGGTACCACTGCAGCTTCACACTGGCTCTCTGCCTGTGGCCTAACACGATACAGGACATTTAGGCTGTAATCCTGCACACACTCACCTGGGAGTAAGTCCCATTGAAGTCAAGAGGGCCTTTTTTCTTCTTAGAAGACATGTATCACATTGTTCCCATGCCTTGGGAAAAGACTTGAAACACAGTAAGTTGGTGAAAAGGTTGTATATGTTAAAATATAACAATCAGAAGAACTGTGGAATAATAGCCAAATCAAACAAATGTGAGCAGAGGAAGTTAGCTCAGGTGTTGGAGGGCAACCTCCCTTCTCACATTCTGTGCCCCCCCAGCTAAAGATTGGAATAAACATCCCTCCTTGCTAGGTGAATCATGAGCTGTAGATGTGCCTCAAGCCCCAGTGTTCAGAAGCTTTCATCCAGGCATGCAGCTCTAGTCCAGGGAACACTCAGCAGCACCCCTAAAGCTTCTTGATTTGGATGATAACTTGTGGTTGTTCCCTGCCTAAAAATGCCTCATGGTACCAGTCAACTGTTGTTTTAATTTCCTTCATCAGCCTGCACAGAATGCTTCAGAGGCGATCGTTTTCTTGCTTGTTTGCATCCACCCACTCGCACACAACAGCTTGAAAATAGCTCTCAGCACTGGCAGATGGACCCCATTGACCCAGTGAGGGGCAGGAATATCATAACTGATTCTGGGGTGTGGAATATAGCTCCCCCCCCCAAATCAAGAGAAACTGCTTGACCACGCAGGAGAACCCAACTCGAGTCTCTTCCAAAGTGAGAGGGATAGAGCAAACTTGTTAATTGGACAGCAGGTTTTTTGCAAAGAGCAAGAGCGATTCATTCTGCGTAGTGAGAACTTGGAATTTCAGCAGCAGCATCCTTAAAAGTCCACAACTATTTTTAACTTGCCTGAGCATCAGTTCCACAAGGCATGGATAAAGACTTGAGAGCCTGCCCAGGCATAGAAATTCCTACCTGCAGCACTGTAATGTCCCTTCTTAACTTGTAATAATGAGGCATACACTCATTCTGGCTAGGCCCAAAGGGTGGAGATGTAAATTACTTCCTTCCCCCAAGCTTCTCATTTTACAGGTAGGTTTCGGTCAGCCTGTTCCAAGAGCTAGTAAGCAATTCTGAGCCATTAGTGTTTTGGAGAAGCTTGGAGCTTGGTGTTTCCTCTTGCAGCACGAGCTGGCCTGACAAGCCTGTTTTGTCTCTAAAAGTTGACGTACAAGTCCTCTGATTTGCAAACGCTTGTCTACCTTGAATGTCTAACTCGGGGAAACTGATTGCTTGCTAATAATAGTGAAGTGAATAAAAGTTTGAGATAATAGGGACCCCTTCACACACATAATAAATTTTCAGTTATGATGTTGTACCTTCAGATGCCTTTCCTCAAAGTAGTATTTCTGTAGTGTGAATGTTGCATTTTCCCACCATTCAAACTGAATATTGTATCTATGTGAAAAGGAATGGTGCACCAATGGAGACAGGATTCGGCCTGAGCAGATAGAGATCTTGGGCCTCGCAAGTTGATTTTTTTTTTGAAGAACTTAGCCATTACGGGGTGTATCCTGCTATTAGAATGATACTCATGTGGGAGATAGGTAATTTCTGGTTGGTTTGTTTGTTTTAAAGAACCATTTTATACTCCAGCATTTGATGTTGGGGACAACGGTGCTGATTTGGACCCCACACTGTGGGTGCCCAGCACGACTTGCCCCCTGCCCACACTGTGACATTATCATGCACATGCCATGACATGATGCATGCTGTGCTGTTATGATGTCATAGCGTGGGGCGGGACACAAGCTCCAGCAGCACAGTGACAGGACTCCTCCCTCCAGCGCGCTCTCTCTCTCTCTCTCTCTCTCTCTCTCTCTCTCTCTCTCTCTCTCCAGTTCCACGCTCTCTCTTCCACCCCATGCTTGATCTCCTTGCTCTTTCTCCCACCCCGCCCACACTCTGTGCTCTCTTCCACCCCAACTCTACACTCTTTCACCCCCTAACTCCACACTCTCTCTCCCACCTCCCCGCCTGAACTCGGTGCTCTTTCCATGCGGTGTGGAGCCTGCGTTCCAGCTCCTGCATTTTGCTGGTGCCCAGCCCCTATATGGGAAATTATCTGGGTGCTTGGGCACGCAGGGCCCCGGGGAGATAGTGCCTATGGTAGGGGCGTATTCAATCTTCAAATAATTTTCTGTGTGTGGACAAATTGGAGGAGAGGAGAGCTTGCTGGTACCCACCATTTGTTGAAGGGAGAGATTACAATCTCCAGATTGGAATGGTATAGTGGGAGAGTTTTTATCTTCTAAAGCAGTAAAAATAAAGAAAAAAACCCAAATGCTACAAAATGGACATTGGAAGGATGTATTATTTGTCACTTATGATACATCGCAGGCATTGTTCAACAGTTAACCATATTCCACGCAGCAATGTGAATGAGAGGGAAAATCACATTTTCCCATTGGCAAAACACTCCAGTTGGTATGCTGGGAAAATGCAAAAATATTGTAACAAAGCCACTTTTTCATTAAGTTAATTCTGTGGATCCTACATAGTGGTCTAAGTAAGATGTTTCACATTTATTGCATGAAAACAACTATTAAACCATAAGCAAACATTTGCAGGAGTAGGTTCTTGTTTTCCTACAATTTTATATATTGACAGGGCCTAATACCAGACTAGTTCTTGCATATTGCTTATTTTTAGGGCTGTCAATCAGTTCCACATTCTTGACCCATAATCTGCCTTTGATTCTTACATTAAATTGTAGATATCATCATCATCTTTCTAAGATACCAAAGGAAGTGTGAGAACTTACAGCATGTTAAATTTTTCTCTTTCATTTCATTTTGTAGCAGCTTATCAGAACTAAGAGTCTAAAAAACATTACAATCATTCTCAGCCCCACCGCTGAATAGACTGGTTAAAACGTGTTGTCCGTTATGGATGGTATGAGCACATGCTTATACTTTTTTCTTTTCAAATTATGTGTGCTTGATCTTACTTAGTTTTTTTTCCCCCTTTAGACAATTGACTTTGTAAATGAGAACATCCGAAGAGGGATTGTGAATTACTACGATGACTTGGACTTCAAAAACATAATGGATTTTGTTCAAAAGGAGGTTGGTTTTTGGATGTCAAATTAATCAAACAGTAGTAGGCTATTCATTGATCCCATGTGCTGCAATATAGCAGTAGCTTCCAGCTATTACTGTTCAGGTGGATGTGTTGGGATGCTCAGCGCTGGGGTGGCTTCCTTGCTGACAGTGGACCCCCCCCCCCCCACTGGTAGAGGCTGGCAGAGCTGGGCAGGGGCATCTCTCCTCCATTCAGACCCTCCAGCATGGTGAGCTGGGGGTTTGGATGGCTCTGTTAATTGCTTACAATTTTTATGATTTAGTTTCCATACATACATTGCCAGGCACTAAGGTGTTTGTCGGAACTTGAAACCCTTGCTGATGGAAATAGGCCATTGAGAGTTAGAAATTGTTTTGAAACCACGACTGTGTCTTATGCCATAGCATGCTTAATTGACTCATTGGTTTGTGTTGAAATACTTACTGGGTTGCTTTTGCCTTGAGCTACAGAGATGTTAAATGAAACGGAAAAGAAGAGCATGTGTATAGATATATAGATGAAAACTCCCAACATTTAAAAGACAACTTTGACTTTATGGTGAAGATTTTGGACTCAAGCCAGAAGAGAGGTTCTTTTGGGCAAACTAAATTGAAATGAAGGGAGGTGTGCATAAACATAAATGCTCATTTCAATGAGGCTTGCTCAGAAGACCATCGTGGTGAATTGTGTTCCTTATAAGATATTTTTTAAAGGGGACAGCCTTCTTTTAAAAAAAGGTCAGGAACAAATTGTTTTAGGCGTGTACTAATTCATAGCTTTCCAAGTCGCCCTTTCGTTAAATGTATACACAAAGTTTTAGAGTTCTCGTAAGTATCTGGTTTATCCTTGTTTAGGTCCCTGCCAATGAGATGTTTAGTTAATGCGTTAATGATTGATTAACAGTGTTTAGTTTTCTAGTTCTTGTTTTATAAATGAAATTACATTAGCTATTCTCTTTTACTCTGTAATGATACTCATAAAATCTGGGATGATTCTGTGGTGCGTAGTCAAAGCTGAGGAAATTTTGATGCGGCAAATAGAAGCTGAAGGTCACAAATGATGCAAAGGAAAGTTTAATCAATCATTTTATGATGCTTATTGTAAATAGCGCATCACAATCCAAATGTTTTTTGAGTTTGACCTTCAGGAGTGTAGTCATCAGCAGATCTCCACTTTTGGCTGTGGCTGTTTTGCCTGAAGGAAGATGCTACGTTCAAAATGTATGGGGATTTCATGATATTTTAGCCATTAAATTAAACACACACACACAAATAAAGTACACAGTATTCAGAACTTTGGCTAGATAGCTCCTGCCCTTTTTGTTCCTATTTCAACCCTACACATTCCTTGCTTTAGTGTTTTTCTTTCCTTTTTTGCAGTCAGACTAGACATCATATAGCATAAATTTAAAGCAACATATTGGTCAGCCTTTCCCAACTTGGTGTCTTCTGGATGTTTTGGACTTACATCTGGATGTTTTGGACGTAACTTACATCAGGTCCAGCCAGGACACCAGGTTGGGGAAGGCTCCCTTATACCTATAATTTGGGGTTCTAAAGTGAATAGGGATTGCTTTGGAATCTGGGATTGCTTTGGAATCTGGTAGGATCAGGCCTTGAGACTTCCTCACAGAGTTCTTTACAGGCTCTTCCTACCCCAGAATAGAGCTGCAAACAATATACATTTTGGTGGTTTTGTGTTCCATATGTTTAAATTGGTGATTTGTAAATAATGTTAGGCACCTCCACACATGCCAATAATAATAATAATAATAATAATAATAATAATAATAATAATAATAATAAGAAGAAGAAGAAGAAGAAGAAGAAGAAAAAATTAGGACATGAAGCCTCTATAATAATCACGAGGTTTTTTTTTCTTACTGATAATAAGGTTCTAAATTTCTGCAGCAAGGATTTGTCTTTGTGTAACACCTTTCCCCTCCCCTCTTCCAAGTTCAAGTGCTGTGGTGGTGAAGATTTTAAAGACTGGTCAGAAAACCAGTACCATGACTGCAGTGCCCCAGGACCACTAGCTTGTGGAGTTCCTTACTCTTGTTGTGTCACAAACAAGGTAAAAGTTATTTATTATTCTGGATTAATTTTGCAGTTACCTGTTGGTTCCTCACATCTCACCAAATGATTTTTTCCCCCATGAAAGAAAATCAGTCTGGCAAGCTAAGATTGCCACCAAGAATGGAGATCTGTACACGGAAGGGTCCGTTATGTGATTCATCTTGCTTGATATGATCTGTGCACACTTAGACTATGTGTAACAAATGGTAAGCAAGTGTACATTTTCCACACAAAAGCAGATCACCCAGAAACAACCTTGGTAAGGATAACAGGCTCTTTCAGTACAATTTCCCAAAAGGAAAAGTTCTAGGAACCCTTTTTTAAAATAAATTGGTTTATTTGTGTTGGTTTTCTACAGATATTTTAAGTACTGGATTCCCCTCCCCCCCTAATATTTTTTGAAGCAAATGAAGAATTATATCCGTTTTCTTCTAGGCTGTTCGTGGAATTAAAGATTAATTATACCATGTCACCTTTTCCTGACCAATTAAAAATAACCATTAAGAAATGTTTCCAAAGAAAGCCTAGTAATAACATCATATCAGTATGATAGAATAAAAAGCTCAACCACATTTGGATGAATTAAAAATGGACGCTCCATTGAGATTTTGTGACAGAGAGGGTGATAATAGAACGTTGTTTAGCAAAATATTTTTGCATCTCTTTTGTCGTTATTACCAAATGAAACCAGTAATGTTGCTATAAATAGTATTGCCCTTTTTAGGTTATAAGAGAACATGTTACCACATATATCACAGAACAGTCCTTGAAATCTTGCAGCACTGTCTTGTTAACACTCATTTGTCTGGAGGATGCCACACCGGCAGTCTTTAAAAAATAAATCAAGATGAATAAATCTTAGCCGCTTGACATGTTTCCAAAACCAACTTGGCTTTTGCACTGGAAACGTACAGATGTGAGCAGTAATTAGTCATTTACTCTCTGGTCATGGAAAAGTACTGTTAATATGTGAGGGCAGCGTCTCTATCTTTGGACAAATTTCATGCAGTACATAAGATTCAGATACTGATACCTAGGTGTAAGCAGCTTCCTATCACAGCCAAGCTTAGGGGCAGCCCACAAATTTGCTTGCCAAGGAACTTTTTTGGGTCCAAGCGTGTTTATGTTCTGCCATTTCTGGCATGGCACTGCTCATAGAGCCTAGGAGGGGATGCCTGGGCACAGTCTGCTCAATTTCTCCTTCCACAGGCTATCAGAGCTTGACAGGACTAACTCCCACCTGATGGGAAGGCAGGATTAGGAATGACCTGACTCAGTCCAGTGGCCTCCTCCCACATCTTAGCAGAACAGAGCCAAGGATCTTAAAATGAAAAGTTGGCAGCCCTATGTGCTACTCCCATATCCTGTAATTGCTTAGAGTGATTCTGCAGACGGACTGATCCTGATTAAAGAGCACACGGTCTTACCATTGCCAGAATGGCGGAGGCTGTTTTGCTGCCCTGCAAATGAACAGGCATAACTTTCCCTCCAACCCTCTTGCCTAGTTCTGCAGGTGTTCAGTGTGGTAGATCCTGAAAGGAGGAGATCTGCCTGTGGAAGATCCTAGCTGGCTGGCAGCTTTGATGTCCAAACTCTAGAGCAGTTTTATGGCTTCCTTTGAAATTTGTGATTATTAGTATTTTTGCTTTAGGAGGCAAGTTAAATATACTTTATACGTGTGTGTGTGTTTGTGTGTTGCCACTTTGAACAAACCCCAAATGGGTGGCAACCCACTTGACTCATGATGGGAAAGACAAGAATTGGTGGTACACAGTATTCAGCTGTGTTCTGTGTACATTTGCAGTACTTGTGGAAATTGTACTGGCTGGGCATGAGCTGGGCTCAGCTGCAGTTGAAGAACAGACACTTCTGTTTGCGTGGAACATCTGTCACGACGCTCAGTCTCACGCCTGGAGGATGCTTTAGAGCAGTGTCCCTAGGGCAGCACCATCTTCAGAAAGATGACAGCCACCAAGAGTCACTGCTGAAGGAAGCCTGTATGCGGCATCATTCCCAGTGTTAGGACATAGTACCTAGGAAGCCACCTTCTACTGAGTCAGGCCATATATATATCTTCATCTAGCTAAATGCTGCCTGGCAATGTTTTCAGGGTTTCTGACAGGAGTCTTTCCTCGCACTTCCTGAAGATCTTGGGGATTAAGGCTGGGACCTTCTGGGACAAAGCACAAACTCCATCACTGAGCTGCCATCTTTGTTGCTGAGAAAGCACTTTCTCCACTGCCACTCCTGCCATCAAGGAAGCATCTGAGGCAGCCTATTTTGTTGCCCTTAAAATGCACCTCATATTTGCTACCTATAAAACAAAAGGTGCTTTTTCTTCCACTATGCTCAGTAACATGCAAATGTAACTGTTTGCACTCTGAAGTGGCTTGGCAAAGCTGGAGATCTTTAAAAAAAATAAAACTACCTATAACTTAAATCATGACTAGTTTTATTCAAAGGTTTTCAACTTTGGCATTGCCAGTTGGTTTAGATGATAGAAAAACAATTTAACAATTCCTGTCATAGCTTCCGATGACTTTCTCTCTTTATCGGAGGTCCTTCATCTTGCTTATTGACCCTTTGCAGGTTTCTGGAGCATCCCTTGACACACCTCACAAGTAGTCAGTGCATTTATGTGTTACGTATTGTGAATAGTAACTAAGGGCACAAGGTGCTGGGAACTTCTCTGTAAGCCACACTAATTTCTATTCCGATACCACCTTTTCAATGGAAGAAGTGAATTCCATGCAAACTGTGTTTAGAGAGCTAAACTTGACAACTGCACACACGTTTCGTTGCAAGTATAGGCACTTGGAAAGTACAATTGCTGTGCACATAAAACTTCTATAGGAGAATATAGGATGTTGTTCAGCAGAGATGACTGGAAATTAATTGAACAGAAGCACAGATTTGTTATGTTCTATTCTGTTTCCCCTTTGTATTTTGGTTTAAACCAATTCACAAAACAAGAACTGATATATTGAAGCATATATTGCAGATATTGCTGCAAAATTATTGTGCTATTTTTTTGACATGAGAAGACTTGGCTTATTTATTTGTATCATTAAATACCCAAATGATCCTTGTTTATAAAACTCAATAATTTTTTTTAAAAAAAGCAGCAGCGGCACAAATTTGTTCTTAAGTGATTTCTTCATTTGTGCAAGAGATGTTCCCAGTGGACTTGGTCAACAGTAGCAGCAGTATTGTGTGGATATCCTTGTTCATGCCTGGTTTCATAGTAAGGAGAGTTATGATTCATAAGTGGCATTCATGGGCAAGATTCAAGGCTCAAGTGCCTTAACAGCCCTCAAGGTTGGCCATTCTTGTTCACAAGAGAAACTGTGGCCTTGTGAAACGTGAACACTGAATAAATTGGGATATTGTCAAGGGCTGTGTAACTGCAAACTGAATTGTGAAGCTTGTTGTAAGTCTTTGAGCTTTTGAAATTTGGGAGATTGTAGTAGTAATTGTGGCGGTAGGCAACTCATTTGTGCCAACTTCACACTTTTATGTGAAAGTACCTTCCAAATAGCATTGAAAATACTTTCCACAAGAAGCGTAGCAGGGGCTTTTAATGCTTACATTCACTGTTGTTTTCCAGTTTACTCACTGTACTGTTTCTGGCCTGGTAAAATGAAGACATCCAAATATATACTGATTATTTCATAGTTTGCATTATCCAAAAATTGAAAATAAGCTATATAATTATATTCATGTTGCACTATACTCATATTGTGAAATATGTTTTCCCCCCAGACAGCAGTTATCAATACCATGTGTGGATATAAAACTATGAACGAAGAGGTAGGAACATATATTTCCCCCCCATATACAGTTAGCTTTAAGCCATTTGAAATGATCTACTGTTTGAGGGTACAACTTGCAGTCTTGTGTCTGCACCATCAAGCATTTCTGTTGCAGACCCAGAAAAGGAAAACTCTCCATTTCTCATTTGTTCCTGTGCTGTTTTTTATGCCTTTGCAACCCACACATGCCAAGAAGAGCATGTGTATGATTTGTAAGGCACCAGTTATCTTCATCACAAATAGATCTGTTTGTGGGCACACCACAATCTGCTGTTTAAGGCTGAGGTAAACAGATCTACTTCTGAGTAAATGCCCAAGCAACAGGGTTGTGTGTTTTTTTTTTATTAAACACATTTTCTGTGATTGTGGGTAATTCTGCAGTGAGGTTACTGCTGACTTCAATGGAGCAAAACATGGATGCGGGGAGCAAGATGAATGGGCTGTTCTTTAGACCTAGCATGTGAGTAACAGCTGGCACAGAAATACCAGTCTGTTGTTGAAGTTTCTTGCAATGCAAGAAAGCATTTTAGGCGGAATTAAATGTTCTGCTAAGGCGGCTGTTGCATTTGCAGTGTGCATTTCTGCTTGCCAGATGAAACCATTCCCCCCCTTTCCTCCCCTGTTTTGGGGGTTCTCCTGACCCAAGCAAATCTGAGGTAGGGGTCACTCGGGGGACGGTGCCATTGGGCTAGGGAGACTAGTTGTGTTGGCTCCCACTAGTGCCAACAACTGACTTAAATACAGACCTATGTCTCAGGTTGTTGGTCTGGTAATGTTGGCCTGAAAATAGGAATGAATTGCTTGCCATCTCTCCCATCCCTTTGCAGCTTAAGATTGGGATAAGATGTAACCAATGGAACTGGAAATGGCAGCTTGAACTCAAAAGTAATTTATTAAAAAATATGTACTCTTTCAAACAAGGCTCTAGGGATCTCTCAGGGCACCTAACGTTATATAAAAAATCATTTTAAAAATCCAATTAAATCATAACGCAACCAGTGTCATCTTATAAACAAATCATCGGCAGTAAACTGCCCTGGCTGGGGGGGGGGGGGGTCAGTCTCTTTTGGGAGGCGCTGCAGAAAAACCCCTGCTCTTTGGCATTAGTCTGGACTTTGACAAAGAGGGAATTGGAAGCAACACCCACTCAGATGATCTCAGTCCTAGTATCTGGGGAGGCGCAGTATATGGAGTAGACATTTTCAACCTGCCACGTAAAACCCACTGAGATCCCAGCAGTAAACTCTTTGTGTGAATTTCAGTGGGGCTGTTAGCATTGAATACAGGGCACATATTGTTTCAGTAAGACAAATCAGGCTGTGTACTTAAAAGTCTCTGTTGTTACTTTACAGCGCCTGAGTGTTCAACACGTGATATATGTGAGAGGATGCACAAGCGCTGTACTGATTTGGTTTTTGGACAACTATGCCATCATGGCTGGCATTCTGCTTGGTATATTGCTGCCACAGGTAAGGCTGGCAAGACTCTAAAAGGAAATATTCAGGACAAGGCCTTGGCTCCTTCCTTCCTTGTTGGTTTGTGAGCCACAGTTTGCAGCTTTGATGCGTGGCATGGGGTCACTTGTTTCCTATATGTGTTTTGGGCTGTCAGAGAAGGTGGCAAACCTCTCTGTTATTCATCGGTCAGTTTGCGTTAGAGCTGGACCCCTTTACAGTGTGGTCCGTAAAGACAGGCCGCAAGACCTGTAAAGCTTAAGTGCTTGGGCATTTATTTAAAAGAAATATATATATATTACAACTTTTGAAAATCCTTTATGAATGATACAATGGAAAACATTTTTACAACTGACTAAATTGCTTCATGAACCAGATTGGGCAATCAGGCTATCTGTTGACCAGCCTTGGTGTTAATGATTCTGATGACTGCCTGGATGATTCCGTTGCTGCTGGTCTTGGAAATAAGTAGCCCTGGCAAGGATAACTAATATAAATGGTACGATATGTTGAAAGAGTGCAGTTGGCAAGGGTGATCATGTCATGTTGAATTAGCTTTTCTGAATAAAATATTTGTAGAAATGGCAAACATTGCACATCAAACTATATATGTTACACAAACATTACCTCATTTAACAAATCGGGAAGGAAAGGGTTTATAAGCCCTTCTGTTTTCTTCTCCTTCCTTATTAAAATGCTATTGCATATGTCCTCTGAGAAAGTATAACTCCCATGAGATTTCGGGGGTTTTCCCCATAGCATGCTTGCAGCATACCAGAGAGGGAAGGGAGAAATCTAGGGTGATTCCAGACTGCGATTGAATCCCACCTGAAAATACTCAAACGAGTAATTTGGGTTGTACAACTGCAGTTGATTGGGAGGTTTTGTGCAACAAACTCGCTTCCCCCAGAACCAGACTTTTAAAGTGATGAGAAGATGCACTGGGAAGTATAGAGTAATGCTTGCTTTGGCATAATGTCTTCTGGAAGCAACCCCAATCTCTCTGCTTTCTCTTCTCGTGGCATTTGGAGTACCACTCCCACTTCCTCTGTGCCATCGAAGAAGTCTAAATTAAAGAGGAGGGGAGGAGGGCTTAGGAGGATTGTGATCCTGGCACCAATAATGTTTTGAGGATCGGAGTGGCTAGGAGGGAGGGAGATTTCTCAAAGTAGCTTGGAAAATGTCAGGCTGTTTTTCACCTTTTGGGAAATGCCTTGGCTTCCTTCAAAGTTGTTCCATTTTGGTTTGGGGAAGGCTTGCTCTTGTCTAACCTTTGTCAAGAATCTCAGTGACTGACTTCCTGGGGGATTATATTCAAGCATCCATCCTTTGGATGGTGTAGCGATTCATTGCTGTCAAGTCTTGCTTTTCCGAAAACACTTTGTTTTTCTGTGTGAAATTCCTTAGCTCAAGCAGCAATGGTCTGAGATCCATTTCTCATGTTTTTAGTACTTTGGGCACTGTGCAAATCATGTGTGAAGTGCACCAAAGTGCAAATTTCAGCACATTTAGAGTTATGGGTCCACACCTGCCTTTTCTGAAGATTTTTAAGGGGACAAGGGCCAAATTTTAGTATGCCTAGGTTATCCACACTTGTTGCTAGGTGCACGTTATAGAAGCATAGTTGTTATAGAATCGGAAGGGACCTTGAGGGCCATCTAGTCCTGCAGTGCAGGAATCTCAACTTGTGTCCTTTGATATCTATCGGAGTACAAACTTTAAAATGAGAATTGTTTCCCCCAAATGAGCAGGAATTGTAAACTGTTAGTGAATGGTGCTATTCTGATCATCCTCGTCACTTTATTTTGCAGTTCCTTGGGGTTTTGCTGTCTTTGCTTTACATCACCCGAGTAGAAGATATAATTGCAGAACACAAGCTTAACGAGACTCTGCTTGATGGAGGGAGACGGAAGGCGGACATTGAATTTACTAGCGCTGGGTGCTGTATGTGTTATCCTGAGTGATCCCCAGGTATTCCTTTAAGAAAGACAAATGACTAACATCCCTTTGCATTGTGCCTTGACTGTAGTCAGAACTTAATGTGATTTGCAAACAATAGTCCTTAGGAAACAAACCTCCCAATTCTTTCCAGACCTTGATTAATTAATTTTCTGCTCTGAGCGTTCTTTACAGTTTCACTGGCTTTGAGCTTGAAATGTGTTGTCTCTTGTGGCATCTAAAAATCTAGCCAGTTTCCTGCTTTACGGTAAACAGTATAGCTAATCTGGGAGGGAAATGGTTGTGAAAATTAATACAATAATTATTGTAGCCAAACTGACTATGTACAAGGGCTGTCCACGTTCCCTATGCAAGGATGTCGCTAACAACATAAAATCATCTTTCCTTCTTTCTATTTTTCTAGTCATTTTCAGAACATGGTAAGATTACCAATGCAGGGGGCACAATCTCAAGTTCACTCTAAAAGGATCTTTTGGTGACTTTCCCACCTCAGAACGATGGTTAGCTTGAAGTAGACATTTCCTAATTTTTTTCCAAAGGATATTTGCTACTTTGTTTTTTTATTAGCTGACTGAATTCAGGCTTTTTAAAAACGTGAAAGTTTTGTATAGGTTCTTTTAAAGACTTGGGTCCTACCACTAGGCAGATTTATTCATGGCAACTGCAGATCATACTATTTTTGTGGGCATGTTCAGTTTTGGGTGGAAGCCTGTGTAAGTAATACTTACCTGTCCAAATTGTGTCCTTTTAAAATACTGTGCAATCATGTTTTGATGCTGCTTCTTATGGGTATGGGAAAGCACTCTGGAGGCCTTGATTAATCTTTTGTGCCTTTCTACTATAAACCACTATCTGGATTAAGACAGATAATGGCATCTTGCTTTGATGCCATTTTAATTTCCTAATTTATATATTTTTGTATGATATTTGGTATCCCTGATTAATTTGAATCCTGTATGTATTGTGATGTACTGTATTTTTCCTGCCTATTGACTGGAATTCTGGTGTGTACAGAGATGCAATTCTTTATATAGAAAATAAATTTAATGATTTTGTAGAAAAAGAAAAAGGAAAACTTTCCTTTCATAACTGAACAAAGTAAGTTATTTTCATAATCATTGCTGCTAAGGTGAGGAACCAAATGCAAACCAAGACATGCATTTTTTAGTACCACTGAATGGTTTTTCAATCAACAGGTCACATTGACAGCAGCATGGCACTTTAAAAATTTTATTTAAAAAAAAATGTACAAAGAGGAGGTACATTCCTGCTCTCTTACTCCAAGAGGAGCGTAAAAACATCTTAATTTGGCAGGCTATCACCAATTTAAAAAAAAAAACAAGTCCTAATTTCATAAGATAGAGGAGAGACTCCAGCAGGGTAGCTGTTCTCTTAATGGCTCATTAATGCGGTAGTCTATTTCCAACGGTTTACTCTCAAGAGCTGCATGTAAGCAAAAAAGAGGAAGATGCATGTCAAGCAGAAGAGGGCCAGCTCATTCTCCCAGAAACCCCAGGTGCTGTAGTCAATCTCTTGGTCCTTCATGTAATGCTCTCCAGGGACCCTGAAGGAAGAATATGGGAAGTAGGCTGCTGGTAAAAGCCCAGTGAACCCAGACCTTCTGGGAATTGCACAGTACCCCCATAGCTAACAAGCAGGCAAACATTCTTGAGAAAACATTCCAGAATATAACTCTTACTTTGCCAACCTGCATTCATTTTTCAACCCCCCCCAAACCCCCCCCACTGAATTGTCTTTTTATAAAAATTAAATTCATGGAAAATAGCTTGTAATGAGACCTATCAGCTGTGATAAGTGCAACTTCAGAGGCAGAATTCACCTTCCCACTCAACCGCAGGAAGAGAGGTTGGTATCAGTTTTGATTCACCATTTCTTGTTCTCAGCCATGGGGTGCTTGTGGTTCTTCATGAGTGCAATGGATGTGGCCAGGGCCATTGGATTTCTCTTGGAGCTATCCCTCCTTCTCTACCCTTCCAATGGCAGAACAGAGGAGGGAATGCAGAGGTGGGTGGAAAGCCCCTTGGGCTCCACATTATCCCATGGCCTCATGTTTCTCCAACACACCACTGACAAGGGAGGGAAAATGCAAGCCCTGGAGGTAAACACTTACTTTCCCATCCAGCTGCTCCCAGCCCCAACTTTTGGTCCTGGCTGGTGTGAGACCAGCAGAGCTCTGGATTTGCCAGCTTTTCTCTGCTTCCCATCCCCCATTAGATTACTCTCCCCAACAGGATGGTTTTTACCTGGTAGAGTTCAAGTAGAAGACTCTTCCTTTAAGTTCATTGATGGTCAGAGCCTGAAATTGAAACGGGGAGACATTTCTGACTGTCAGGTCACCCAGTTTCTGGGTGCTTTCATATTGCAAACCAGTTCAGGTATCTGTTTGTTTGCATTATGTTTTTTTTTTTTTTAAACAACTTGGGTGGTTTTTCTGCAGAAAGTAAATCTGGATTAAATTGGGGTGGGTTAGACATTTTGATGCTGATGCCACAGCTCAGGCTAGAGTGGATGTTACAATAAACTTGCATGAGCATCAGAACCAGTTCCAGAATCACCCATTTGTGACACTTTTCTCCCCAGGTGCATTTTTGTCATTGATATTGTTTGCAAAAGGGAAAGAAAAGATAACTGGAGCTAGGTGTACAAAGCCGTGTTGTCAGATGGGAAGTGTCTGAGCATTTAACCCAGTGTTTCTCAAACTTGGGTCTCCAGCTGTTGTTGGACTCCATCGTCCCTGACCAGTGGTCCTGCTAGGTAGTGATGATGATACTTTGGTTCAACAACAGCTGAAAACCCAAGTTTGTTAAACACTGATTTAATCATTTACCTACCCACTGATTCTCCTCCTGGGAGACTCTCACCAACCCCTTCCCAGCAGACTTCTTTCCAGACCTGTAGGGCAGTTGGGGAAATAACCTTAAAAACATCTTGGGGAGGGAGCTGCAGTTGGAAAAAAGTCAGTCCCTGTGACTCACATTCATGCCATATCTGTAGATACTAATCCATTTGATCCAGGACAGCCAGCTCAACATGGAATTGAGGTTTACAAGAAACCCACCAAAGACCTGCAGGATATAAGATGCCCAAACAAACAAGCAAATAATTAAAGACCACAGTAAGAACTTAACAAGTCCCAAGGGGTTCATTAAACAGTGACAGGCACTTTGAGTCATCCTCCAAGTTTGGAAGCATTAGCTTTCGCTTTTGGTTAACCACCAATTGTGGTGACATTAGGAGTAACAAATGGATTAATTTTCAACAAGCCGAACTTCAAACCACGGTTTCTGAAATTGGCTTGACTAACCATGACCAACATTAACCACAGTTCCAGACTGTAAGGTATGCTACAATTAGTGTAAGCTAAGGCTTCCAAACTCCTCCTTAGGAGGGAGTGGGGAGCAAAAGAGCTCTTTAGGGGACTGGGCTCATTCACATCTCGCTTAACCATAGTTTGATGTGACATTTCGATCTAGCCATTCTATAGTTTGGCTCGAAGTCACAGAAGCGAGCAACGCAATGAGGGACAAATACTTGGTGCTTTTGGGGCTACTGTTTGTATCTGATTTCAGTATCTTAGTTTTGTCTTTTGCTGTAACGTCTAACTATACCCTAGAAATTTCATACGCAGAGCTTAAACTCCGGCAGAAACTGTTTTGTAAGTAGCCATGCACGTTATTAAAAAAGGGTGCACCATCCATATTAATGTTTTGAAGAACTGAAAAACAGAACAGCTTACCATCATGAAGACATATGGAAGGGCAATCAAGAGGTTGGCAATGGCAAATGCATTGACACTGGCGCTCACTAGGAAAGCCATGCTCACTGCTGCAAGGTTAGTCAGGCTAAGAGACAAAACGTGCAGGAAGAAAGATTCTGCATCATATTTGAGACCTGGAGGTGGGCAGAAAGAGAAAAAGTTGCATGGCATCCTTCAAACCCTTAGTTTAGGGATGGGGAACCTTTGGTCCTCCAGAAACTGCTGGGACTCTAGCTCCCATCATTCCTGGTCACTTTGGCTAGGGTTGATGGGAGTTGGGAGTCCAAGAGCATTGGGTGGACCACAAGTTCCCCATCACTGTCCTAGCTCATTTAGTGCTTCTATCCCTGCATCCATTTGGGCTCTCCTAAGTGGCCTTTGGTTGGTTGTTTCCCTTCATGAGTTTCCTGCTTGAGGAAATGGATTTGTGTCTTACTTTGGGCAAATATTTATGTGTTACTGACTGCAGGGCTGACACTCCCAAGAGAACAAAAAAGCATAGCTGATGATGGGCTATTCAAGGTTGTGAGGGGGTGGGGAACAGATCAGAGGCATATTTGTGTCCAAAGACTCCTGCTGAAGAGAGATTTCCAAGCTTTGTTCATGTTTGGCAAAGAACAAAAGGCTCACAAAGGAAGAAAGAGAACAGTAGCCAGCTGGATTCATGCAGTCCATCATTCTCTGCAAGAATCCCAGCAACCAGCAGATCACGGTCCACTCCTAGATGATCTGTTGGAAATTGGTCTAACAGTGAAACATGGCCTACTCTCTGCTCATACTGTCCTTGATGTCTTTGCTGACCTTTTGAATTGTGCGTTTAAAAATCCTTCATTTGTGTCTTATTTCCCCCCGCCAAAAAAAGATTTGGACTGGAAGAAATGTCACACTCCCCACCCCTTATGTCACCACTGCCCCCACCAGTTGATGGTTCAGATCAAACAACATAACACTTTACTCACCCATCATGAAATAGGAAATGGAAGAGAACAGCAGGACAGGCAGGATTCGATTGGGAACGAGATCAGCAAACACTTTGGCTAGAAAGTATGCAGATGTCCTATAGTAACCTCTGGCACTCTCATGGCTAGGAAAAGGAAAAGGAGGAAACTCAGGGTTGGATCCGGTTGTGTCTCCATACCAACAGAAAGCTCTTTGGTCCAGTTGACATTGAAAGCAGGGAGAGGCTATTATAGTCTATTCCCCCTTCCCTCTTTCATGCAGCTGCATGAAAAATCTGCAGAGAACCCTCTAGGACAGCATGGGAGGAGAAATGCAGGGAGGGAGGGCCGCAAGAGGTAAAAAAAATGGATAATATTTTTCAATACCATCCACTTTCCTGGAACCCATCAGAGCCTTCGATCAGCAGAGGGACACAAAGATGCAACAACTCTACATTAATGTATTTAAAAAACTGCCACCAACACGGGATTCAACAGGTGAACAAGGTTTTTAGGAAGGTGGATCAGAGACTATTTTAGGGTAATGCGACATGCTGCAGGGGGTGCCAAAACATTGCTGAAGAATGGAATGGGAGAGGTGCTGAAATTTGAGAGCCCCAAATCCACCACTGGGTGGATTTCCATTCCCGCCTATAAAGAACAGTGTCACAATGGAACCAAAGTTCCCCTTGAAGCAAGAGAGTGGAATCATCTCTCTTGGAGACATACATATTCAGGGTCAAAATACTCTCGGGGTCAGTGGTTGGACCGATGGCCTTTCCCGTTCTACAATCCTATCTCAAGGTGGAAGGCTGGGGCATGGAAGGAACAAAGAGGGGGAGTTGTTGTTTTTACAGCTGATGATTTCAACCTTGCTCCCCCTTCTATTCCTGCAAGCAAAATTTCGAGAGGAAAACCTGCATTGGCTAGCTCCTTGATGCCATAATTACACCATTACACATCTAATTAAATTTGAGACTCTGCAGGCACAGTTTTCTGGAAAGGCCATGGCACTGGGCATGTCTATTACAGAATGGATTTTCTCGGAAGCAGGACTGCTGCTCACATGAAGAGCTTTCTGTCGTAGATGAAGAGCTCCACAGCTGACAAGTTCCCAAAGATCTGAGTGAGAACCATGAAAAAGAAAGCTCCTAGCCTGCAGCAAAAAAAGAACAGATGTATGAAAGAGGAATTACATATAACTCTGTGCATGCTGCAATTATGCAGGAGTGCAGACTGCGGTATTTAGTGCAGAATTCCACTGCCAGCCACCCACCCACTTTATTTTTAAAAGGGCAGGTTTCTAGCCAGTATGAAAGTAACAGCTTGAAAATGCATGAGAAATGCCTACTGATACTGGAAATGTCAGAGAGGCAGTTGAGTAAGACGTCCAGTGGTTAGAAGGGTCCCTTTCCACAGGTCAAGTTAAAACTGCAACTGTGCAAATTAGCAGTAACAGCATAATTCTTCATTAAGAAAAATTGTGCCATTTTATTTCAATTCCCTCCCTTCATTTACTGCACTCACATACTGTATGGATTTTATATCAATTAGGGGATGTCTACTTTGGGTTCTCTCTGTATCTCATTTTTCCAGTCTGCAATCCTGCACATTTCCACATCAGTTTGTGATTCCTCCCCACCCCTCACTCAAATGCTCATAAGAATTTGTCAGCATTTAAATTCACATTCTTCCAACATTTTTGCATGCATTTTCTTTATTATAATACATCTTGCATGTTATTTTCACTAATATTTGCATTTTTACGTACAACTGTCCCCCAATATACACACATTTATGTACACATCACTGCAGGTGTGAATGTCAAAGGATAGCTGTGTTTTGGTTTGCAAATTGTTCCGAGAAGTGCAAACTATGCAGTTGTACATCAAAATGCAAACTGACCCTGATTTTGCCCCCATCTCTAATCCTGATGAGATACACTATTCTCAGAGGATTGCATCCAGAGGAACCTGCCAGGAGTCAGTCTGGAACCATAAATAGCTTCTGGACTCACCCAAGCTACAATTGCTGAGGAGGCCCATCAGGATGCTCAAAAACATTCCCATTGGACATGCTAGAACATGGGAACATGGGAGAAAGAAAGATGGTGAAATGCTGTGCTCGAGGGCCACCTGAGTAGGAATGAGCACCTTACCTGTTCTGTAGGGCTTCCGGCAGAGTGTCTGGGATTTGGTAGTAAATGAGCCCCACCAACAAGGAGAAGACCATGCCCAAAAGGATCTGGCCAATGGAGGTCTGAGGATTCCTCAGCAGATGCTTCACATTACGGCAGCTCACAACATACAACTAGAGAACAGTGTGGCATTAATAGCTTGACATGAGGGATCTCTCTCCCTACTTCTTGACAATTCCCCCTCTAAAGATGTTGCTATCTGTGAAAATGTCCACCTTCCCAGCAAAGTGGTGTCCCATGTTTGGGACAATTATCTGGAAAAACCAAACCAAAACAAAAAGAAACCTTTTAAGTCATAAACATACTAGATCCACTGAAATGGACAGACATTAGTTAGTTCAGTCCATTAATTGTTATGGGTCTGCCCCAAGGAGGACTTTGTCAGGTACCATCCTGTGATTGTGCTGCACACACAGCATCGTTGCTCAGGGCAGGCGTGTCACCATCTACAACGAGCTTAATGATGTATCACATTCTTCATTCAAAGTGGCAGACATCACTCTTAGCAGTAGAACGCAAATCAGAAGCACTGCCGCTGCCCATATGGCAATACGTACAGTCACAGAGTTGGTTGCAAGCAGCAGAAGGCAAAACTATAGTAGCTGTTGATGCCGATGTGAGTTCTAAATACAATATTGGACGCAGAGCTCCAGCTAATGAGAGTTGGGGGTGTTTTGGTCAATGATTTAGGAAAAGGAGGATAGCCCTTCCTTGGTAGTTGTATGGAGATTATTGTACAGAATCGCGGAGTGGGAAGGGTCCTGCAGTCCAACCCCCTGCAGTGCAGGAATCTCAACAGAGAAATGGCCATCTTAAGAAGAAGAAGAAAGATTTTTAATGTCCCCACATTTGGTTAAATAGGTAGAGAAAACAAAACTGATCTATGCAGATTGTAGCCCAGTTTTATTACAGGCTTATTTGAATGGATCAAGGCAAATGTTGTGCTTATTTGCGGATCCGTCACCCTTTCTCTGTTCCTGCCCCTGTTCCCAGCCCTTTCCCCCTTCACCTGTTGGGCGAATGAGGTGGCATAAGTGGCTTTTGATGTGGTAGCATCACAGCCTTGGTTCTGGAATGACTGTAGGTTTTTCAGATCTTCTTGCAGCTGCTCATAGTAGGAGGACTGATGGTAATAACTGGAAAGCGCGTTCTTGTCAAGGGAACAATTGCTGGAGAAAAGGCCATCCTTCTTGTTGCCTGCTTCAAACAAAAGATAGATTTTTTTTTAAATAGGCAATTGATTCATCTTAAGATACAAGCGGTATGACCCAGTTCCTACCAGCCCAAGGCATTATATGTTACCTGAGGCGAAGGACAAGATGGCAGCTCCACATTCTACATGCAAAAAAAAGACTGGACTGGCAGTGGAATCTTCCTGCAACAACAGGGATGGGGCAGCACCCCACTGCACCCATGTGTACAAGGCCCTGGGGGTGGAGTGCAGACCAGGCCACATCTTTCTGCCCTTCGATACCTTGCCACCACTTGCACACCAGCCTACTTGGCACCTAGTCAGCCATGGTGCCAGCATGCATCCCATGAGCTGAGCAACATAAGCGCATGTGTAATGCCTGCTGGAGGGCGTGGCCAGGTGGGATAACCCCCACCTCCGGCCTGCTCGCTTAGTAAGGGACATTTCTAGCAGACTGCTTCCTCCTCACCCAGCCCCAGTTATCTGCTGTTTGAGGTGGCCATCTCAATTTGTCTAATGGTGGCACTTTCCCTGATCGATCCCAGCTAAAAATGAATGTGATTTCTGTTAGCTATCCTGGCATCAGGTCGCAATCCGTTTGGACGCATCAGCCACCCTTGCCAGCTACCAACAGAGCGACACTTGCAACACTCTGCCAGTGCAGACCCCCCCTCACCCACCCGCCAAGCATGCAGGTGGCAGGTTCACCAGCAGGACGTCTCTTGGCGGAACCTTGCAGAAGGCTTCCAATTGTTCCAAGGGCAAAGCAGGTCTGGATCCCAAGCTATTCTTAAGTCAGCGCTGGCTGGCAAAGGGTCTGAGTCAGGCCCAAATGCTGCATCAGCCTGAAACGGACACAGGGATTGGGCCAAATTTGCTTCTGACCCACCACTTTTCACGGGTGCCACTGTGGCTAGCTGGACTGCAGGTGTGGCAGAAAATCCACTGCTCTTCAGAACCTCAGCGGCGGCAGTGGCAAATTACAATTGCTTCTGCCCGAAGCTTTTTGCTTTTGACAAGACATGACTGCAGCCAGACTCAGGGCAATTTGACCAGGGTGCCCTAAAAATAACATTGTATAGGGCTAGTCTAATCTTCATTATACACTGGGAAGGAGTATCCAACGATCTTCAAAATTACCCATCATTTCAGTGTACAAAGCTCTCATTATGGCTCGTTTTCATGAGCCTGTATAGTTCCGGCTTGCGGGAGACCAGCAAAGGCTGATCTCAGTGCTATTATGGTGTTAGTGGAAAATTAAATTTCCCGAATGGCTGTATGCCATCTCCTACTTCAAGCCTGATGCAGACACATTAGTTTCACTGTGGGCTGCATTGCTTCCATCTCCATTTATTAAAGGCTGAGCATAAAAGGCACAGGACAGAGTACACAGAAGGGATGGGAGCTGATGATAATTTGGCACTGTTGGGTGGCTGGTTCCTGGGCTCATCGATGGGCGTTTTCTGTTCTTGTCCCTGATAATATGTAGAGTCTCCTAATCCCACCATTCTGTTAATGGTGGGATAATTATAATTCTCAACAAGGGTGCTCAAATAGTGTCATTTATCTCATTAATTGTTACACCACTCCTGTATGGCAGGTCAGTATTAATATATCCATATTGCAGATGGAGGCCTGAGGCCAAGAGCATGTGACTAGTCTGCAGCCAACAAGTACCTTTCAAAATGAGGGGAGATTTGATTTGAATCAGATTCACAGCTTACTCTTTCAGCCCCTCTCCTACCGTTGTTCTCAGGCTTACCTTGAAGCAAAGGTAGAGCAGCAGAGGTACTTGTGAGAATTTAAATGTTGCCATATCTAATGGATGGTCTCTGTCCTTGGGAAGGCAGGCCCTGCTGTCTGAAAGTCAGGCTTCCATAACCACAACTACAACCATTATAGTTTGGGAAGATTACCCCCCCGACTCAGTTTCTCAAACTAAATCAATTACTGGAGGGGGAAAAACACTCACCCAAGTCTTGTTGAGGCTGGGACTGTATCACCTCCCCACTGATTACATCCAGAAAGAAGTCCAAGGGATTGTTAAACTGCTCACACTGATAGCCTGAAATTGAAATTCATGTGTGAGAGAGAGACACACACACACAAGGACAGGCCTAACAGATTCAGTTCAGGGCATTTCCTGCCACAGCTCATGATGATTTACTGGACACTCTGAGAAGAAATCAGAATATTTTTACATGCTGGCTTTAAAAGTTCCATCCTGTCTTTCTAGAGCTCCTCCAGAAGTCATAGGTGCTTTTTGTTTCTTTTCTGGGAGAGACTCTTTTCTTCCTTACCAATGCTATTGAAATAAGTTGTGGCTTCATCTGCTGCTCCTGCAAATATTATTTCTCCCTTGCTCATCAAGGTCAGATGGTCAAACAGCCTGAAGATGGAGTAGCGCGGCTGATGAATTGAGAAGATCACCGTTCTCCCTTTCCTGGAAAGTCTGCAAAGCAGATAATGCTTAGATGTTGGAGTGAAAGAGGTCCTTAGCGCATGGCTGCCACCAGAAAGCGCTCAGCAATTGCTGAGTTCTAGCCCTGGCAGTGTGTTCCAAGGACGATGTGCGACTGCTACTATGCAGATAGGTATTATTTCTGGTGGTGTATTAAACGCAAATAAGAAAAAATCGTATGCAGATGTTGCTTCACCTGCAGCAGATTTCTCTGCCATAGAGGCAAGCTGCTTCTTAAACTGGATGGTGGCTTGTCTCTTTAGCAATGGGGACTACTGCAGTAGAAGCTGCATGTTAAGCTCTGGCTGTATGAACACTAGTTTCCCATTCATGCGTATCACTCCGTTGCCTCATTAGCATTTTTTTTGGGGGGGGGTTGAGTGAGTGTGTGAGAGTTCTCTGAAGACCTATTTGGGTTAAGGCGTTTTTATTTTTAGCAGAGACAGAACACACAGAAACTCACTGGTGCAAGAGCTGCATAATGGCATTAGCTGTGTTGGCATCCAGCCCTGTGGTTGGCTCATCCAGAAAGATCAGGGAAGGTGAAGTGATCAGTTCCATGCCAATGCTGCAGCGTTTCTTCTCACCCCCTGAAACGCCACGCAGGAATTCAGTCCCAATCTGACGCCACGGAAAGAAGCAGGGAGCATGGGAAGATAAAAGGATACAAAGGCTTTAAAAAAATCCTTTGAATTTACCTTCCACCAAAGACAAACCGTAACCCAGCTATTCTACCATTTCCTGTTTCATTAACATTCACCATTCTAAAGCAGATGCTAAGAAGCTTGGTTCTCTATGGAAATGAGGGACAAGACAAGGGGATGGGCTTCTTCTATTACCTTCCTATGTAAAGGGTCCTCATACAAGCACAGCCCTCATGCAAGAGCAGAGGAGGAAGTCCACCTGTGTCAGGGAATATGTAGAGTCTCCTCTTCACAAGGTAAGTGTGGAGCAGGGGCTCATGGGGCTGAATAGCCTCCAAAGAGGGAGACTCCGGCAGAAAGAAATCTAGCAAGTTAGCAAGAAGAATAGGCTGGGACCCTTCTCTCCAACGAGCCAGTCTTCCATATACAGGAGAGTGTTTTATCATGCAAATTCCCACCTGCATCTTGGAGCCCCCAAACAGGCTTTCCTGAATGTTTGTAAGAACTGGGCCTTCTCTAAGATGTACAACTCCAGACGTCCCGTAATCCCCGAACAAGGACCATGATGGCTGTGGCTGATGGAAACTGAACTCCTACCAGATCTGGAGGGCCACACGTTGCTCTGTGGCTTACCTTGGTGTCTGCGCAGTCCTGTAGGCCCAGCTCCTGTATCACAGCATCAACCTTGACCTTCTTCTCTGTGTTGCTGTTCCTGTTCTGTGGCAGCCGCAGGTTGGCGGAGAACTGGAGGTTCTCCCGGACGCTGAGGGTTCCTGTCAGAATGTCCTCCTGCAGGCCAGGGAAATTTAGATGCCTTAGGAAGCGAAAGGATTCCCACAGGGGAAGGAGGACACATTGGATAAGAGCACTGACACCAGGCTGAGCCACAGCAGCTTTTCTTGGGGCAAGCACTTGCTGGGTATCAGGCAGGATTACACATCCAATGCCTTCGTTTGCATGCTGGATCTCTTCAGTGTAACAGAACCAAGGCACCAAAGTCCCACCGTTCTAACATGCTTACAACCACTGGCCAATAGATTCAAGCAGAGCCTCTTCATTTCAGCTTTTTGACATGAGGGAGCAAAGACTGTGAACCATACTGTGCAATAAGTTGGGATATACGGTACCTGTTGTGGAGAGATATCGATCTTCCCTTGATCGATGGGGCCGCGACCGGGGACAGGTTTACGATCCCAATCAGCAGTTTATAACGGGTCCGGCACACTTCTTCACAGCTGCGCCACTGTTGCTTCCTTCAGGTCACGGCTTAGCAGAGTTGAACAGCGTGTAAAGCAGTCTTGCTTCGATGCAAGCATACACAGACAGGTTCGTCTATTTACAGCTCTTTATTAAAACATTACAGCATCAAAGTCCGGGGCTTCTTTCAGCCATGTCCAAAGGCACGTCTTTCTCTCACAGATACAGAGAGAAGTGAAAGTACAGGGAAAAACTCCTCCTTCTTAGCTTCTAAAAGCTTCTGTCTCCGCCCAGCTTCTGTAAGCTGACGTTAGCAGGTGACACACACCAGGGGAATTTAACCAGATAAATTCTGAACCATAACACCCCCCCTTGTGTCCCTGCGTGATACCTGTGCAACATCTTCAGTAACACCTTGTGAGATCGATCCCTTCCCCAATGCCTTGTGCCCTCCCTTGGCAAACCTATTTGGCATTTGTGGAACCACCTCACAACTCTCAGAATCGCACTGTGCGAAACTTACCCACGCACCTGTGGCCTGGTACCTTTCTGGTGGGATACCTTTAGTTGTGCGACTGGACCTCCTAGGCACAAACTCAGGTGTTTCCTCTGACTCACTTTGATCAGCAGGTGTATCCTCTGCATCATGGGATTCACTCTCTGACTTAAAGCGTCTTCGAATCCTCTCCATCACACTCACAGGAGAACTAGGCTCACTTTTGGGCAGTCCCTTAACAGCTTGTGGACATGCCACACCCTGCTCTTGACCCTGGTCAGTGACCTGGTCGTCATCAGCAGCCTCAGCCCCTTCTTCCGCCTCATCAGAACTGTCTTCTGGGTCAGAGAGACAATCTGAGAGAACATCACGCCTGACAGGAGTCTTTGACTTTACCTCCTCCTCTAAGAACTCAGCGTGTTTACTGATCAGCACCTTACTCTGATCACCTGATGGGTAAGCAAAACGCCATGCACGGGCATCCGGCTCATACCCACAGAAGATCATTTTCTGGACTTTGGCTCCATCTGGCCCTTGCAAAGCCTTAGGCAAAGCGACAAGCGCAGGAGTCCCAAAAGTCCGCAGAAAGTGAACCTGGGGTTTGCGGCCATTTAACAAAGAGAACGGTGTGTCACCTACCAGTGAGTTGTAGACACGATTCCAGGTGAATGACACAGCCCTAGTAGCCTCCACCCAAAACTCAGGAGGTAACCTGGCTTCTTTCAGCATCACCTGTGCAGCCTTAACCAGAGCTCCACTCCTCAGCTCTGCCACCCCCCCTTGCTGGGGTGAAGTAACTGTGTGGCGTATCCCTCTCTTCTGCAAGAACTTCTGCAACGCCAAACCAGTGTACTCAGCATTTCTGTCACTGATGATCGCTTGAACCCTGGTGGAGAACCTCTGTTCCACCCCCTCAATCCAGCTCTTGATCAGCTGTGCTGCATCCTCCCTGGATTTGAGACCGTGAGCCCAGGAACTCTGCGAGAAATTATCCAAAAAAGTTAGGAGAAACCTGGCCCCCCCTAGACTTGGTTCCTTGACAGGACCGGCCGAATCTATGTGTACCACCTCAAAAGGTTTAGTGGCCACACGTTCCACCTTTGGGTAACTGCACCCTCTCACCTGGCTGCAGAGTCAATTACAAGGCTGAGCTGGGAATTTTCCACTCCGCCGTCTTCAAACACTGCCATACTCGCAGAAACTTGCGAAGACTCTTCCTGTTGTTTACCACGACCACCTGGCTCAGTTCCACGCCTGCCTGTCTTCCCAGGCCTGTTGCCATGGAAACCTGCCTGATTCCCATGGGAAAAGTCCTTGAAAACATCCTGCATCGGCTCTCTGCTCCGGTGGGGGCAACTGCCACGCCGACGTTGAACTCCAGTGGAAAAACACTGCCCGGGGCTCCTGCCAGCTGGCCTGGCCTTCCTCCTTCTGGAACGGCTCCTCCCACCAGACTGGCCCCCCCTGAAGCTCCTCTCTGCTTCAGCACAAAGCGAAAGTTGTTTAAACTTGCCTTTGGAACTCTTTGCCCCCCCGATCTGCTCACTAGCGCTCCTAGAGGCCAAGACATCGGGAACAGGGCCTGCCAGTCCAGCCTCTCCAGGACCCAGTCCATCACACAGACGTGTAGAAGCATTGCAACAGCTCCCCAACACTGTCTCAGCCCCCATTGGGCTTTCTGGGCACCCTTCAGCCTCTCCAGGGCTTCCTCCAGGACTCTGGCCTTTCGCTGACGCCTCACACAAGCCCTTCAGCACATTCCAGGCAGCCCACGCTGTCGTTACGCCCTCCAAATGAGGCCTCAGTGATGCATCAACGCATGCTCTGAGCATCTCTAGCTCTTGCAGCCTCTGGCTATCTTCAGCCAACACAGCCCCACAGCTTGCTTCACCTGCTCCAGCTGCTGGCCGGCCAAGGGGTGGTGATTTTGGCTCCCATTGGCTTGCTTCCCAGACGCCTTCAACCAAGAACCATCCCCTTATTTGTCTGGACCACGTTGCCCAACTCTTTAGAGTGAGCTTTTCCAGCGGTATATCCTGGCTTTCAGCCATCTTCTCCCGTTCTCCCAAGGTGCCCCAAGCTGTACTTACTCCGTACCAGCTTCCTTCGGCCTTCCCTTCCATGGAGAAACGATATTTCAGCTGCGTCTCAGCTTCCAGCTTTTAGCTGCTTTTACAGCTCCAGCTCTCTGTGTATCAGAGGCTCTCACTGCCTCTCGGAAGCAGGCAATTAATCATCTGCTCTCCGGCACCCAGTCAGCTCCCGTTGCGCTCCTCAGCCGCAGACCGCTGACTTCAAAGCATTCCTGAGGCTCACACCGACTGCTTTACGAGCGTTTTCTGACCCCATAACCTGTGGAGAGATATCGATCTTCCCTTGATCGATGGGGCCGCGACCGGGGACAGGTTTACGATCCCAATCAGCAGTTTATAACGGGTCCGGCACACTTCTTCACAGCTGCGCCACTGTTGCTTCCTTCAGGTCACGGCTTAGCAGAGTTGAACAGCGTGTAAAGCAGTCTTGCTTCGATGCAAGCATACACAGACAGGTTCGTCTATTTACAGCTCTTTATTAAAACATTACAGCATCAAAGTCCGGGGCTTCTTTCAGCCATGTCCAAAGGCACGTCTTTCTCTCACAGATACAGAGAGAAGTGAAAGTACAGGGAAAAACTCCTCCTTCTTAGCTTCTAAAAGCTTCTGTCTCCGCCCAGCTTCTGTAAGCTGACGTTAGCAGGTGACACACACCAGGGGAATTTAACCAGATAAATTCTGAACCATAACACCTGTAAGCAGTGTTCACATTACTATACACTGAAATGCAACATAATATATGCAAATTGATTAATATTTACAGTGGTGCCTCGCAAGACAAAATTAATTTGTTCCGCAAGTTTTTTCTTCTTGCGAGTTTTTCGTCTTGCGAAGCACGGTTTCCCATAGGAATGCATTGAAAATCAATCAATGCGTTCCTATGGAAACCGTCTTCAGACCAGGTCCGGGGACAGTCTGTCCCCCGACCTCTTCTGAAGGCTGGGGGGGGGGGAAACAAGGGCTTTTCTTCCCACCCCCAACATTTTAAAAAACCCCGGGACAGCGGAGGACTTCTCCGCTGTCCCGGGGCGATTTAAAAGCCCCCGGGAAGGCAGGCAGGGGGGACAAAGACTTTTGCCCCCCGCCGGCCTTCAGAAGAGGTCCAGAAGAGGTTTTCTGAAGGCCGGCGGGGGGCGAAAGTCTTTGCTCCCCTCCGCCTGCCTTCAAAAGTCGTCCGGGACAGCGGAGAAACACGCTGCGTTTCTCCGCTCTCCCGGGAAGGCAGGCAGGGGGGGAGCAAAGACTTTCGCCCCCCGCCTGCCTTCAAAAGCCGTCTGGGATAGTGGGAAGCACTTCCCTGCTATCCCGGACTGCTTTTAAAATGCTGGCGGTGGGGAGCAAAGCCTTTCGGCCCCTGCCGGCCTTCCTGGACCTCTTCTGAAGGCCGGAGGGGGGGAAAGGCTTTGCTCCCCACCGCCAGCATTTAAAAGAGGTCCCCGGAGATTTCCCTATGGGCTTTCTTCTTGCGAAGCAAGTCCATAGGGAAATTCGTCTTGCGGAACGACTTAAAAAACGGAAAACCCTTTCGTCTTGCGGGTTTTTCGTCTTGCGGGGCATTCGTCTTGCGGGGCACCACTGTAATTCGATTACAATAACCAATTGGAAAATAAAATAACCAACGAGCTACAATAACCAATGTTGTCTGCTTCCTCTGCCCCCTCTTTCCTTTGATACAGCTGCGCAGGAAATTCAATTTCCATTCATCCATGGTTTAGCATTATGCCTATGCAATAAAAGCTTCTAAAATCTGCCTTGCAGACATGCATTAGGAAGGGAGAAGAAGTGCGTGAGCCTGAATCTTCCTGTGGCTTATCCCCATATGGTTTAGTGTGAATTGGGCCAGTATCCTTAGAGGCATTTTTACTGTACCAAGATCAGGATGCATCTCGAATATAAATTCTGTCCCTGACCATCATTGAGATGTTAACTGGGCATTACATACAAATAACATGGCCCTGACACCATCTCCCTTTCTTCTCCCCCCTCCAAAGAAGGAGCGGGGTGGGGGTGGGGCTTGCTCTAGGGAAGGAATAACAAGGGAATGGACTCTTCCTTGACCTTTATTTCTCTACTCTGAAAGCAGAGATTTCTAATGGAAAAGTGGCTGGTCAGAAGAAAGTGAGTGTCTAGCTTCTTCTGCATGGTGTTTCCATGCAAACTTCTTAAAGACATTTCTGTATATAAAGGGAACGCCTGAGGTGGGCAATAATACCACTGTGATTTCATGAGGCTGTAACTCATTTCTTTTTCAGTTTCCTGAAATTATGTTCCAGTAAATCCAAGGGGTTAGTATATCCATATCCAGGGTACACTTGTTCAGATTATTGGTTAACTTCAATTAACTATAAAATATGTGAACAAATACCAAAAAAGTTGCACATAAAGAAGGGCTTACCTGGACTACATAGGCAGAACACTGATGAAAATTGGAGTCTACCAACTTTCCATCCATAAATATCTGCCCACCTGTAAGCCCTTTGGGGTCTTTCCATCCTGCTAGGACATCGAGGAGCCTAGAGATGGGGTGGAGGGGAAGGAAACAAGTCATGGGCAGCTCATCCCTCTGCTCCCAGGGGCTCTTGGAATAAAGAGGAAGGAGAAGAAAAAAGAAAGGGAGGATGTGAAAAGCCTACAAAATAAAGGAGGAGAAGGAAGAAACAGGGAAGATGATTTTGAATGGAAAAAGCCAAGAATAAAGGAAGACAAGGGAAAAAGAGGGGTTTGGGTCTAAAAATAAAAAGACCCCCCCCAAAAAAAGAATTGTAGAGGAGATAAGGGGAAAGATACTGTAGAAAAATGATGCCAAGTAAAGGTATTACAATCCTGATTGAAGAACTGAAATGGAAATAAAAGGAGGAAGAGCAGAGCATGACGTGAATAAATGTTTAAAAATATATATAGAAAGAGCAAAGGAAAAACAAGACGAATCACAGAGAAGAGTAAAATTTGAAGGACTTGTTTATCCATGTTCTGCTTATCTGGCTGCTTTCTCTTACAACCCCTTCCCCAGAATTAATATTCAAACGTCCCATTATTATAACATCCAAGGAAAGAAAGACAATGGAATTAAGAGACTACAGTGGTCTAGTGCCATGTCTATACTGAGATGTAAGTCCCACTGAGTTCAATGGACCTTACTCTCAGGAAGTGACTACAGAATTGCAGCCTGGTTGCAACCCTATACCCACTTCCCTGGGGGCACAGAAGGATCTTGGCCATGGGGAACTGCACTCAACACAGATGATCCTGCAGTGCGGAGCCTCCATTTTAATAAGTGTCCCACCCAGCTGCAGAAAACGCATCGGCTGCATCCAAATGCAAACAGCGACCAACAAGAACTGTGGCTGGTTGCAGAAGTGGATGTCTGAGCACCTTCCACTGGGAATGTGCAAGCGCCATTGTCTGTGGGTGGAAGAGCTGCCAAGAGAGAAGAGTAGGTGGGCTGGAGGCAGGAAACTATTGCATACAGAGGGAAAAGTGCAACTGGGGAATGAGTCACCCCCAGGACATGCAAAACACAGGTATGAAGGACAAAACTTACGAAGTTTTCCCACTTCCGGTTGGCCCCAAGATGGCATTCATCCCAGGCTTCATAATACCACTGCAGAAATAGAAATGGGTTGGTGCCAGTTCCCAGACCAGACATTTCTGAACTGTATTTTGCATGGAAGGAGCGTCTCCACCCCCATTGTTCAGTCCATACACTGAGGTCCAGCGTCAAGGTCCTTCTGCTGGTTCCCTCACTGCAAGAAGCAAAGTTACAGGGAACCAGGGAGAGGGCCTTCTCAGTAGTGGTGCCCACCCTGTGGAACGCCCTCCCATCAGATGTCAAGAGAATAAATTTGATGTTTAGAAGACATCTGAAGGCAGCCATGTTTAGGGAAGTTTTAATGACTGATGTTTTAATGTATTTTTAATCCTTTGTTGGAAGCCTCCCAGAGTGGCTGGGGAAACCCAGCCAGATGGACGGGGTATAAATAAATATTATTATTATTATTATTATTATTATTATTATTATTATTATTATTTTCTAAAGTTACAAAATGCCATGGGATATTTTTTTTAAGCGCTGAAGATCTGCCATGCGTCAGCAACAGTGTGAAAAATACCATGTTGGTGTGGCAGTTTTTATTTTACTGCCATGCCAATATTACCTTTCTCCTCAGAAGACCTATCCTTCCAGCTTTTGTGATATACACACAACCGATTTCATCTTACAATTAGTGGCTGGAAAGATAAATCAGCAAGGATGATTTGGGCACTAGTTTGCCCGCTCCCACTAACTCCCAGTCGCCACCAAATGCATCTAATAGCCCAGTGCTGGGAGACCTGTGGAACGCCAGATGACGCTGGACTATAATTCCCTTCAGCCCTGATCAGAGTGGCCAGGGACTGGGGTGGGGGTTGCAGTCCAACAACATCTGGCAGGCCACACTTTCCCCATCCTTGCAATAGGCCAGCAATAGCACAATTCTTTCTGAGCAGACATGCATCGTCTCGCTGAGTCCAATGGCACTTACTCCCAGGTAAATGTGGAAAGGATCTTAACTTGAATTAGATAGAAACAGTGGGCGATATCCGACAAAGTCATACATGGCCGGGCAGCTCAGTTGATTAGAGCATGGTGCTGATAACACCAAGGTTCCAGGTTCGATTTCTGTATGGGACAGTTGCATATTCCTGCCTTGCAGGGGGTTGGACTAGATGATCCTCAGGGTCCCTTCCAACTCTACAGATCTATGATTCTATGATCTATGATTCCATGGAGTAAACCCATTGAAACTAATGGATCGCTGATTTTAATGAGTCTGCTCTTTAATACTGGATATCACCCAATGTCACTGAGGCTGCGTGTACCCCATATATTTAAAATTCATCCCTCCTTCCAAAGAATCCTGGGAATGTAGTTTAACCCGTACAATTGCAAGCAACCTTAAACTACAACTTCCAAAATTCTTTGGTGTGTGTGTGCTTTAAATGTATGGTGGATGTGCAGCCTAATCATTTGTGAAACGGACAGTTTGTCACTACCAAAGGTCATCTTTGTTTGCTGTTGGCAAATTATGTCTGCATAGTTGCATGATTTCTAGCACAGCAAAGCAGCATGTGATTTGTGCTCTCTTGAGGAGGCTACATTATCTTCTGCAGCAAGTGAAAAACATCAGTCCGTTTTCTTGTCTTTGTTATTAAGAAAAGTGCATAATGTTATTCGAAAAAGAAACATCCCAGAAGCCAATTTTGCTTATTGTATGTGCAAAAACGTTTGTCGATACATTGCACTGTAACAAAGTGGTACGAGATTAATTTGCTGGTACAAATTTGCTTATTGAATTTCTGTCTCCAGTTGCCTGCTTCACTTCTTTGACTGGCTTGAGGCCCGGTCTCCGGCCCCATCCTGCAAACAACTTTTACTATCATTTTATCAGACTGCTGACAAGAGTTGTGCTATTGCATGCTCACGAAACAGTGGTGAAGAGGGGAAAGAAATAAACAGAAACCCAACAACCAGTCCCGCCTGCATGGGAAAGGTGCAGCATCCAATCTGTGGTACACCCACAATATTTTGATTGTGGATAAGTGCCCTTTTATATTTCACTCAGATTCCCAATAAGCCAAGCCTATGAGGAACAGTCGAGGGAGCTGTGGATGTTTAGCATGGATAAGAGCAGACTAAGAGGAGATATGATAACCCTATTCAAATATCTAAAGAGCTATCCCATAGAGGATGGAGCCAGCTTGTCTTCTCCTGCTCTGGAGACTAGGACCTGAAGCAATGGATTCAAGATACAAGAAAGGAGATTCCGACTAAACACCAGGAAGAACTTTCTGACAAGTAAGAGCTGTTTGACAGTGGAACAGTCTTCCTTGGAAGGTGGTAGACCAGGCATCCCCAACCTTCGGCCCTCCAGATGTTTTGGACTACAAGTCCCATCGTCCCTGACCACTGGTCCTGTTAGCTAGGGATCATGGGAGTTGTAGGCCAAAACATCTGGAGGGCCGCAGGTTGGGGATGCTTGTGGTAGAGTCTCCATTCTTGGGGGATTTTCAGCAGAGGTTGGATGGTCATCTGTCATGGGTGCTTTAATTGAGATTCCTGCATTGCAGGGGGTTGGACTAGATGCCTCTCAGGGTCCCTTCTACCTCTACAATTCTATGAATATTCAGCATTTATGTAGGGCTTTAGAGTGTTAAAAGCATCCCACATAACTTTATTCATTTATGTCTTCCTTGTAAGAAGTTATAAACAACTCAAGATATAAAATACCAGAGGGGTGTGCATTTTAAAACTTGAAAAGAATATATAAGGATAAACAGTAAAGCATCTTCAGTAGTATCGACAACATGACTGGGTCACACTACAGGGAAAGCCTGTGTGGATAACAAAGTTTTAACTCAGTATCTAAGCACCATGACGACCCAGAACAGGACACCCAAAAAATATGTACAGTGTTATGCTTAGAGCAATGATGGGGAACCTCTGGTCCTTCAAATGTTTCTGGACTCCATCTCCCATCAGCCCTAGACAGCATGGCCAATGGTCAAGGAGGATGAGACTTCGATTCAGCAATGTCTGGAGGGTCACAGGCTCTCTCCCCCTGTGTAGCTCCACTTGTTGGATGTCCAAAATACATGAAGCAATGCTAAAAGCTCCGCTCCGGGTGGTCATGGAGTGAGCGTTGGAGCAGGGTCAAAAGCGCCTCTCCTGTGGACTTCAGGGACCTGGCAGTGGCTCTTCAAATAGGCCGACCTCGTTCTAATTAGAGTTACAATTCCCAAGGGCCTTAAACCTGGTCTTGTAGCATGCTGGCAGCCAATGCATTTTTTCCCCCTAGCCACAGGGCTCTATGCCGGTGATAGGCTGCTCAAGTCAGGAGACACCAGCTGCAGCTTCCAGACCAGCCTCACGGGTAGCCCCCTCCCCCTTATCTCAGTCCATCTTAAAACAACTCTTCAAGGTAGGCCAGTGCTATCCCCATATTGCAGATGTGGCACCGAGGCTGGCAAAGCAGTTCCCATTGATTTCCGAAGGAACTGAATGGAACCAATTTAGTCCAGATCTAACCCCAGTGTCCAAGTACATATGTAATTGCCGTTTGAAATGGCAACTGGCTTACCTGACATCCCTGAGAACTTCCTTTTCTTCTTTTCCTTTGAAAGGTAAAGTCCAGCATGTGGTGACCAGGTAACTAATGTTCTGGAAAGCCAATGTTGGGCCATGGACATTCAGCTGAGTAACAGCATCCTGAATATTTGCAAGCTCCATTCCAGGCAGCCCCTTCGCGCCAGAATGGTGGGAGAAGACACAAAGGCTTCCCTTTTAGTCAGTCACCTGAAGGGAACAGGACATGCAATGCTTTACTCTTTTCACTCTGTCTCGCTTTGCCTCAGCTCATCCACCTTTGCTATCTCAAAAGCAATCTTACTTTTATCTATTACACAGGCTCGAAAGTCATAATTCAGACAAAGTCCTTCTCAGTCAAGCCTTGTGCAAGCAGAGTTTTATGAATAATGATCCAGTGCTATTTTTCCTAGAAAAGGAGGCGCTGGAACTCACCATGAACGTCTTCCTTGTTCTCTCGTAATGGTGCTGGCACCCACCTGAGAGGTGCCAGAACTGAGTTCCGGCTGGAAATAAAGCTCCGGATAAAATAGATCTCCGTTGCCCCTTGAGGAAACGTACATTCATAAAGGAACAATAATAGAACATGCCATAGCTGATCAATGAGCCATACAACTCAGCAGTCTACCTCTTGGCTAGGGTATGAAGGCAGCAGATCCACTTCCTGTTCCGAGTCCTTTGCATCTGGGACCTAGATTTGCACTATACCTGAGCGCTAGAGGTGTACTTTCGAATTTCATGGCTATTAGACATCTGCAGGTCGCTTTCCTGAAGTGTGGCTATCATTATGCAAATAGTGAAATGACATCAGGAAGTGAGTCATGCAGAAACGTTTACTCTTTGACATGTTGCTGTTTTTTTAAAAAAACAGCAACGATGGGGGAATCTACATGGAATGCTGGATCTTTCCGCTGCAGGTATCACAGAAGATGTGGTCCTGGAGCAAAAATCACCTGTGGAGTGACTCCCAACTCACTTTTCCCTTTCATGTGAAACATTCAACATGAGTATGGCTCTAATGACAGCCAGCAAGATGAGCCCAAGATCTCTGTGTACATTAGGAGTTTAGGAGAAATTCATTTCAGCCTCTGTCCAAATGAAAACCTACGTAATTCACACCTCCCCAAACACTATATGAATGCAAACACAGCTATCCCCTAGAGCTCACACTTCCTCAAATTTTACAATGCACTTCTCTGATCAAATAACACATATATTAGGGGGCAACGGACCTAAAAGTACACGTGTTAGTGAACATATAAAAATGCATCGTTATGAAAAATTACTTTGCAGAAATGTGTGCATTAGGAAAAAAATGCACTCAAGTGTTGGTGGATTTTCATGAAGGGTCTTTAAAAAAGTTATTATGCAGGTTCCCAACTCCTGCATTAAAGATTTTTGAGTGGCCATCTGCAATGAGATGCTCTATTGTTGAACTTTAATTCCTTATTTTTCTTTTCCAATACTTTTTCAAGTTGCAACTTGATAAAATACTCGAAGCAGCTAACAACTAATAAAAAACAAAATATTGGGTTAAAATAACGGTACATTAAAATGACAGCAATAAGTAGAAACTCAAATCAAAAATCCTATAAGAATTACAAAACAGTGCCTTTAATATCACAGCAGATTCAGGAAATAGGAAGCAACTAAGACTTTGGGTTTCAGTGGTGTAGCAGGAACCCCCCCCCCCAATCATTCAGTTTGTACAAACTTCACTCACACTCACACACTACATACACTACGCTTCTGTTATAAATTCATAGAAAATCAACCATACATCGGATTTGCACTGTTCCACTTTTATTTTACTCCATGAAGGAAGGACTACAAAATGGGGAAGGTTTGATACAGGGCAGCCATAATCCTTGAGCATACCAGTACATACACAGGAGCCCTGCCCAGTTGCTATGCCAACCCTGATGGTCTCAGACAGAAGACCATCAACAACACAACAGACTGCATACACGAGTGGATTCAACATGGACTATAACAAAAGAACAATGATTGGATTCCCCCTCAGGGGGCAGGAAACTGCAACTACCTTTTGTCTTCTGAAAATGACTCATGGGGAGGGGAAGAAGGTGACAGGACACTCAGGTTACCACCACAACTCCTCCCTCAACCCCTCCTTTCTGTGATGTATGTATGATGTTTCTGGGGGTGGTCTTGATCTACAGGGTGGGAATTTCAAAAGTTTTTATAAGGCCTTGCACACCATTTTTCTGTGTCCTTTCCTCTCTCCTGCAAGTGAGGGGAGCACCCTGTTGCAACAGT
Source organism: Podarcis melisellensis (assembly GCF_964234715.1). Classification (NCBI taxonomy): domain Eukaryota; kingdom Metazoa; phylum Chordata; class Lepidosauria; order Squamata; family Lacertidae; genus Podarcis; species Podarcis melisellensis. The sequence continues at coordinate 70,587,968 of NC_138537.1, read as the reverse complement.
TCAATAAAGGCCAAGCCTACAGGCTGCTGATTTGCTCCAATTTACTCTGGTTGGTGTCTTTACTTTTTGTCCAAGGGAGCCCTCGGATTTTTCCGGTAACAGTTGGGAATAAATAAAAAATTAGACTTGGGATTTGAACTTCCCGTTCAAATTTGGATGTTTCATTTCCTGAGCCAAGGTGCCTTGCAACACAATATTAGGCATTTTACTCAGTTCTCAACATGTTCAATGCAGCTTACTGCCCAGGAAGTTTTTTTTTTTTTAAAGGGTCAGTAGCCCTAAACCCCCCCTTTAAAAAAAAAAAAAGGGTCAGTAGCCCTAAATCGGGACGCAGGTGGCGCTGTGGGTTAAAGCCTCAGCGCCTAGGACTTGCCGATTGAAAGGTCGGCGGTTCGAATCCCTGCGGTGGGGTGCGCCCCCGCTGCTCGGTCCCAGCGCCTGCCAACCTAGCAGTTCGAAAGCACCTCCGGGTGCAAGTAGATAAATAGGGACCGCTTACCAGCGGGAAGGTAAACGGCGTTTCCGTGTGCGGCTCTGGCTCGCCAGAGCAGCGATGTCACGCTGGCCACGTGACCCGGCCACGTGACTCGGACAGCGCTGGCCCCTGGCCTCTTAAGTGAGATGGGCGCACAACCCCAGAGTCTGTCAAGACTGGCCCGTACGGGCAGGGGTACCTTTACCTTTACCTTAGCCCTAAATCACTGGAAGAAAACGAAGGTATGCCATTATTATACTTGGACAGCAGGTGGCAGTGTTTGCTCAAAATTACCATTCTACAGGAAACTTTTCAAATCAGCAGTCAGCTTTGGAGAAAAGCATCTTACATAGTCGGAGCAGGAGGAGAATACATTTATGAATAGTTTTCTGAATTTCAAACCCTAAGGTACCAAAGCTTGGAAGCTGGTATTCTACCATCCAAATAAAATACTTGTGATTTTGGAGGCCATGTGCTTCCCCCTCCAGCCTAGGAGAAGGGAGGGTTAGCACAAAGGTGTCACAGTGGGAAAACAAGGTATCTGAATGGAAGGAAGGGAACTCCGTGTCCCTCCACAGAGGGAGGGACCTTCTCCCATCATTATTCCCAGCTAGAGGCAAGCTCAAACATGTTTGTTCATGTTTGTTCCTTACTTCTCTGTTCTCTTCTTCCCCTCTAGCTTTTGCCTTTCCCACTCCTCCAGGACAGTAAGCAGAGATTCATTTTTTTCTTTACACTTACAAAACTCTAAAGCAGGGTTGGAGCACTTACTAGCATGGCCAATGGAAGCTGGAGTTTCCAGCAACACTTGGAGAACCACAGTTTACCCATCGCTGCACCATGAACACCATGGCTTGCTTTGCCCTAAGTTGACTTAGCTGTGAACTGGCGTGAAACTCACATGCAGTCATAACAATGGGGGACGGGACGTTGGTGTCTTTTGCAGCAAATCTGTCCAGTCTGCAAGCAGTGTTTAAACACCTGTGTGTACAAGTCTGAGAAACCTGGCCAGGCCAGGCGTCAGAGATGTGGGCGCCCACGTGTATAAATTCAACAGGTGAAAAGCAGCAGCAGAAGTTGCCATTTCTTACCACCATGGCAGGGGAGAAAAGACAGCAAACCAGCACAAATCTACACCTACCACTTTCTAGCAAAGCAATTCTCCTTCTCTTGAGGGGATGAGTAACGGAAGGCCTAAGTGGGAGCTGCGGCAAAATGCTGCAGTGACTAAGTGCTCCCACATTCTCAAATTCCAAGCCAGCCAGTCATGTCCAGGAGACTCCATTCTATTCTACTTCAGTTGAAAAAGAAAAATCAATAGTGGCCCCCATTTTCATTGGAACTGTGGCACATGGGGAGTGGGGAGCTACATTAAGGGGTTCTGATCAGACCCAGAACAATGTCTTATTCCACCAGGGATGGAGATTAGGGAGGAGTCCTCCCACTCGATTTCCCCTGCAGGGTTACTTTTTTCTTTCTTCTGTACATCCCACTCCTCTAAGGTGGCATGAATGGATTCCCCACCCCACCCTTCCACTTTACCTTTACCACAACCCTGTAGTTAGGCTGAGAGACTAACTTGCCCAAGATCTCCCAGCGAGTGTCATGGCCAAGTGGGGATTTGAACCCTGGTTTTCCAGGGCCCCAAATCTAACATTCTTGCCACTACACTCTGCTGGCTACCAGTTTCTGACTTGGACAGAGGTGTGCCTGGAGTGACTGTCTCTTCCGCAGGCTGACTTGACTGTGGGTGCAGAGAGTCTTGGGTGCCTTTTCAAGCCTCTGTTGCTACTTTTCCCTTTGACTATTTTTTCTCATTAAGCCTTCTAGTGCAACTTTTTTTGGGGGGGGGGGAGGGAAGACACCTTTCTTTGAGCCCGCATTAATTAGTTTCAGCTGTCACCCGGATCCTGCTTCTTCAATTACTCTGTGCAGCTGCTTTCCCCAGAGGTTTAACCGCTTCCTAACTAGCACAACTCGTAGTTCGCAGAGTGACCACAAATGTCCACTTCTTTCAAAGGCAGACTTTATTCAGCGCTCTGAATGTGTAGAAGCTGTCTCGTGAATGGCTCAGTGCTCGCAAATGTTACCTGAAAGACCACCTGCCCCTGCACTACTCTAAGATCACTTGGATCAGCCTCTGAGAACCTGCTGTCTCCTATCAGCCAGCGCTGCCAATAGTCAGGGATGATGAAAGTTGTGGTTCTAAACATCTGGAGGTTGCCAGGGTTGCTGACATCATCTTGGGAAATACTATTCATGGTATTGCACCCTACAGAATACCGTACAAGGGTGATCCTGCAATGGGCACCTTCTCTTATTGCCCCTATGTGATGGAATGCCCTAACCTTTTGATTTTATGGATTTCCTGAATTCCTGCTTGCATACTACGGCTTTACTGCTTTTACCTTTCGTTTCAATAATAGCGAAGACTGTTTTCATGTTTTAAATCTGTTTTGAGATCTAAAATAAAAATTAAATGGTTTACAAATGCTATAAATAAATGTACATGTGTATATTGAGCCTTCATAGAAGCTCCTTGCAAATCAGAAAGGAGCCATTTCTCGGCGGCAGAGAGCATGATTTGCTTGCAAAAGGTTCCCTGCTCAATCCCAGGCTTCTCCAGTCCTCAGGGATGGCTCAAACAGCAGGTTGGGTGAAAAACACTCTGCTCAAGACCCTGGGAAACTGCTGCCATCTACTGCACTGTCAAATAAGCTGCTTACACAACATGCCTTTAAAGTGCATGCATCCCCCCCCCGAATTACAGGAACTGTAGTTTCTTATAGGTGCTGGGAATCATAGCTCTGTGAAGGGGTAACTACAGTTTGCAGGATTCTTGTTGCAGTTAGGTGCTTTAAACGTACGATAGCGTGTATGCAGCCATAGTCTGTCATCTTCTGATTTTCAACGCATGTTCTAATCATGATTTAAGAAAAATGCAGAATCTCTTATGGGTGTGCTCAGTTTCCCTTCAAATGTTTCAACTTCCCCTTTTTCAGCATACATATATTAATTTTCAGTCTCTGGACTTTGGGCAACCTAGAAAAGTTTACTCGTATTGCCTACCAAACATCAAATATAGCCAAAAAAGTCCATCATCACCACCACCAGAATAGTCCAGTATGATTTAGGGATTCTAATGAAGCTAGAAAGCAATGGATCACAAGTAGTGTAGTATCTGGCACCTTGGAGTCCCAGTTTCCAGGTGTCCCAGTGTCTAATGCCCCCTTAGAATTATTAAATTTCCCAAGACAAATTGTCCAGGTATTGGGCTGCATTTCAGCTCAGCAAACTTCTAGTGGGGCACGTCCTCATCTCATCATTCCCCAACATCAGCACCAATTAGCCCTCACCCCATCTTACGACTCTTTCACACATTACACAGAAGCAAACCCAGCTTTGCCAGCAAGGGCTTACTTATCAAAGAGTTGTGGCCAATCCTCCGCCCTGACAAGTATATCCACATGATTGCAGAGGTTTGCAAACATGATGTTGTCACATTACGC